>NW_022111373.1:102064225-102067485 GCF_000313985.2 Echinops telfairi
GATGTCCTTCTCCATGTGGTTGCTACTGACAACATGCCCAAGTACTTAATTTGTCGTCTCTTAATTCTTGCTTCTAAAGAGCATTCTGCCTGTACTTATTTTGATACAGATTTGTTTGACCTTTTGACAGGTCATGTTACTTTTAATGTTCTTTGCCAGCACCATAATTCAAATGAAGCAATCTTATAAGGCCCAATTTTCAAATTTATATGAAGATATTGAAAATACTATGGCTTGAGTCAGGTGCCCCTTAGTCCTCAAAGTAAACTCCCTGCTTTTAACCAGCTTAAAAAAAGGCCTTGTACAGCAGATTTACCCAGGAAGTGTGCCCTTTGCTCTCTTGAATTCGGCTTCCATAAGCATTGATTGGATCCAAACAAGATTAGCCCAACTACGCATGCTGATATTGCACCTGGTTACATTTGGAGCATTGCCTGCAGCAGGCGCCTTAAAAAATAATGCTTCAGGTGCCCAGGAAACACCCTCCTTACCTCTCATTGCCTCTAGACCTACAGCGAGTCTTAATTCACAGTGAGTCCCTAAAAGTGAAGTCAAGTTGGGGACCCAGCCCTGGTGGTGCAGTGGTTAAGAGTTGGATTGCTATCTACAAGATCAGCAGTTCAAAACCATCAGACTTTCCTCAGGACAAAGATTGGGCTCTCTATACCTGGAAAAAAATTAAAGTCTCAGAAATACACGGGAGCAGTTCTACAGTGTTATATTGGGTCTCTCTGAATGGGCATGAACTCAATGGCAGTGCGTGAGGAAGAACAGCTGGAGTTTTCTCATATTTACACAGAAACCTGCAATGTTATTAAAGGTGTAGGATAATGGTTCAAAGAACACAAGTTGCCATAGTCTGAGTTTATCACTGTGTACCTGCTCACTACAGATTCTTCATTCAGTGTTTCTGCTAGAAAAGTTAGAGGATCTAACAGTTTATGCGGTTGGTTTACTGAGGCATTGTTTGCAAGATGGCTCACACAAAGTCAAGTTGAAGTACTAGACCACCTTAGTATACCACAGAAGTAAATTGGCATGTTAGAGCAGATTTATCAGGGTAAGCACATTGACCCACAAGGAGTGCCCCAAGGACATAGCTTTTACCAACAGTAAGAAACACATTTGTGAAGCGAGCCATCACAGCATCTCAGAAGACGCCTGTGATTGCTATTTTAAGTCAGTCAGGTTTGCCAGTGGGAACTGCCCTAAGTGAATTAACACAATTGCCTGGTATGGGGCTGATTAGTTCCCATGCGTATAGGAGGCCAGTTAAAGCAATCAACGAGGTGGGCATGGTTACCATAATGAACGGCAGATTCGAAATAGTAATGAGAATACCTGACTCATTTGGACCTATGGTATTGGTTACTTAGGCAAGGTGTCCTTAGGAGTGAAATAGATGGGAAATCTAAATATTACTTGAACTATAAGAAGCAGAAAAAGTTCTAGCTCAGTAGAATAACAGCCTAACATGAGTTCCCAAAATAGAGAGTCAGTACCCCTCAATCAATTCCCCAAAGTGAGCCAGTTAACACACCCTCTCCCTTGAAGTAAGGGGAAATTGTATCCTTTTGAGGAATGACCCCACTACAACACCAGAGGTTTATACCATTATTCTTTCTCCTAATCTTTCCCAAAGGAATCTACATCTTTTCATGAGTGACTGGTCATTGGGGAGAAGTAGTTAATCAGACTTTGGTGGATTATGGACACTGGCTCTGAATTGACATTAACCCCAGGAGACCCAAACCATTTAGAAGGCCCACCCGTAAGAGGAGGAGCATACGAAGACCAAATTACTCATGGAGTCTTGGCTCAGATCTGTCTTATGGTGATTCCAGTGTGTCTTCAAACCTATCCTTTGTAATTTTCTAAGTTACATAAAACAGTATTAGCATAGACATACTGAGCAACTGGCAAAACCCATTGTTCCTGTGGAGTTCCATCAACCCAGTTCCAACTCACAGTGACCCTATACCTAACAGAACCAAACGCTCTCCAGTACTGCACCATCTGCACAATTGTTTCTATACTTGAGCCCATTGATAATTGAACCTGTTGCAATCCATCTCATTGAGGGACTTGCTTTTTTTTTTTTTTGGCCCCTCTACCAAGCATGATGTCCTTCTCCTGAGACTGATCTCGCCTGACAATATGTCTAAAGGATATAAAACAAAGTCTCCCCCATCCTTGCCTCTAGGGAGCACACTGGCCATACTTCTTTCAAGACAAATTTGCTTGTCCACTTGGCAGGCTAAAGTACTTTCAAGATTATGCTCCAGCATCACAAAGCAAATGCACAGATTCTTATTCTGTCTTTCTTATCCAGTGTACCATTTCACATGTACATGATCCAATGGAAAAGACCAGGTCTTGAGTAAGGCTTGACTTAGTTCTCAAAGTAACCTCCCACTTCAACACTTCAGGAAGTTTTATGCTGCAGATTTGCCCAATGCCATGCATTGTTTGGTCTCTTGACTTCTGCTTCCATGATATTGTTCATGGATCCAAACAAAACACAATCCTTAATAACTTCAATATTTTCTCCATTTATCCGCATGCTACCCACTTGTCCAGTTGTGAGCACATTGGTCTCCTTTACATTGAGAAGCAGCGTCTTCTGCATGTCACAGGTTGTTAATAAGCCTCCGCCAATCCTGATGCCTCACTCTTCTTCATATAATCCAGCTTCTCTGATTATGTGCTCAGCATAGAGATTGAATACATGTAGTTAGAGACTACCACCCTGACTAACACCTTTGCCTGCTTTTAAACCAAGCAGTATTCCCCTGTTCTGTTCCACAATTGCCTCATGATCCATATATAAGTTTCTCATGATCACAATGAAGTGTTATAGAAAGGTTATTCCTCTCAAGACTATCAAGTTTGTTGTGGTCCACAGGGTAGAATTCTTGCTAAGGTACAAATAAACGTGGTTCTGGAAATTTCTGCTTTCAACCAAGCTCTCACCTTTCTAATGATATCCCTTGCTTCATATCTTCTTATGAAGCAAGCCTGAGCCTCTGGCAGCTCCCTGTGAATGTACTGCTACAGCCAAATGTTGGGTGATCTTTAGCAAAACTTTACTTTCACGTGATATCATGATGTTGTTCTATAATATGAGCATTTTGTTGGATCACCTTTCTTTGGAATGGGTACAAATATGTATTTTTTTCCAGTCAGTTGGACAAGTAGCTGTCTGTCAAATTTCTTGGCATAGAACAGTGAGCGCTTCATCAGCTTGTTGAAACATTTTA
>NW_022111373.1:102068385-102070158 GCF_000313985.2 Echinops telfairi
TTCAGTACCTGCCAAGGTTTCCATGCTATGCATTCGGGTTTCAGTGGCTACTTCATAGTCTGTTCTTGGTCGAAGCTCCACTGAGACCTGTCCACAGATCTGTTATATTTCGACGTGTGTGAGCTTGTCTGACTGATTTTCAACTTTAACCTAAACTTACATCGGAGCAATGAATAGTCTGTGCCTTCGTCAGCCCCTGGCCTGGTTCCAACTGCTGCTAATAAGCTTCTCTGTCTTCTCTTTTGGTTCCTGTGGATCCCATCGGAAAAAGTCCATGAGTATAGGGCCTTCCAGTTTAATGAGAAAGGTTACCATGTGAGAGAAACAAGGATCAAGCTTATGGATTGGCATGGTGGCTGCATAACAACACTGGGGAGGCTGGTGCTGGACAGGCCGCTTCACTGTGCTGGACACAGGGTTGCTGAGACTCTTAACTGACTTGATGGCAACTGACGTCGGCAACACTGAGCAAAATGTAGACTGCTCTGGTGTGAGGGACACAACTTCTCAGCATACTAGATCAAATGACTGGTCCAATGAACACATTATTATCTTTTCCCGAGTTGCTTTTTTTCACCCTAGATACATAGATTTTCTGCCACTCAAAATCCATTAAGTTGAAATTTATACCAACCTTTGCTATTATGATAAATAATATGCCTCCCAGTTTTCTTAAATAGGAAAACTGTGAATAACTGTAAAATGATAATGCATAGAGCACATATCTAATTGCTACTTTACCAACTGTAGGAATGACTTACTTAGAGAAATTAAGGAATTGTGCTTTGGCAGTTTTCTAAATTTGTTCATTTACTTAAATATGATTTTCTAGATGAGTATATGCATATTAATAGTAATTCTATAGATAGGTGCCCCAACCCTTCTCTGCATAAACTAATTTTGTCAAAAGCACATAGTCCTGGTCAATAATGACTTTATTTTGTCACTTTTTATCACTTAGGAGATCAAATATCAATAACATAAATTATTCTATGGGTGGCAACTGCTTCCTATACAATTGACATGCATGTGTATGTGTATACACCCAAAGTACATACACAAATATCTTCTTAGCAACTACTTTTATAGCAGCAACTGGAGTTGAGGGTGGGGGGAGTCAAAATCTGAGAAATGATCATTATTTTCCATTTGTGATATGCAAGTGAGTATAATAAAAATGCATTTACATGAAGGGACTTTGAGAAGTACGTGAAAAATAAAGTGTAACAGAATTTTCCCACCACATTTTAAGTCATTCATATCTATATCTATAGATATAAATATATATCACTTGCATTTATATATGCTATGTGACACTTTGATTTAACAATCATTTCTTAATAAATCCCTCACTAAAAACAGTTTGACTGATAGTATTCTTACAATGTCAACTACACTTAGTAACATTTTTCTTAGAGACAAGACTTCAAACATTTTATACAATTTCCCTCAAAATTTCCCTCAATAAGCTAATAAAAAATAAACTCCAATTGTTTGATTATAAATTTGGTATTCCTAGGCTGTATAGTATTTTCAATGTTTATGTTTAAACTCAGCACAACTTATTTCAATTGTTAATTTCACTATGAAAATTATCTGAAACGTGTTCTATTTTATTAATTGTATTATTTGCAAACACACATTATTATGTGTGTTTTCATTATTTGTATATAGTTTCCTAGATTTTTCTATGTTGTTTTGGCTGGGCATAAGATTTTCACAAAACCTTCCCCACATAAACACTGAAGACGAATATGTGCATAAGTAAGTGTG
>NW_022111373.1:102071788-102075949 GCF_000313985.2 Echinops telfairi
CCTTACCCACGCCATAGTAGTTTCAGTACCATTATGCATATGCATCTGAAAGTTGGACATTGAGTAAGGAAGACAGGAAGAATTGATACATTTTAATGATGGTGCTGGTGAAGAATATTCAAAGTACCATGGCCTGCCAAAGACAAACAACTCTGTCAGGCTGTGTCTTAGAAACAAGGATGGTAAGCATTTGTCTTGTACTTTGAAGATGGTATTAGGAGATACTAGTCCCTGGAGAAGGACATCATGCTTGGTACAGTAGAAGGGCAACACAAAATTGGTTTAGATATGTTTAGATAAATATAAAACTACGTTGAATAATTGAATCTATGAAGTCTTGGAGGCACCCTGGTGGTTCCCCATTGTTCTGTTACTGACAATGTCAGCAGTTTGAAACCACCAGGCACTGTGAGGGAGACATATGAGGCTATCTACTGCCATGGAGCTACAGTCTTGGAAACCCACGGGGGCGGTTCTAGTCCATTCTATAAGGTTGTCATGAGTCTGAGGCTGAATGGACTAGATGCCGGTGAGTTTGGTTTATAAAGTGTTGACTCTTCCACATGCCTCTGCCTCTTCAAAGTAGTTAGTCATTTGTATGATGTTCAACAAAGAGGAAGGTCTGGGAATGGTGAAATAACAGTGGCTGCAACAATGGGCTCAACTGTAAAAACACTAGTGAGGATGGTGTGAGACTGGGCAGGTTTCATTCTCTTGTATGTAGGGTTGCTATGAATTGGAACCAACTTGAACTAACAACTTTACCATAGCAGAACCAGTGATCTTCAACATGTATTCTATTTGTTACTCATGTCCTGGAACCATTTGGCATTTAAAGCATCAATAAACAGTGAAAAATAAGCATAAAGTTTGTGGTGTTTTGAACTGTAAAGAGATGCTTGCTTTATATTACAATCATGTAGTATAATATCAAATATTTGGCATACTTAGGATTATGGGGACAAAAATATAAGATTCATGTCTCTACCCTTAAGACACTAACAATCTACTCATTTGTAATGTTTAAGTAGTTTATGGTTTTAAAAGTACAGATTTGTAATGGACAAATTATATTAATTTTCAACTGAATAGAATTTTATTTTGCATACATATTACATAACAAAGAAATATATTACAAGTGAATGTGAACATTCAGAAATCTTTAACTCACTGTATTTCATACATTAGAGAATAATGCCTAAATCATGCCAGATTAATGATAACTAGTTTTCAATGAAAATTCATTGCATAATATTTGTCTAATTATTAAGTACCATATAAGAAAAAAAGTCTTTGGAACATTTTTCAACAGAATTCACAAATAATTTGAAAAGACTATCATCTCCATAGGATTTTCTGAAATTTTTAATAAATATTACAACAACTATTGAAATCTATAAATTCTGAGAGTAGAGACAAAGAAGAAAGTAAAGATATAAGATGACTGACAACTTTGGATCAATGTGATGATTGTATCAATTTCAGATGCTCTGCTAACAATAGGTGTCTGATTAGACACCACTGGCTTTATTGGGAGGTGGATAGGATATAATATACCTTGCAGTGCACTCGTTGTTTGCGTTGATTGGACGGAAGACAAATCTCACATGGAGGAGAGACTGAATCGCATCACTGTTGCAATCACATTGAACACCAGTGGAAAGAAAAATCCCCTGTTGCTCCCAGAGGCAGCTGAAAACTAAAAGGAATTTTTCATGCTACTGGTTTCCAGAATTCTACATTGATTCTTTTCCATAAATTGAACTGGGTTTAGATATGTAAGTGTAATAGTAAGCTAAATAATTAAGCCTATAAAATGTTAACTATATTTCACTAGAATCCTCAACCTACTCCAAGTAGTCAGTAATGCATATGAGCTGATGGACCACTGGTACTGGAGTATGTATCATGTACAGGATTTCATCATTGCTTTCCCTTGTATAATAAGTGATGACATAAGTGATAAGTATGGCAGTAAAACAAATCATCAGTGCTTCTTGCTGAGTCTGAAATGAAAACTTCAAAGCTATGGAGAGCTGGAGTCCATGTATTCTTTCTGATAAATTGTGAACATCGTTGGTCTTCCATCTAAGTGTTTTTCATACATGTACACACAACTCATCATTTCTTGAATTAGTTTATTATAGTATGCAGCATAACACCTTATCATCAAAGCAAGGCATTTTATGCTTTTTATTTTGCTTATAAATTTGGCACCATCAACATTGACCTACTAGATCCTTGAGGAGGACTGGGATGTTGAAAGCAACAACCCCTCCTTGCCGCCGCACCCCACCCACAAAAGAGAAAACAACTAAACGGATTGAAACATCATTCTAAGGAACATTTTTTTTAACCATTTATCAAACCTTTTTGCTCTGTTTGGCTTCACAAAATGACAAGGCTCATTTCTCGCCATAAACCCCAGTGCCCTGTGCAGTATGGCGTGCAACCCAAGACGACCGGAGGGAAGATGAAGCCGTAATTAACTACAGCTGCGCAAGCCTACCTTTTCCCAACAGCATCCCAGGGAGCTTAGATTTGCGTTTGTTTCTCTCCCCGAAACACAGACCCATATGAGCCCCTTTGATTTATCAGCTGGGTAAACTGAGGGAGTCACTTTGTGACCCTCTGGGTCTCTTCATATTCCAAGACATGAGTGTTTCTGCCCGCCCCCCTGCCCCCCACCCCCAAAAGCAATGACTGGTATGTGTTCGATTGCTGTAAAATCACAGTGATTTTCTTTGTTTCCATCTATATCATTTTTAACTTGGTACAAAGGTTTTTCTTCAAATCACAGGGAAGTGTTTTGTCCTTTGGAGTTTGCTATTAAAATATAGAATGGAACCATCACCTTTTATTGGCTTAGCCTTTCCCTGCACTGCCTATAAAAACAGACACTGCTTTAAAACCTCACTGATGTCCACTTTCTTGGGGGTGGAGTTGACCTCCACAGTTTACTACTTGTCTGTTAGTTAAGACCAATTAACTTTGACTTTGTTGTTCGGGCATTCTAATCTGAGGTTCCATCTTAAATAAATTGAACAGATACTGGGTTGAGACAAAATCCTGGACAGTAATTGTTTGTGTCTTTAATATATTAAGACTTCATATTTTAGGGTTTTTATTCTTTTTGCTTTATGGATCCTGTTAATAAGAACACTTTGTATATGTGTAATCAGCTCATTGCTTTTTGGTGACAAAGAATATGCATTTTTTATTTTTTTAAAAACTATTTTAGTGGCGGCTCTTACAACTCTTACAACAATCCATACATCAATTGTAATCAATCATATTTGTACATATGTTGCCACCATTACTTTCTAAGCACTTGCATTCTATTTGAGCCCTTAGTTTCAGTTCCTCTTTTTACCCTCTTCCCCCCCTCACACAAACACATTCTTTATTCTTGACCATATATCTTTCGAATGAAATGCACTATGGGTATGTTACTTGCTTCTTTTGAAATAAATATAATTCCAATTATAGCCATCAATTTTCACTACTTGCTTTGCTGTTGTACAATTAAAACACTAACACTACTCTAGAACATGAAATGATTTGTTTAGATTGGTTTTTAAATTTAAATAATTATGTGTATTGGTGGGTTTTTCTGAAAAATAAGCCATTTATTTTTCTATCTCTTGATAAAAAATCTGGTTATGTTTCCTTTTTGTTTATCATACATATTCATATCCTGTAGGACAGGGTAGACCAGCTCCTTTGTGTTTCCAAGACTGTAACTTCTTACAGGAATAAAAAGCTCCATCTTTCTCCCAATTCTTTAATAGCACAGACAATTTTAAAAATTAAAAATACTCTCTTGATACAATGTAGTATTGGTATCACCAAATATGATAAATTACAGAAGTCTATCTTACTTAATAATGGCCAAATCAAAATGTAGGAAGTTTGTCAGTATAGACTCAGTGCTGTGAGAAGTAACATGAGCTATAGGTTTGGACAGACTCTTTTATGTCAAGCACTGAATGGGATCAAGATCAGATGGCTGGCATTGAAAGACAGACTTGCTGCAGTGGCCTATGTGCTTTCCCTGTCCTGCTCATGTTGAGCATCATTGCCTTTAGAGCTAAAATGAATGAAATCAATTATTGTTTTGTCCTTTATTCCCTCCTACGCGTCCTTCTTCTTCTTTCTCCC
>NW_022111373.1:102076049-102099787 GCF_000313985.2 Echinops telfairi
TCCTGAGGGTACTTGCTGCAGACTTTTTGAGTTCATCCACTTTTTCTATTAAACTTGTTTTTGCTTTTTCATCTGCCTTTTACTTTGTCTCACACCCGAGCATTCATAAGGAGTCTCCTTCAGCAATCTCTTTAGACTGTCTCTATCTTTTTCCTTTTCCTCTACCTTTTATTTTCTATGAGACAAGAATATGTTCTTAAATAAAATCTATTTTACAGTTTCTCTTAAGATCACCCACACTTGGGCTAAAAGAATGTTTGTGAATTGAGTTCTGCATAATTATAATTATTGAAAAGAAACAACTCTATTTCAGTAGAGCTTACAGTATGGTTCTGTTGATATCTGGACATGGAAAGTGTAATGGAACATTGAGATAACTACAGATATAGGAGCTTTTTGTTGTTGTTGTTGTTGTTGTTGTTTTAATTACTGAGCAATTGCTGACACCACCAACCCTGAATCTTAACTTCATAATATTAGTACTGTATAGACATGCAAGTTTAGGGCCTATGATCTAAATTCTCTGTTTTTAAGATTACTATGTAAAAATCACTTTAGCAATATTTGAGGAATGGGAGGATTAAGTGAAATCCAAAATTATTTTAACTAAGTCCCTAACACATGATAGTTACACAATTAGTGTCGGCTATATTCAACATTAATAAGTACTTTCTGATTGTTGTTGCACACATAATTGCCTTGACATTGAATTAATTTCAGTGTGACACTTGAACAAATACAGACTTTTGAAGCAAACCATCTTGCTATGATCAAATATTGACTCTGCCAATTACTAGTTGTGTGCCCTTTAAGAGTTTCCTAGCAAGTGTACTCTACCACCAGAACCTTAGGGCCATGGCCAGCAAAGGCAATCCGCCCTTGATCTTGAAATCAGACATTTAAAAATGGGGGATCTACACCAATGACACTGTTCTGCTGCTATTGAGGAGATTCTGGAGCGATGCCATGAGGAGGAAGACTCGTATGGAAATAGAATGACAGAGTGGCCAATGTGCTCAAACCTAACAATGATTGGGAGGATGGCACAGACCGATCAGTGACTCCTTCTGCTGTCCATGCCGTTAGGTGCCATTGAGTCCACTCCAACTCCTAGCACCATTCTGGATAACAGAACGGAACACTGCCTGGTCCTGTGCCACTGTCTCACACCATCTTTTGGAAGGCTCTCCTCTTTTTTCTGACTCTCTACTAGACCAAGCATGAGGTCCTTCTCTAGGGACTGGTCTCTCCTCACAACATGACCAAAATACTTGAGAGGAAGTCTCTCGATTCTTGCCTCTCAGGAACATTCTGGCTGTACTTTTCTCAAGACAAACCTATTTGTTATTTGGGTAGTCCAAGGTACTTTCTGTGGTCTTCACCAACCCCATCATTCAAATGCACTCATTCTTTCACTGTACTGCTATTTCAGTGTTCAACTTTCTCACTCATCTGAGGCCATGGAAAAGACCATGGCATGGGTGAGGCACACTTTAGTCCTCAAAGTAACATTCTTGCTTTTCAACACTTTAAAAAACTCCTGTGCAGAAGATTAATCTAGTGCAATGGGTCCTTTGATCTTCTTAAATGCTGCTTCCATGAACACAGATTGTGGATTCAAAAAAGATGTAATCCTTTATAAATTCAATTTTTTTCTCCACTTATCATAATGTTATTTATCAGTCCAGTTGTGAGGATTTTGGTCTTCTTCAAATTGGGTTTTAATTCATAATGATGGTTTACAATATTTGACCTTCATCATCAAGTGCTTCAAGGGTCCTCCTCACTTTCAGCAAGCAAGGTTGCGTCATCCGCATAGTGCAGGTTGTTAATAGGTCTTCCTCCATTCCTACTACGTGCCTCTTAAGTCATCATAGTCCCTTGTTTGAAATAGATGAGTTTGGTTTATGGAAAGTCATTTTCCATAGAATTACCCATTTGTACTATGATTTACAAATTCGCGATCCTGCCATCATTGTAGAATGGCATAATAAGTTTTTTTAATCTGATGAAGAATTTAGAGGAAAAAATAATCCTATACAACTTTTATTAACTTGAGCTTTGTGTTAAGCTGGGTTTTCTAGAGAAACAAATGCTAGACATTTTTTACGTGAAGAAAGCAACCTGCACGGTCACAGAGTTGGCAGGCTCTGAGCATCTCAAGTTCTAGATCAGATGCTGAGCTGGTGGATCTTCCTGGCTCATACCATTGCTGGTGCTGGGCTTGGGAACCAGGAAGCTGAAACAGGAAGCAGGAGGAGGAAGCAGAAGGTGGGAAGACCACCAATGGAGGAAGAATGGAGACTCTCCTATATTGGCAGTGAACACGGCAGGCTGGCAACAGCTGCTAGACTCAGCAAGCCACATAGGGCTGGTGGCTGCAGTCCCAAGAAACCTGACTCAGAATCCCAGCCAACAGGAATCGGAAGAAGAGAGCCAGTTCTCTACAGCATACTGGTATTGGTATTGAAATAGGGTACAAACCCAAGTAGATGTATCAGACTCTCATCTGCACATATTATGCAGGAGGTCTCAGTGTCACACTACTGAGGATCCTGACCCAGTCAAGTTGGCATATTTGTATAACAATATTCTGTTAAAGGATTTATGGTTATTAAGAATGTATATTTGTAACATTATTTTAAACTTCCAAGATATTGAATTATAGTTATTTTGCATGATGTATGAGACATATAAGTTGTTCAAGGTTTGCTTAGAAACCAATTGAATAATAAAATTCTAAAATAAATCCTGATAATATAAACTCAATGGCCCATTATATACTTTAGGAAACAAACAAACAACCCAGGACTTACTTATTCTAGGGAATTTGTTTATTTAGATGATTTTAGTGTGATGAGTAGAAGTATTTATTGTTAGAATTTTTAAAATGTCATTAAAAGCATGTTTTTAATCCTTTTAGAATGCTCATGTTCAAACAAAAAAATGATACCCTATTATGAGAAAGTTAATGTTTTCTTACTTATTATTTACAATATTGTAAAGTACAATTTTGCAACCAAAATAGGTTGCATATTTTACAAATGTATTTAGATCATGATCTAGACTTTTAAAATATGGAGATTTGCATATATTCAAATTTCCACCATGACTTATGGTTATTTAAAGTATAAAAGACATATACTGCTTCAAATCAACTGATTTAAATGATTTTAATATAATCTAAAATCCTCTACTTGGTAAATTCTTTTTAAGCCACAAACAATTATATTAGCAGTTACTATAAATAAAAGCAAAAATTAGTAAATTTGTAACTTTAAAATGCTTGAGTTGGTTTAACAGAGCATTCTGTTCCAGGAATCAGCAGTCATGTAAGAATCTTGGGTAAAATTCTGTTTTGAATAATTTGGGAAATAAATCCTTTATGACCTGCCTCTAATTTAGCATGGGGTCTCTTTATGATATTTAAAGCAGCAAATGCAAAAATATTTAAGACACTACATACTAATGCAGCATAATGATATATCGGTCTGGTGTCATCCTCTCAACTGTTTTTACCAACTCTTATGTTCCAACTCTCATGCTTAGTTTGTTCTGATTTGACTTTTTAAAACATGTTAAGATCACACTCTAAGACATTCATTGGCCTTGAGCCAAAAATAATAAAATTTTGACCTGACCTGTTTCTCTTTTGAAAAGTAGAAAAGATCCCAAGAGATTGCAATTTTAGATCTCACACATAATTTCACATTCCCCTCCTATAAATCAGCTTCTGTAAAATACTTAGCTATGCCATTCACATTTCGGCAGATACTAAAATCCTTCATTCATTTTCCAGTCTGCATTCTTTAAGAAAAGGGATGTTAGCACAGATTGTTAAAAACTGTGGTAGTTGAAATGGACTGGCAGGATTCCCGTTTGTAAAATTTGATGACATTTGACCAGTTTCTTTCTTTATTAATATACGTTGCTGAGAAGTACCTATATTTAACCAGTGTGTTCCAGCACAGTCATACTGATTGGTAAGATTTTGAAATATTCCCCTTGTTGCACGCAAATTGCCACTACTTCCTGCTTCCCAGCTTTCCTTCTTGCATATGACTTTACAGTTGACCATCTGCCATATAAAAGCCCCAGTCAGATTTTCTAACCAGCATCTACAAAATAAGATCTAGCATTACAAGAACCACTGGGATTTCTAGCATATAGATGGTCCCTATTTTCATTGGTTAGATCCCAAGTGATGCAGTGTTTACACATTGGTTTACTTGTCATAGGTTAGCAGTTCCAAACCACCAGTGATGTTGAGTTTGTATTTTGATTGGTTAGTGCTTATGCACTAGCAGTCATTGAATAGTTTGACTGTAATCCTTGCAGCTGAGATGCCCCACAATCAAAGATGAGATATTGCTTGAAGGCTATTTGTCAACATCAATAATTCTCTCTGCAATTGTTGGTTCCTCTGTTCTGTTATTTATAAAATATTCTTGATGACCTACAATATCCCACCCACTATGGCTATCTGGATAATATTATAACAATTTTGTTTAAAAGGCTTAATCATAAACAATAAATTTGACATTTAAATGTCTGTTGTGGGAATGAGCAATAAGTGCCCATTGGGTCAGAGTATGAGAGAGAGAGAATGAATAGATTGCTAGTGCCTACATGGTGCAAACTCTTATTTCCTCTACCTTAGTTATTATTTATAAATAACCATCTAATCACTAAGTGTTTTCTTTATAAGACTAAATAAACAGAAACCAACAGACAAGGTATCTTCCCTACCCTTATACTGCTTAGATTCTAGCAAGCAAGCAAGACTCTAAGAGTAACCACATTGTTACTAAATGTGAAATAATATTTTGATTGCTACCTCACTTAAAATTTTTTAAAAAAATACTTTTATTGGGGACACTTACATCTTTTATCACAATTCGTACGTTCATCCTGTGTGTCAAGCACATTTGCACATAGGCCAGTCATCAATCATTTTCAAAGCATTCCCTTCCCACTTGAACCCCTGATATCAGCTTCCCATTTCTTCCCCCTCCATCCCCTGCCCACCCTTCCTCACGAACCCGTGATAAGTTATAGATTATTATTTTCATACCTTACATCATTCAACATCACCTCTTGCCCACTTTTCCATTATTCATCCCCCTGGGAGGAGGTTGTACTTGATCCTTGCAATCAATTCCTCCCTTCCCCTAATCCTCTTGGTATTTCTACTCTCATTGTTAGCCCTGAGGGGTTTATCTTTCCTGGATTCCTTGTGTTTCGGGCTCCTATCTGTAGCAGTGTGCATGCTCTGGCCTAATCTGATTTGTAAGGTAGAATTGAGGTCATGATAGTGAGGTGAAGGAAGCACCAAAGAACTAGAGGAAAGTTGCATTTCATTGGTGCTGTACTGAACCCTAACTGGCTCATCTCTTCCCTGTGACCCCTCTGTTAGGGGATGTTCAATTATCTACAGATGGGCATTTCATCTCCACTTCATGCCCCTCCCCCATTCACATCGGGTATGATTTTGTTCTGGGTCTTAGATGTCTAATACCTGATCCCATCGACACCTCATGATCACACATGCAGTTGTGCATCTTTCATGTGGGCTTTGTTGCTTCTGAGCTACTTGGCTGCTTGTTTAACTTCAAGCCTTTAAGACCCCAGATGCTATATCATTTGATAGCCGGGCATCATCAACTTTTTTCACCACAATTGCATATACACCCATTTTGTCTTCAGCGATCATGTCAGAAAGGTGAGCATCACAGAATGCCAGATTGTTAGAACAGATTGTTCTTGTGTTGAGGGAGTACTTGAGTCAAGGCCCAATGTTCATCTGCAACCATAATTCCTAACATATATATATATATATATTTCTGTTCCCCTCTCGTTATATATATATTTACATATGTACATGCCTGTATTTAGACCTCTATACATGTCCTTTGCCTCTTGGTCCTTCCCTCTATTTCCTTTACTTTCCTCTTGTCCCACCATCATGTTAGGCCTTCTTTTGAGTTTAGTAATTCCTTGCTGCTACATCGTCCTTGATTAAGCCCCACTAGGCATCCTACACCCTTCCTTCCATTGATTTTAGTTCACTTGTTCTTCCCTTGTTCCTGGGAGTATGTTGATCATTCTAATTCATTCTTGTGTAGGCACAGTAGTGTATTGGGTTTTTTTTTAACTAGATATCTTATATCCTAGCCATTTATTGACTTTCTGTCCATTCCAAATAGATAACACTCTTGACCATTTGGAACAAAATGCAAGACTAATTGAGTAAAATTAATAGTGCACAGTATTATTCACAATTATCCTGTCCTTTTTTTATACTTGGGTAATAGCATCTTTGTTATTTGTCCTATGAAAAAGAAAGATAGAATAGTTCAATCACAACAAGTGGTAGATGTGTAGTACATCTTTATCTCCCGACTATTTAGCCCATTATTCTTTTTACCTCACACATACTGAGTGAAGAAGCCCTGGAGACATAGCGGGTTCTGTGGTGGACTACTAACTATAAGGTCAGTAGTTTAAAACCATCAGCTGCTCTAAGGGAGAAAGATGAGGCTTTCTGCTCCAGTGAAGATTTACAGCCTTGGAAACACCCATTGAGAGTCCTACTCTGTTCTACAGAGGCGCTATTAGTGGGATTGGACTTGATGGCAGTGAGTTGGATGTGTAGTTGGTGTAAACTGAGTGGTCTGTGGGAATTGCAAAGGGTTAACAAACTCAGATTTTAGCACCCTTATTGGCAGTCTCTCCAAAGGTAAATAAGAATAAATGTCTATATAACTGTATATGAAAATTATGAAACCATGAGCACCCTATGGAGCACAGCTGTATTCTTATGGGGTGGCCATAATTGGCACCTTATTTGGCTTTAGTTGTTGTGTTGCTTTTAGTGAATCAAATATTCTGAGTTTCGAACAGCTACAAACATTTCTTCTTAATTTTTTCCTACAATATTAGTGCTGCATTCTTTTCTTCAATTAAATCAAAGAGTAGAATAAAAGAGATAACACATTATCATAAGGTGGTGTTTATCTGGAAAGCAACAATAGAGGATCATGATCTGTTGGGTGACGACGTGCTAGATTTTCACAAAGTGCATAATTTTAACTCTCAATGGCTCTGTGAGGTTATATAACCTCTAATTTGCTCCTATTGTGGCTAAAACCAAAAACCAACCCACTGCCATAGATTGAGTCTGTCCCATAGTAAAACTTTAAATATTTATGATAGCTGGCAGCCTCGTCCTTCCTCCGCAGAGCAGCTGATAGGGTTGAACGGTTGGTTTTGCTGTTAGCGGTTCAATGAGGAACTCGTACACCCCAGGACTCGTAGAAAATTTTCATACAAGCTGAAAGAATTCATTGTTGTTGAAGAGTTGATTCTGGCTGATGGAATCCACATGCTGCTCAGTAAAACTACTCGCCGGGTTTTTAACACTGTGACCTTTTGAAAGCTGATGAGTCTTTCATCTGAGGTGTCTCTGGGCAGATTCAAACCAACATCCTAACCTTTAGGCTAATAGTACAGCATTTAACAATTTATATCTTCCAAGAACGACAATGAATTAGTGAAAGCTTATAAAATCTGAATTGTAATACCAGAAAGAAAAGCTACCCTAGATTGTGCTATTGTTTCACAATGTTATAAGACATATTTCATAGAGATATATTTTATCAAAGGTGCATGAGAAAAAAAGTAAGTTGATCACTAACGATTTACTAATGAAAAGAGTGAATTACAGAGATGTCGAAGAATTGAGCAAAATCACAGTGCTAGTCAGCAATGCAGTAGACATTCAAATCGAGGCTCTCTGTCACCAGGCCCTGTTTCTATAATTTTCTGGCCATGTAGAGTAGATGGATGCACAATCTCCATCTTCATATCCCAAGAAAATTGTCAAAGTCAGATCAAACATTATAATTGTTAGTATATTTTAATGGAAATTTGCTCAAGGATAAGCATGTGCTTTACACAATTGATGTGTGTATGGATTGCGATAACAGTTGTATGAGCCCCTAATAAAATGTTAAAAAAAAAAAAAAGAATCAGAAATGTCAGCTCTATTTCAACTCTGTAAAAAAAAAACACATCAAAATCTATCAAGCCACCAAATTCAATTCATTCACTCAAAATGACATAATTTCCAATGAGTTGTTTCTAAATGATATGTTATATTAAAGAGAATATGAGAGTAGAGTGATGAAAAGCAGGAGAGAAAGCAACTATATGAATGATAGAATATTTCCATTCCATACGAGTACTTAAAATACTTGCTCTCCTTTTTCTTAAGGGGTGTGGTGTGGGGATAAGAGAACTTCAGGCAGAGGCCACATTAACCATTGATAAAATGTACAAATCCAAACAGGGATCAAGGAATCATCAGGCTCTTATTCATTGGTCAAGCAGCAATGGGGCTGATTTCAGTGATAATTCTACTACCCTTCCCAAGTGGCATGCAAGTTCTTAAGAGAAATAAAATGAAGCAGAGGGCAGTAATAAGCAAAAGCAGCAGGAGACAGATTACACTATAGAAATGAATAGCACCTTGTCCCCCGGTTATCTTTGCTCATTGCTCAATTCTTCTGCCGCTGAATGAAGCCAAATGGAAGATTATGAGGGCCACTGTCTCAATGTGACACTGAGAAAATGGTTGAATAGCATCTCCATGCTACAGTTTTAAAATTAGAGATTTAAAAAACTCTACACAGAATAAAATGATATTTGTATAAATAGTCCATAATCACACACCGTGTGTATCACTTGACTTTTAAGATTAACATTGCACACCATGAGAGACATTGAAGCTATATTATAGCAACAACCATAACTTTGTCTCTTCATTTTGAGTAAATTTACAAATACATAGTCTTTCTGAATAAAGACAACAGTGCTTGTAGTAGAAGCATCACAATAAATATGACATATGCTTACAAGTAAAAATGTCTATTATAATCATAAACATCTTAACCTTTAAAGTAGTTCATGTATAAAATTCCCTGAACTCTAAGGATCTTCTTTGGCTGTATTTTAAGTCTGTTTTCCACTGAGATGATACTTGATAGGAGAGAGAACCCTAATAGACGAGGTTTGTTTTATTTAAGTGGTATTTTTGAAACCAGAACCAAAAGTCCCCTGCAAGCCATACAGTCAAGAGTTGTTCCACACTGCTTAACAAAGGTCGTCAGTGGTCATGCTAGTGGAGCAGTGCTTCAGCACTGATACAGCACTGATCCTCAGAGACTTCAGTATAGTCAAAGCAGAATGAGTCATGTCTTAAAGAGACCCCCAGAAAGAGTTGCAGGTTTTGGTAATTAGAGTCAAGGACAGCAGAAGCCCGAGGAAGGACAACCAAAATTTCTAAGTCTAATCATAGGGGTTCTAGGAATAGCTTCTACAAAGGTGACAGTTATATACATATTTTTTTCAGAAATATGCTTTCACCATTTTTGTGTTCACCCTAAAATCAATTTTAAATGTATATATTCTATAACAATATTATTCTTCTGATTGTTAGGTAGGGTGTTTTTTATTTTCTAATGCTACATAAATTACTTACACTTATGCTATGGATTAAAAATATAAAAGTAATATATAAAGCATTGCAGCTATTAGAATAAAATATAGAAGTATACCAAGCACCTTAACTAAGTACCAAATGAACAACTTGTAAAGATTAATAAATATAACTATAACAAAACTTTAAGTTTCTGGGGGAAAAAAAATCTTCCTTAAGCAAAAAGAAAATGCACATAAGAGGTAAAGGAGTAGCTTCCAATGAAAATGAGAGGACCATACCATAGTAAAATAGCAACAACAAAAATATATATAACAAATAGATAAAGACTACAAATAAAATCACAAAAGACATGTAAATAGTAAGATGCTTTTGAAAAGATCCATGTTCTTACTTTATACATAGCTTTTCTTCTAGAGTTGTGAGTGAGTCTCAATCTCACAAAAACAATAAAAATCAATTTTATCCCTAATCTATTAGTTTAAAAATAAATAAATAATGCTTGGCAATGTCAAGGATTGGCAAAAGTATGTGATAGGAAAGTTATCAGATAGTGAAGATGAATTTCACATATTCTACAAGTCAGTAATTATATAGATTATCTAAATGTTATTTAATTCTATAAATAATTATATACATGTCTGGCACATTACTTATGTAATATTCTAATAGAAGATCAATTCTAAAAATTACTAACCTGCTTAGCTGTACCTTTTCCTCCTAAAACTTCCCTAAAGGGAGAGAAAGAATTAGCAATCAGAAAGCAAGTAGCAAACATGGAAAACACAATAGTGTCCTTTTGTAGGAAACATGACACACCGGGGCTTACCTCCCTTTTGTAAACCTAACTTCCCTATGGACGATGCCTATGTGCTGACCATATGCTGTTTGAAATAGTCACGAGACTTTCTTTATAGGTTGTTGTTTTTATTAATTTGTTTTCTGCTACTGTTCAAAACAAAAACTCACTGCCTTTAGTCGATGTCAACTCCTAGCTAGCCAGTAGGATGAGGTGGAACTGCCCCTGGGACAAGTTTCTGAGACTGGAATTCTCAATGGGATGTAGGAATCTCAGTCTTTCTCCCATAGAGCAGCTGGTGGTTTCGAATCACAGACCTCATGATTAGCAGCCCAACTTAAACCACTTCCATCTCATGATGATCTCAAGCACAATAGATTGAAATGATATCAGGACCTGTACAATCCCCATGAATAGCTGAAGATCAGACTACTGGGGTCCAGAGTAGTTTCATTGGCTGAGTCTTAGAAGTAAATTCTTCATTCTCCATCTCAGTTTGCTTATTTTCATTGCTGATTTGGGTGGATTCTGACTCAGAGAAGCCCCATCTGACAGAGTTGAACTGCTTCTTAACATTCTCTAGGCTGCAACCATTTCAAAGCACACTGCCAGTATTCCTCCCGAATAGTCACTGGATGCATTCCGAGTACCAAAAATGTGTTTTATATCCAGGCTACTTACAGTTGTACCACCAAAGCCACAAGTTTATTTCTTAAACCACCAACCACTGCTACTATATTACAAATTCATAATTACACCCTTTGTAGTGGGGATTTTACATATCACTGGTTTTTTTTTTTTTACATATTTACAAAAGTAAATCCTCACACCAGCTAGGGGCATATTTTGTTACCACATGAAACATAGGAAAATGAAAGTTTGCCTGGTAGAGCAATAGTCCAGTACTATTCCCAGGTGGGCATGGGGAAACGAAAATCGGTGCTCTTCACCACAGTTTATACTGCCACGCTGCTCTGTGTAATCGAAGACATTAAGGCCCTCCTTCCTCTGACATACATTTTTGGCTGTATCCCATATCATCACAGTTTGTTTTTTGCCAAGAGCCTGCCTCCTTCCCAATCTTCAAGTGAAATCCGCTGCAAGTCTCACTTTTTCCATAATCCCTTCTGATACATCTACCAACCCTTGATGGCTCCCTTCTCTTAACTCCTTCAACAGTTGGTTAGTAACTGACCACATAGCTCTCTAGTTGCTTTAATATTTTTATTCTAACTGGAAAAGAAGTCCATTAAAATGAGCCATGCTACTGTCCTTGTCACCCTTTATAGCCCTAATCATAACATCAGTCATTTCAAATATGTTCTTCAAATATTCATTCCATTTCCATTTTCAGCTTCACTCTATGTACTTCTAGAACTGAAAAGTTTAATGAAACGTAATCCCCACCCGAAATCTGCTTACACTACTGTAGGGAATGTACAGACAAAAATAAATTTCAAAATCGAACAGAACAACTTATATTACAGGATGCTTTCATATAGATGCATGGTATTCTTTGATCTGATGGTAAGCCTATGAAGACAATTATTTTGCAAAGAAATCTGAACTGAACAAACTGAAATCCTGTACCCAGGATCACATAATCAGTAAGTTGTGGAAAAAGGAGTAGAATGTAAGTCCTCTGACTTCAGATCAAATATATTCAATTCACAATCAATGCCTATCATCCAGTGACTCCAACACTGTCAGCAAATTGAATAATCATTCATTTGGCTATTAAATGTCAGATAAGAGGTATCAGAAATACAGTAGTTGTTTTACTTTAAGTTCTTCCAAAAGCAGATCTCGAGTTAAGGAATGGAAGTAAATAATTTAGTTAATGGGTCATTATAGGAAGTATGAGTAGGAAATGTATTGAAACAGGAAGTGAGAAAATCATATAAGAAAAGGCAGAAAATGGGAACTTAGTTCCGCTGGAGACACTAGGAGGCATCCTATGAAAACGTCAGAAACTCTGAGGATAGGGAGAGGAACAATAATTTACTACATCTCCACTCACATTCGTAGCCACAGATAATATTGACTTGCAAATAAAACAAGAAAGTTGACTATCATTACTGGAAAGAGTAAACAATAAAGCATGATGTGAATAGTAGAATCGATGATAACAGAATACTAACAGGATGACATCTTTCTCTTGTAGGGAAATCATTGGTCCTAATAATTTGGTCGTTAAGACTCAAGGTAGAGGTGAGGATGTGCTATCAGGATCCCTCTTCAAGATAGGACTTGCTAACCAGCTGCTGTCATCTTCTTCAGTGATGGGTGGCCTCATCTACAGAGAGCTACAGAATAGCATGTCGTTCCTAGTGCAATCCTCATCAGTTGACCACGCAAGAGGAGAAGGAGCAAAAAGTTCCCATCAGTTCCACTCCCATGGGAAAGCACTAACAGAAAAATTCTACTTGTGCTGTTTGACCCTAGCTTGGGACCCTGCATCACATTTGAATTCTCCTTCTGCAATAAAAAGAAAAAAAAGCTTTCATCCAGCCCTTCCTTAGTTGTTGATACCTAGTAAATACAATGAACCCCCAAATCCCCCTCATCATTGAAATTATTTCCTCATATTTTTCTGTAACATCAACATAACATACTTTGAATCAGTCAGAAAAAAAGGATTGAATGTGTATTTTATAATGTAGTGATAGCCTTTGGACTAGGAGTTGAACTGGCACTATTCTGATGACCGATATCCTCAGTATATAGTTCATATGGGACACCTTCATCATACCCATGAAAGTCATGCTTTTATCAAATTCCATGGGTGATTGTAAAAGCAGCCACAATCATTCCTATGACACATAATGACTATAGTATACAGGGTTTCCAAAGTTTAAATATGTACAGGAAGAGATAGCCTCATCTTTCTCTCATGAGGCAACTGATAGGTTTGAACCATTGACCTCATGGTTAGCAGACCAATGCTTACCCAATATCACTATCAGGGAAGTTTGTATAATTCTAAAACCGAAACCGATTTCACTGCCACTGAGTCAATTCTAGCTCATGGTGACCCTACAGGGAAGGATAGAGCTGCCCCTGTGGGTTTCAGAGACTGTAGGGTTTTTTTTCTTTAATCATTTTATTGGGGGCTTGTACAACTCTTATCAAAATCCATACATATACCCATTGTGTCAAGCACATTTGTACATTTGTTGCCATCATCATTCTCAAAATATTTGCTTTCTACTTGAGCCCTTGATATCAGCTCCTCATTTTCCCCCACCCTCCCTACTCCCCCCTCCCTCATGAACCCTTGACAATTTATAAATTATTATTATTTTGTCATATCTTACACTGTCCGCCGTCTCCCTTCACCCACTTTTCTGTTGTCCATTCCCCAGGGAGAAGATTATATGTAGATCCTTGTAATTGGTCCCCCCTTCCTTCCACCCTCCCGGTATCGCCACTCTCACTACTGGTCCTGAAGGGATCATCTGTCCTAGATTCCTTGTGTTTCCAGTTCCTATCTGTACCAATGTACATCCTCTGGTCTAGTCAGATTAGTAAGGTAGAATTGGGATCATGATAGTAGGGGGAGGAAGCATTTAAGAACTAGAGGAAAGTTGTATGTTTCATCAGTGCTACCCTGCACCCTGGCTGGCTTGTCTCCTCCCTGGGACCCTTCTATAAGGGGATGTCCAATTGCCTACAGATGGGCTTTGTGTCTCCACTCTGCACTCACCTTCATTTACAATGATATGATTTTTTGTTCTTGATGCCTGATATCTATTCCCTTGATACCTCGTGGTTACACAGACTGTTGTGCTTCCTCCGTGTGGGCTTTGTTGCTTCTGAGCTAGATGACTGCTTGTTTATCTTCAAGCCTTTAAGACCCCAGATGCTCTATCTTTTGAAAGCCAGGCACCATCAGCTTTCTTCACCACATTTTCTTATGCAGACATTTGTCTTCAGTGATCATATCGGGAAGGTGAGCACCCACTACGGAAATAGAAAAACCCCAAGTTTCTCCCACCGAGAGACCAATAGTTTTGCACTTCAGACCATGTGGTTTGCAGCCCAACTCATGATTCTAACACACACTGTAAATCTGGACATCCATATTGTAAAATGTATTTATTTAATGTTATATAGGGAGTCTAAAGGTTCCTAGGTGGTACCAGCCATTAAAAATTTCTTTTTTAACCAAAAGGTTTGTGTTCGGAATCTACCCAGAGGTGTCTTGGAGGTCAGACCTAGCAATCTGTATTTGAAAGGGTACAACCTTGAGCACTCTATGAAGTGAAGTTCTACACACACACATGGATTTCCATGAGTGCCAACTGGAAAAGATGAACAAAACGAGTCCCAAACAATACCCATAAAAGGTTGGCTGTGCACACCCACCCAGAAGAAAGCCCAGAGATCTACTTCAGATCTCCTCTAAGGAGGCAGTTCTACTTTGCAAGAGAAGAACCTCGTGTTTGATAAAGTAAAGGAACGCCACCCCCCCACCCCCAAATATTAAGAGAAATCCTTGATGGGATGGATTGACACAATAAACTCACCAGTGGGCTCAAACACATCAAAGATAGTAGAGATTGCAGAAGATCCGGCATCGCGTTGTTATGTGTAAGGGCACCATGAGTCACAGCTAACTGCTGATTACCATCAGCGACAGACAACATAGGCTTAAATAACTTCAGGTGATAGACTATAAACGCATTAACATAGAGCAAAAAAATGCTTTAGTGAAAATGAGTATCCAAATGGAGCTTCTAAAATGTTTGCAAAGAATAAAGAGAAAAAGTAACTGGAAAAGATGTATTTATACCTGAGGCAAACCCTGTCTGTACCCCTCAGAAGAAAATAAATCTCTTTCAATTCACGGTGCATCCACCTGACTTAGGGCAGCCCATGACAGCATGGTGCGGTGCATAACTGGCTTTAAGTGGGAAAACTTCAAGACGTGCTAGTTGCCCTGGCGCCCAGACATTCCCCAGCTTACAAACAGGCTGGCTTGATAAATCCACCTTTATTGGCTGCTTCCTTGTGTATTTCAAGCGCACAATTCCTTTACCTCTCACATAAACTGCTTGAACATTCCAGATGAATGTTTTTAATTTAATGCTCCTATTTTTAATACCTTTATACAGGGAAGACATAAAGAAAACTAGCATTTGGTTTAATTTGGAAAGATGCTTCTATCCAGGATAACTATAAAATCCTATTTTCACTTTATCTCCTTTTTGTTAGTCTTCTGGAGATAAACAATAATCAATTTTTTCTCATGTGAAGTAACTTCTTAAAATAGTAAATGCTTGACTATCATATTTCATTTTGAAAATTCTAATACATTTTATATGTTTTCAAATTCATATTTAGTCATTATTTTCTGAAGAGCCAAGTCATAAATATCCATGTTCTAGACAGCCTTGAAATCTTGAGAGAGATTAAGTTACTCTCTAAACCTGTGGAAACAAAACATACAAGTCAAATGGACTGCGTTTTATTAACCAGATGAATTGATACTAAACTTACTGAATTCTTGAAAAAATTTAATAAGCTATGATTATAAGATTATATGAGAATTACCTCATATTTTAAAATAGCTTTCTGCACATGTTAGAACGCAAACATATCAAATAGACACATACATAGATACACATAAAACAAGCATAGCATGAGAGAGGGCCACCGGACTCTGCCATTCCAAACAGAAAGCTCTGGACCACTAATAAGCCAAGTGGGTTTGTTTGCGCTTTGGTGTGCAGAGAATTTGGACTGCATTACAGCAATGTGGATCATCATACATTTTGGACCCAATTTTGTCATTCCTTGGCTTGCTAATTAGAAGCAAGATTTTACATTCCTATTTAAAAATTAGGTTTCCTAAATGCTTGAGCCTCAATTGCATATGCAAATTCCACACATTTTCATACTCTGTGAAATAACTGCATATATAAACAGGTAATTTAGCAGTCAATGACTCATTTGCACGTGCAACCACACAATTTTAACACACAGATGCCAATTGGTACATGTAAATAATAACATGTAAATAATGTTTCATGTGGCCCCTATTTGCCAAATTTCATCCTTTCTTTTTTCTTTTTTAAATTACCCCTTAAATAGCATAGCGTTTGCATTTTATAAAATCCATTAATATTGCAGGAATATTCCACTAAGAAAATATTTTAAATGTTTAAACATGTTTAAACTCCATTCTGTCCATTTGATGTTCAAGTAAACAAATTTTGATTATACAGTATAGCAAATAAGTCCCAAACTTATAAGTTGTACTTTATAAATATCCACGTGATGCCTATATATGCTTGATTAGAAAACTAAAATCTTGGCACAGCTGACTCTGTATTTACCATCTGAGTACTTTTGAACTTGAAATAATATAATAAAAGCTTTTTTCTTGAAAAGACCAATATTTAAAGGGTGTTGATTTATGTAAATCAATATTTTATCAACTTGCTGCCTTTCCTTGCTGCCAGCCAGATGCTTCGCGCTTTGCTCTGCCAGACCACGTCAGCTGCAACACATAATGGCCTGTGCTGCATGGAGAAATAAGAGCATAAATATTTTAAAAATCCTGGTACAGGAAGTAAGAAGGGTTGGGGGGGGGGGCAGGGTGAGAGATTTTACTGGTTTATTGTGAGTAGAACAAGTCTACATATTTTATGGGCTGGTTTTATCAGAAGTGGAGGCAGGGACGTCTCTTAGTCTGATTTTTATCTCCTAACAAGACAGACCAAAGTCTTTTCATGGCAATTTGTTGAAGACATCTGGTGAAGCTTTCTAGGGAATGAACACACTGCGGAGTGTTCCTCTGGTATCAGTTGGCATGGCAACCAGTAAAAGACTATTCAACATCAGTAGGTTTCAAAAAGGTTGAGGCCTAGTTGAAAATCCATTTGGGCTCCTACCTGCAAAATTCTTTGAAATGCACTAAATCTTTTCTTAAGGCTCCAGAGACTGAACCAATATGTACAACAGCGGCACCTTCAATCTTAACTAATTTTCAAAACATGGGATTAATGATTCCAGTCACCCGTGGTATTACAGAAGATAGGGTTTATTGGCACTGAGCAGGAGCGGCTATGCATGGAAATATGGTTGTCACTTTATCTTTGTGTCTTAACATACAGGAATCAAAAGTGTTATTGTCAGATTTGTATAATGTTAATGCAAATACGGTCAAATGAATAAAAGAACATCTTTATAGGTGACTTTAAAAACCAAACATATTTTTCCTACCAAGTAAACATCCTTTCTAATGCTGAAGGTAAATTCATCTGAAAATAAAATAGCCTCAGAACATTTTAATACATGTTTAAATTTTTTAGTAGATAATATTTTAGGGTAGAATATTCTAATTTAGGAACTCTGGTACATGTGTTATAAACCACTTGAAGTACTAGGCCTTGCTGTCAATTAATCTGTAGCTATAAAAATACAAATTTACTCTAACAAAGACTGTTTTGGTTAAAAGCATAACCTTTATAAGCCATTTAACTGAGCTAACATTACTTTAAGAAAGAAACATCCCATGCTACTTTATCTGAAATATGTACTGGGTTGAATTGGACTGGAGAATTGTGGTCAGGATTCTAAAATGAAATGGGGGGTGGAAATAGAGATAAAAAGAAAGACGTTTCTAAAGGTTTTAAAAAATATGTAAAATGAGCAAAGGCATAATTAATTGGATTACTTCCCAGAGTTTGTCACTGAAATCAGACACAAATGTTGTTCTCACATGTTCTGTTCTTCATGGCCCATCAAGCTTGTATGCTGGTGTCCAACAATAACCACCAAGTTGCCGCATTGTAGAACAGACCTTCACCAATCACCTAACAACAATAGTCGGGTCTCCTTCACCTCAGCAACAGCATGACAATAAGCAGATGACAAAAGATGCTAGTATGTTGTTTGAAATTGTGCCATGTGGTGTATTCAAAAATATCCTGTGTGTTACATGTAGGTAATGCTGATGTATGATGTCATCTATTGCTTCCATGAAAATGTTTACATGTGAAGAGTCAGGTGGCTCTGAAGACAGAAGGCCGGAACACCTGAGGAATTTTCCCAGCTCTAAACCTGGTCTTCTGAATAACAGGGACCTTCTCACTCCCGGGAGCTTCAAGCTTGCAAATTCCCTCCCAGGAAAGTGGGGAGAAGTAAACCATGCTTCTCTTCTCACAGAATGGGGGCAAAGAGAGAAATTTGTGTGGCAGGGGTTGGAAAGTTATACAGTCCTCAAATATAAAGTGTCATGGTGGCTAATGAAGCAACATAGGTCCAGAATTTAAAATCTTAAATGAAATGCTTGATTTTAGATTAGATTAGATTAAATTTCTGCGTCATTTAGAAATGAAATATTTTCATATCTTCCCTCCAGGAGCCTTTAACGGTGAGCTTTTAAATGTGTTTGTTTTCCACACTTAGAAGTAGATGATAGTTCAACGCTCTCTCCCTCCCTCTGAAAATCTTTCTGGTGAACCCCAACTACCAGGCAGCTGGAAAAAGATACTCTTTCTCTTCTGATCCAGTCTCTTTTCTGGAGAGTTTGTCAGAGCACAATGCTAAACTACTGTGGCTTAAGAATTTCAGCCCTGTGGGGAACACCAGAGATTTTTTTCAGGGTTCAACACTCAATCCCACACTCTTTCTCAAATATATTAAAGAAGTTAGGTTAGTATTATCACTGTTTTATAAATAATGAAATTGAGGTTTAGTGTTCTTAAGTCATTTGTTCAATCACAATGTGCAGGATGGAATTAAATCCCTGTCTATCCATTTGCCAAACTTGTACATATCTTGCACAAAGAATGGGCTTCCCCCCTCTTAATTTATAATAAAATAAATCATCTATCATAGAGCAGAGGAATAATTTATAGCTCAAAGCCATAAGCAAGATGATGTCTGGTTGGTTTCCTGCTCAATGTCCTCCAACCTGACTATACAAAGCATGTTTTAGCTGCTACCATCCTAGGTCCACATTTTGGGCATTTAGGGATGACAGATCATTGCTTCTAGAAGGAGTATAAAACCCTCAAGTTAATCCTATAGGCTGTGTGGGCATTTGTCCCTGACCCTTCCAAGGCGAATATTAAACCAACAAAGCTGGCAATAAAATAGTAAACAAAGCTTCCATTCTCCAGTTCCATCCCATTTCTCCTTCTTCAGATCTCACTGAATGTGCCCCCCCCCCCTTGCCCCTGTAGCTACATTCTCCAGACTTCTCACAAAGGATCTTCAGGTAAGTAGGCTGAGAGACAAAGGATGGGAACAAATAGACAATCAGCCTGCCATATGAACTTAATTTAAATGAACCAATATAAATTTTTAATTAGAACATATGTTGAATGAATGGCCTCAGGGAACCAACGGTTGTGTTTGTGTCTTGCTAAGCTAATTTCAGCCAGTGATGCAAGGATTATATCTTATTTCTCGCAGCCCCCAAAGTCGCAGAGCTTTGGTTAAAGCTGCATTTGTTCAGATCCTGGAATTCCAGGTACATCCAGTTACAAGGCCACTCGGGCAATTTACCAGTGAAATTTTGGATGGGAGAGAATTTTATAAGATGTCCATTCTATCACATGGTGATCTCTCACATGTGTTTTACCATCCATACTTCAACTACCACATGTTCACAACTCCCTACTCTTTCAAATGCAAACATGAAGTCCTACTTTGCATGCTAATCTTGATCCTCCACTTGTGGTATTCGTTCTAGAAAATTAGAACATCATCTACTCCAACAGTCCACCAATATAAGATACATATATAATCTATTTAGTTAAAAATGAGGAAAGAGCTGGCATGGATCAGATGCATTATTCATTAACAAATTCTAAAAGGGAAGGATGTTGCATTATGATAGTCTCAAAACAATAACCCCTAGAAACTTAGTGGTAACCAGAATCATGAAAGAAAGTTGTAGATCTCTAGGTAGCTGTGTAAATAATCAGACCAAGATAGGGTGGAAGGCTGGGACTGGACAAGCCACCATATGAATAACTCCAACAATGTCAAACTCACAGCCACCCGACAGGGCAGAACTGCCCCTGTGCGTTTCTGAGACTATTAACAGGAGAAGAAACGTCCTTTCTCCTGAGAAGTGACTGTTGGCTTCAAACGGCTGCTGAACTATTCGGTTTGTAATTAGCAGACCAAATTGTAACCACTGCACCACCAGGGCTCCTACAAAGCTGGCAATAAATATCACCTGGACGCCACCCACCCAACCCGTGGCAGTGTAACTAGAGTGTGCGCACAATCTGTGATAGGCCTAATGAGGATGAGCACACGGGTAATGTGCAAATAACACAATTTCCTACATCTCCCATACTTTATCATGAAAACTTTTATTTGTTCTTCTGGATTACACATGGATTAATTTACTTTCCCAGACAAATATCAATTTCTTTATGTCTATTTCTCATTTGCTTTCTGTCTCAGTCTCTATCAATCTCTTCTTCTGTCAGTCTCTTTCTCACCCACACCCACACACTCTCTCTCTCTAACAAATTGCCTAAATATTTCACAGCTCATGTCACAAAATTAGGCAATTTATAGCTAAGCACTGAGTAAACACTAGAATCTAATAATAAAGAACATATTATCGTGATACTTTTACAAGATACATACTAAGCACACCATAATGTATGCAGTTCGGTGGATTATTTAACATGTCTCTTCTATCCATAGTCTTTGGTTCTTCCACCAAACGGCTTTTTGCTGCTTGGTCTGTCTTAGAAAACATGTGGGGAAGACTCCGAGAGCGTTCATGTACAAGTTACTGTGGACAGGTATAATTATGATTCCCTTCCTGCTGAGCACAAAATGAACTATCATCTAAGAAGCAGAGATAGGGAATCACAAACAGCAAGAGGGAAGAGCCAGGACCGGAGCATGTCCTTTGGAGCACCAGATCACTGTGAAAGGAGCCCCTTGCTCTAGGGGACCACCTTGACACCAGAGAAATGGCAGAGGGTCAATGACACAGACACAATGTCACTATGAGTCACAACCAACTGCAGGACATGGAACAAAAATGGACTGGTTATCAGCAGTACAGTAGCTTCACATGAGTACATTGTCCAGGAATTGAAGTCAGTCGGGTATTTTGCACAGTGTGAGAATCTTACTACAGAATCATCAGTTCCCTATTTGCTGGAATGTATGTGTAGCATTTGAAGTAGAAAATGTATATGTTCTTGATAGTGACACATATAAAGTGGCTAGCCTGTGACTTTTTTATGAGTTCCCAGATAATAACCTAGAGATTTTTTATATAAGTTTTACATTACACAAGAACTAACTGGCCATAATATTGCAAACCCTCACATAGTACAACATGTATCTGATATTTTGTGTCTGCTTCATCTTATTAAAGAAGCTTTCTGGTTTCTAAACATTAGAGGGAAAAAGAAAACTTTTCTCTTGAAACTTACACAATTATAAACTTCCACAGTCTACTCCATGATACACAACTTCTATTGTAGTATACTCTAAACACTGTTAACTTGTCTCAGGATATGCATACATTTGAAGACACTGAATTGACCACAATATTGCTAATACTAGTAAGCCTGAGTTTCAAAGAGTTTTTGATGTGCCACAAATTTAATCATTTGAATTAGATTCTTTTGATAGTGATACTATGTAAACCAAAAGAACACCTAAGAACAAATCAATAGACTTCTTCCTGAATTTAATCAATAAACATCATTAAAGACCAAGTAAGTTATTATCATACCAAGCTGATATTGTACAACTACAACAGAACCACCACCCCTTCTGCCATGGACTCGGGGCTGGGGCAGGGAGGGAGTCCTTACTTGCTACTTGCCTTCCATTGCTACACAACCTCCTGAGTGCTAAGAGAGCATGAAATGGCAAGTGACCCATTCTGTCTGAGAGGTCAGGGAAAGGTTACACAGAGGAAGTCATATCTGAGCTGAAATTAAAGGATGGATAGGTCTTACATAGATGGAAAAAATGTAGGGAAATGAGACTCCAAGAAGAGGAAAAAGCATTTGCCCTGAGAACATAGACTTTTTCTTTTAAAGAAATATAAAATAATTTAATGATTATTTCTGGAAAATGAACACATTTATCTTATCGTTAAGGACATTGAATGCCATATAACTTTCTTCTCCACAAAATGAGCAAGGCTAGGGCCAGGGTTGCTTCAGGGTTATATCCTCTCACTGTAATTATTCAGTCTGTATGCTGATCAGCTCCTCAGAGAAACTGTCTTATATGAATAAGAATGTGGCATCAAGATTAGAAGAAGGTTTAACAAGCAGAGACATGCAGATAACACATGCTTGCTAGCTGAACGTGAGGACTTGACTGATGAAGATCAAGGATTATAGTGCTTGGAAAGGATTACAATACTCCATAAAGAAGACCACAATCCTCACAACTGGACAACTAGAGAACTTCACGATAAATGGAGAAAAGTTTGAAGGTTTCAAGAATTGTTTCTTGCTTGGATCCACCATAAATGCTGATGGAAGCAGCAGTCAAGAGATCAAAAGACACATTAGGTTGCATTAGATAAATCTGATACCCAGAGCTATTTAGAGTATTGAAAAGCAAGGATGTTCCTTTGAGGGCTAAAGAGGTGTGCCTGACTCAAGCCAGGTTATTTTCAATTGTCTCATATACATGTGAAAGTTGGACACTGAATAAAAAGACCTAAGAAGAATGGATGCTTTTAAATTGTGCTGGAGAATATTGAAAGTACCATGCACTGCCAATAAGACAAATCATCCTGTCTTAGAAATACAGCCAGAGTGGTCCATAGGGGAAACAATGGTGAGACTTTGTCTTATATACATAGGACATGCAGTTCAAAGTTATCAATCCTTGGAGAAGGATATCATGTTTGGTAAAGTAACGGGGCAATGAAGGAGAGGCAGACCCTTACAGAGAGGGACCCATACAGTGGCTGAAACCATGCACTCAGGCATAAGGACCATTTTGAGGATGATTCAAGACTGGGCAGTGTTTCATTCTGTTGTGCATGAGATCACTCTGGGTCAGAACTGACTCAGGTCACCTACCAATAACAACAAGCACCAGAAGAGCTGGCCAATCAACAGGGACCTTTACTGCCTCAAAACAAGAGTTGAACCAAGGATTTCTTACCAGTCTTCAAATCTGAAGTCACCATTTAGGAATACAAGGCCATTAGAAAATAAGGAAAATGGAAAGAATAACTCCATAGCAGTAGGAAAGGTTTGCCTTCATTTTGCCTTTCATTTAATAAATGTGTTTGCTAAGTATTGTGCTGGAGGCCCAGTGGAACTGTATTACTGACTGGGCAACAGTTTGAAAAGTATCAGTGGCTCCGTGGAAAAAGACAGGACTTATTACTCCTGTAAAGTACTGCTGTCTCAGAAACGTACTGGGGCAGTTCTACCCTGTCTGACAGGCATGCTAGGAGTCAGAATC
>NW_022111373.1:102100668-102111203 GCF_000313985.2 Echinops telfairi
CATGTAGAGATCCCTGCCAGCGCTGAGATGCTTACAACGCCACTGGATCCAAAGACTTTCTATCCACTGGTCTGTGATCTTCTACATTCAGGATCATTGCATGTGTTTTGTGAGTCCAAAGAGGACTTTATAGATTGGTATCAGACATATAGGTTAATATCGGACTTAAGGACTTGATCTGAACTGAGTTCGGATGCTTTCTCAGTGTTCAATTCCTCTTATATATAAATCTCTTTCTTATATACATGTGTGTCCATGGATTTGTTTCTCTAGTCTACCCAGACTGACACAATATGCCACAAAAGTGACTAACCTGTGAAGAGTATTTTCTTTGCCCAATGTCTTTATACTTACTAAGGGACTCCTTGGGTGTGAAATGTTTAACATGCTAAACTTATAATTGAAATTTTCTAGATTAGATTCTACACAGTTACCTTAGAAGAAAGGCTTGCCAATCTTCTTCCCCCAAAAAAGAGAGGATAAAATTTAGCCATTGAAAATTGTATAGAGCATAGTTCTATTCTGACACATGACTTTTCTAGGAGTTGGAATTGACGTGGTCCCACTTGATGTACCTGCCTTACCCAATCACTGACATCATGTCAATTCCAGCTCATACTGTTGCTGGGTACCATCCAGTTGTTTCTGACTCATAGCATCCTGATGTACAACAGAACCAAGCACCGCCTGGTTCTGAAGCATCCTCACAGTTGTTCTTATGTTTGATCCCATAGTTGAAGTCACTCTATTACGTGGTATCTTATTGGGGGTCTTCCTCTTTTTTCTCTGTCCCTCTACTTTCCAAGCACAGTATCCACCATACACTGGGTTCTCCTTATCATATTTCCAAAAGATGTGAGATGAAGACTTGCCATTCTTACGTCTAGGGAGCATCCTGGCTGTACTTCTCCCAAGACAGATTTGCTTGTCCTTTTGGAAGGCCATGGATTTTAACACAACCATAATTCAAATACATTGATTTTTCTTCAGTTTTCCTTCATCAAGGTCCAAATATCACAAGCATATGAGTCTTTGAAAATACTATGGCTTGGGCCAGGTACATCTTAGTCCTCAAAGTAACATCCTTCCTTGTAAGGACTTTAAAGAGATCATGTGCAACAGATTTATCAAATGCAATGTTTCATCTAAACTCATGGCTGCTGCTTCCATCAGCATCGATTGTGGGTCCAAGTAAGATGAAATCTTTGATAACTTCAACCTTTTCTCAATTTATCATGATGTTACTTATTTATCTAGTTGTGAACATTTTGCTTTTCCTTACTCTGAGTTGTTTGTCACTTATAATGAAGGCTGCAATCCTTAACCTTCATCAACAAGTGCTCCAAGTTCTCCTCATTTGCAGCAAGCAAGTTTGTTTCATTTGTACATCCCAGGTTGTGAACAAGCCTTCCTGCCATCCTAATGACACATTCTTCTCCATTTCATCCAGCTTCTCTGATTATTTGCTCAGATTGAATAATATGGTGAGAGGATGCAACTCTGATGCACACTTTCTTGTTTCAAACTGTGAAATCTTCCCTTTTTCTCTGCACAACTGCCTTGATCTATGGACAATGACCACACGTGAACAATGCAATGTTCTTTAATGCCCATTCTTCTCTAGCTTATCCATAGTTTGTTATGATCAACATTGTCAAATGCCTTGGGATACTAAATAAAACTTAAGTAAACATCTTGCTGGTGTTCTCTGATTTCTGTCAAGGGGCATTTGATATCAGAAATGATATCCCTTGTCCCAAGTCCTCTTCTTTATCTGGCACGAACCTCTGGCAACTTCTTGTCAATGTTCTAGTGCAACTGTTGTTGGATGATAGTCAGCAAAATTCCACCTGCCTTGTACTACCAATGACATTGTTCTATAATTTGTGGATTCGGCTGGGTCACCTTTCTTAGTAATGGCTATATATATGGATCACTTCCACTCGGTTGGCTAAGTAACCGTCTTCTATATTTCTTGCCATTGATGAATGAGTGCTTCCAGTGCTTTATCAGCTTGTTGAAATATTTCAATTGGTATTTCAGCACAAATCCTGGAACCTTGTGTTTTTTTTCAGTGAAGCTTAGACTTCTCCCTTCAGGACATTGCTATGTGATCATATGCTACCTCCGAAAAGATTAAATGTCCACTAGCTCTTTTTGGTACAGTGACTCTGTATATTCTTTGCATTTTCTTTTCAGGCTTCCAGCATCTTTCAGTATTTTGCCCATAGAATCTTTCTATATGGTAGCCTAAGATTTGGATTGTTTTTCCTTCAGTTCTCCAGATTTAAGAAATTGTTAATGTGATGTGCATTCCATTATAGCACCTACCTGACTTGTCCTCTGAGGCTGCACTGTGGGAATTCTGTTCAGTTCTTTCGCTTCTTTATGGCTTCCATTGGCCTCGACTATCCCACAAGAGCAAGTGTCAGTCGCTTCTGAAATCCATTTTGATCTTTTCTTTCTTTCCTGTCTCTTTAATGATCATTTTTTCACTTTGTTTCTATCATCAAGGCCATATTTGCCAATTACTGTTCCTTCTTCTTTATTTCTAAATTTTGCCTTACAATCTCCAACAAGTTTCAATGCTTTTGAACTGCATATTTGATCAATTTCAGACTGAAGACATTTGGTGAATTCGTCATTATTTGCATCATTAGTTTTGTGCATAAATTTTAATAATAGTTGCATTGACTGGGTTTCTTAATATGCAGATAAATATCACAAATGCAATCACAAACATTGATATCATGAACTTCAGGATATGCAAGTATCTTATAATTTTTGTATTGACCTTGAATATGAAGCCATTACTTTTAAATCTCTTATTCCCAGAATAGTATACCATGATTTTTATTCAAAAATTCCAATGCTAGTCTATTTCAGCTCATTAATGCTGCTCTATTTCATAAATTACCACTTAGAGTGATCCCCTATAAGACTTCTGAAATTTTAAATATTTACAGGGTCAGGTAGTCTCATTCTTCTCCTATGGAACTGCTGGTGGGTTTAAACCAGAGACCTTACATTTAATTAGCAGTCCCCCAGAGCCGCTTTATATCTGCAATAGACCCATTTAAAAATAAAAAAATATTTCTTGAAAATACATTCCCTGAGAGCTAAAGCTGAAATAATGAACAAAAATTAACTATTAAAATATAGAAGGCATTAGGCTACATCAGTGGTTCCCAGCGCTGTCTGCACAGTAGAATCATTTGGGGAGATGTAAAAATGACCTATATCCAGGACCCATGGTAACCCAATATTAAATCAGTGTCTTGAGTTAAGGTCCAACTGGCAGTTATTTAAAGTTCCCAAGGGGTTCTAACCTGTAGTGAGTGCTAAGGACTGCTGGATAAGATATCTCTGAGGTCATTCTCATTTGTGCAAGATGTTCAACACTAGCTCATGAAGAAACTGAAAAAGCAGATAATCTGTTCAACGATGTTGTCCCTAATGTTAGCATTTCCTGTTTCCCACATTAGTATCTCAGACTTACTTCCATGCCCTTATACCATAAATCCTCATGCTGGAGAGCAACCCCACTATGAAGTTTATTTATCTCTAGAAAATTCCTAGGACTGAAGATCTCCAGTCTAAAAGACCTGTGTCACAACCAGTTCTAACACAAACATGACTCTACTGAGAAACCTTCAAGTTTGATTTGCTTAGATTTTTTTTTAACAAATAACTTTTAATTTTTAAAATTCATTTGAACATTATTATAGTTGTTGAGAATATATACAGGATATATACCAACTCAATAATTTCTAATGTACCAGTGACAGTGATTACAATCTTTCAGTTTTGCAACCATTCTTGCTCTCCTATTCCAAGTTGTTCCTTCTCCATGAGTACACTGCCCACAGTGTTCTAATGTTTTAGATGTAGTTGTCAATTTGAGGTCATATAGCTAGATCTCCTAAAAGGGTCAATGGTCAAAGCAGACCATCATGACAAGCTAAGCTAAACTGTTGTTTGTTTTATTGAAGACAACAGGAATTAGTTGTGGTTCAAGACTAAGGTTTAAAGATTTTCTTAAGGCGATAGTTTCAAGGGTTCATACTGCCACTCTGGTTCTTGAAAGGCTGGACTCCAGGAGACTTTGAAATTCCTTTCATCAATTACCCTCTTTTGATCAGGATTCTTCCTTAGAATCTTTGATCAGAACATTCATTAATGGAACAGAGCCACCATCAAGTTCTTCTGGTCTCATGGTAAAGAAGTCAGTTGTTCATGGAAGCAATTAGCCTCACATTATAATTCCTTCTGTATCCAACTCCTCTGTTGTTTCAGGTGAATAGAGACCAGACACCATGCTTTGGAGAGCCCCTTGCAGCTTTTAAGAACCCAGCCAATGCACAATGAACTAGAAATACAACAGAAACACTAAGTACAATATTAGACCAGTTAACTTAACTATTCCATCAAGAAACAAAATCTCACAAGGTGTTTGATTTGAATCATGCAGCCTCATCAACTTACTCTTACCATTTCCCCTCCCCCAAACTTACTCCTAGATAAACTGCTCTTGCAATTGACCCTGATATTTTCTTCCCTGTCTCAATGGTCTTCCATTCATGACATTTCGCATATACTTCCAATGCCCTTCTTACGGTTTACCACTTACTAAAATTCTACTCAATTTTCCAAACCAACAGCACCTCATGTTGGTCTTATGGCATCTGATCATATTTCACTTTCCTGAATTTCTATGGCCATTCTCCAATCTAAACTTGTTATCTTCATAACTCACTTGTAATTAATCCCTTTCCTGAAAGAGCTCTTATTTTTATCTTAATATATTAACTATTCTGTGAATGAGTTATCTGGCATAGAGAGAATTGAACAGGAAAATTAAATTTTAAATAAAAATTTTAAAATTGTATATGAAATTACATCAAACTAAATCCAAAGTTTTGGTGCATGACAGAATTTTTAAATGTGAGTATTTATCCATTTATGTAATACATATTTACCAAAGATCTACAATACCCCAATCTTTTTTTCGGTACTGGGTATGCAAAGAAATCCTTAGAAACATATAGGTTAATATTTTATTGTGAAAAGGAGACCATGCATAATTAACAAATAAAAATGTAAAGCATCATGCTGTAATAAACTCAGTAAAAATAATAAAGTTTGATAAGGTTAAAAACAAGGATGGGAGAGAGTTGCTCTCTTAAGAAGGTGGAGAGAGAAGACCTGGTTGTACCAAGCTTATATGCTAGACTAAGCTTTTTTATTTCTGTTTGGTCAATTTCAACTTATAGCAACTCTATAAGACAGGAAAAAATCATGTGAGCCCAAATTTTTTATCCTAGGAAACAATAAAATATATTTTGGGTTTGTAATATTTTTGTGTTTTTTGTTTGTACATAATAAATCTCAGAGGACTCCTTAGGTGATTGGGGACTACCATTAGGATATCTTAGGTCATTGGGGGCCACCATCTTGAAGTTGTGTTATGTGTTTTTATTTATTGGTATATAAAACCCAGATTGATAAACCTATAGAGACAGCAAGTAGAATAAGGGTTTCAGGGTACAGTGTGTGATTGGGGGAGAAGGGAGACAATGTCAAAAAGTCCATGTAGAAAAGAAATGTTTGGAAACTATGGTAGTAAGTGTACAATTCTGCTGGACGTTATTGAACTATCGAATGATATTATATATGTATTAATTTCCAATTAATATTTATTACTTATTTACAGAAAATGGTCAAATGACTTAAAATCATAGCCAAGTACCAAAAAATAAGGGTTACTCTGTAGTAAGTACTGGCTTTTAAACACGTGATCCCTACTCTTCACCTTCGCTCTGTACTTTTCCCCACCAAGCTTTAAAAGGAATTATTTCATACTTGTGTTTTGTCGTGGGTTTAATTTGTTTTAGCTTTAGAAGTAGCTTATGTTTCTCTCTATTCTCTGTTTCATGGTTGCTGCCATTGCGTATTGTATGTGTTTGTGAATGAGGGGAGGGAGGCTGACTTAACTGGGCCTTTTTTTTTCCTAATTAGTGACAACTTTTCACAACAATTTCATAGCACCCAAGAGTGACTAAGCCCAAATTTGACTAGGATCTTTTAAAAATTAGATTGAAAACATCTCTTTGTAAGCATAAAACTTAAGAATGAAAGAGGATATTAAAGTTATATTCTAATAAATGGATAACATCCGAAAGAAATGGCAGAGAGTCTAGAGTTGAAAGTGCAAAGCTCAAAGGATTGTGAAATTCTTCCCATACCCACACGTGTAGCATTGTTTGCATTTGATGGAGAGCCACAAGCCAGTTCTCATAAAATCAAAGCTAGTTAGCCATTTCTGCTGCTGACAGGAAATGTCATTGCTAGGAAATAAGGCAGCAAGCTGCCGGCTCTGCAGCTTCAGCACCTCAGAGACAGATGAAGAGAAGGAGCCCACGTGTAAATAAAAGTGACCTGTGCCCTCGGCCAGCATGTGGGTGATTTCCTAGAGCTTGTTTGTGTCTTCGCAGCATGATAGGGCACTGAGAGAACTTTAAAGGAAAGTATTGTGCCCCTAAAGACAATGGGACAAGTTATTAGAGAAGAAGCAAGAATATGAAAAAAATGAGGAAACAAAGAATTAAACAGAAAGAGAATAGTATCCCACTTGCATCTGGTAGTGATAATTTATAAACTAATAAGCAGTTAATGAGTATTTTTATGCCACTTTTATATCACTTGATATTGAACTTTACTCGGAGAGTGGAAATGTGAGATTATATGTAGACATAGATGCATGTGATTGTGTGTATATATATTTATATTATTTATATATAATATTGAAATAAAACATTTAAAAGCCTGGAGTTTTAAAGGTACAAATTTAATGTACATTGAGAAGAAATACATATAAAGAAGTTTCACAAAAGTCAGGGGAAATGGAATTTAAAAGATAAAGGATTATTTTGTGAATTTCTTGAATACATATATGCACATACATTCAAAATATCTCAGAAAAATTGAAGTAAAAGTTATAGAATATTGCCACAATCTTTTTGATACACACACATATCTATATATTTGCATGTCATTAACATGGTACAAACATATAGATATAAATGCCATAAATATTTTTGTAAACATCCAGACTGGAAATTGGCAAGAATGAGTTCACAGTGAATAGGTATTACAACCCATATATAGGATCAATATATATTTCATATATCATACCTAGGGAATTGTACGTGGGCAAAAAGGGTTACAGAGTCCATTAGCTGATCTGAATTTATGACAATGAATCCCTTGATGTTCTGCTATGACAGGAATTACTCTCCTCTAATTAGTAATAAATGGGCATAAGTCATGTGTCCCATTGGATTACTGGACTGAAATCACATTTAGAAGATGGCTAATTGTCTAAAATTTATCCAAATTCAATACAAATGTTATTGCCACTAATTGACTTTGCAGGTTGTGGAACATTAAGCATATTTAAATGTATTTGTCATAGCACTCCCGTGTCCATGTACTGCATGAGTAGAATGGTCACTTATATCTAATTTAAGCTTTTCAGACATTTCGGTAATTTAACATTGACTCATTATGAATTGACATGTCACTTTCCACTTTTCAAAATTATGACATAGTCTATTTTTAAGGTGATTGATTTTTTCATGGGTACTGTCCATTATTGTTTTGCAGTTTTGAAAAGACTTAATTGTAATACTTATAATACAAGCAAGAACCTATTGTGGTGCATATCACTGCCATTGTAAATTTCCCCTCATTGTCATTCTAACTCAGCTGAACTTATTTACCCTACCAGTACACACAGCAACTCTTTTTTAATCTTTTTATGCACCTTAATATGTAACTCATTATTTCAAATTCCCTAGTATTTGATTGATGTTAAGTAAACAAATTTTAAAATCTATGAATTTTCACCAAAATAAATGGTAGAGATAACATAGCTAACTGTTTAAAATAGCATATGTTGTTATGAAATTTCTTTAGAAATTTTGAAGTTTTTATTCCTCTCTTTGTTAAAAACCCAGAAAAATGAAGAATAAGATAATATTCAAAGTATTTATGGCCAGTGTGTTTCTACATCAAAATGTTCTTCATCGTAGAAAAGGCCAAGGTGAAGACACATTGAGAGAAGGAACAGAGAAAAGAATAAAATGAGATGAGTAGGGATACAATGTCTTAATTCAAAATTAATCAAATAGCGGTGCTAGGCCAAATAGTAGTTAGATCACACCTTTTTATGCCAAACATGTAGAAATAATGACGAGGTTATAAAACTAACGTATGATTACATAGCCGTGGAGATGCTCTAAAGGAGGCTCTTTGTAAACCAGAAACAGAGGAAATCCACAGTGGAATCAAGAACTGAAGCCAAGTTGACAGCAGAAAGCCTGCCCTTGGAACAGGTCATCTCAGTCAAGGTCCCAAAGCCCACTGAGAATAGAACTGAGCAAAGCGCCTGTGTGCTGGCCAGGCAGAATAAGAGATCCCTGGAATGGCTCTATGCCCTAGCTCTGTATTCATCAATAAGGTGCAGAATATCAATGAGTGAGATGAGAAGAAAATAAGTTTCCCTTCCCTTAAATACCACCCACCCCCAGGCAAACAAACAGGCCAGATTGCTCCAGGATGTTTAGTCTGAGCTTCATATTTCGTACACTTGAGCTCTAACCCACTTCCATCAAGTTCATTCCAATTCATAGCAACCCTATATAGGTTTTCTAAGAGTGTAAATGTTTGGAAAGCAGATAACCTCATCTTTCTCCTGAGAAGCTGGTGTGTTTGAACCACTGACCTTGCATTTAGCAGTCTGTGTTAGTCCAGGTTGACTCGATAAACAAATCCAGAGTCATCATATGTGTGTAATAGAGAACTTTATATCAAAGAGTAGTTGTATTTTAAGAAAACATTCCAACCCAGTCCAGATCAAGTCCATAATTCCAATATTAGCCCATATAACCAACCCCAATTTATAAATTCCTCTTCATATTCATGCAACACACTCAATGATGCTGAATTCAGAAAGATCAAAGGCCAGTGGGTGGAAAGTCTTGTGGATCCAGTGGTGGTGGAAGCATCTCAGTGGTGGCAGGCTCACCACATGGCTCCTTCAGTAACAGGGCTCTGGCTTCTTCAGTTTAGCTCCATGTGGCTTGTCAACAGATATGTGTCTCAGAACGAATGTATCTGTCTTCCAGTGAGCTATTTATCTCTTTGGCACCTCCAAATGAGGGCATTAAGCTGCCACCTGATTGGCAGGCTAGACTCCACCCTTTTCTTGACAGTAGATTGTGTAACTGCCACACAGTCCAACGTTTACTTACCCCTAACAGCACCCCTAAGGCAAATGGACTCTACTCTGTGTACAGAATGAAGTTCACTGAGAGAAACTCCCTACAAAGATGAAAAGAAGAAAAGGAATTACAAACCATGTGAGGATAATCATTAACATGAGAGAGTAGATCCAGCGATGGAAAATATATATAACTTTAAAATAACTTATGTTTACATTGTATTGATCAATCAAAGGCATATTTCTGGTCACCAGCCCACACAGCAGCCAATCACCTAACTGTTCTACTGCATTTTCAAAGCTTTGGCCTTTTGAAAGCAGATACCTAGGTCTTTATTCCAAAGAGCCTTAGAGCAGCAGTTCTCAACTTATGGGTCACGACCCCTTTGGGGGTCAAACGACCCTTTCACAGGGGTCCCCCGATTCATAATAGCTGCAAAAGTACCGTTATGATGTAGCAATGAATATAATTTTATGGTTGGGTGTCACCAAAACATGAGGAAATGTATTAAAGGGTCGCTGCATTGGAAAGATTGAGAACCACTGCTCTAGGGGAACTTTAAGCACCAATTTTTTGGTTAATAATTGAGCCCATAAAAGTTTGTGCCACCTAGGAACTCTTCTTGATAGAAATAAATTATGAAGAAAATCAGCTATTAAGATAGGAAAGTGTTTACTTGCTATAGCCCTTGAGGCTTGTTGGGTTACTAGGGAATCTATGTACAACAGAATAAAACACTGCTCCTCCTGTGCCGCTCTGAGCATCCCTAGGTGTGAATCTCTTGTTATAGCTATAGCTAAATCAATGAGACTCCTGAGTGTCTTCTTCTTCATTGACCCTCTACTATTTTTTAATCGTTTTATAGGGGCTCATACAACTCTTATCACAATCCATACGCACAATCAATTGTGTAAAACACATTTGTATATTCATTGCCCTCATCATTCTCAAAACATTTGCTCTCCACCTAAGCCCCTGGCATCACCTCCTCATTTTTTCCCTCCCTCCCTGCTCCCCTCTCCCTCATGAACCTTTGATAATTTATAAATTATTATTTTGTCATATCTTGCCCTGTCTGACACCTCCCTTCATCCACATTTCTGTTGTCCATCCCCCAGGGAGGAGGTCACATGTAGATCCTTGTAACCCCCTTCCCCATGTGTCCCATTGGATTACTGGACTGAAATCACATTTCGAAGATGGCTAATTGTCTAAATTTTATCCAAATTCAATACAAATGTTATTGCCACT
>NW_022111373.1:102111613-102174790 GCF_000313985.2 Echinops telfairi
ATCAGGTGAAGATCCTCTACTTTATCAAGCATGATGATTGGTTCATCCTCACAATATGGCCAAAATATATGAGGAAAAGTGTTAACATCTCCATTCTTTTTTTCTTAACATTAAAAGATCGTTTTATTGGTGCTCTTGAAACTCTTATAACAATCCATACATCAATTTTATCAAGCATATTTGTACATATGTTCCCATAATTATTTTCTACACATTTACTTTCTATGGAGCCCTTAGTATAAGCAACTGTTTATATAAGCAACTCCTCCCCCCACCCTTGTGACCCCTTGAAAAATTATTTTTGTTTTCGTATCTCACACTGACTGTTGTCTCCCTTCCCCCATGGTTTCTATTGTTCATCCCCCTGGAGAGAGGTGTGTGGTTATGTGTCAATCATTGCAATCGGTTCCCCCTTCCTCCCCTCCTCTCCCTACCTTGCCCCAACATATTTAGTATCACTACTCCTCTTCTTGGATTCCATGTGTCCTGAGCTCTTATCTCTTACCTGTACCTGTGTACATGCTCTGTTCTAGTCCAAAGTGATAGGCAGCACTGGGGTCATCATAGTGAGGAGCGAGGAAGCATCAAGCAACCAGAGGAATACTGTGTGTTTCATCGGTGCTTTATTTTGTCCTGGTTGACTCATCCCTGCCTTGTGATCCCTCTGTGGGGGGATGTCCTGTTGTTTACAGATGGACTTTGGGCCTCTACTCTGCCCACCCTCATTGTCAATAATATGGTTTCTTTTGTTTGTTTGTTTATAGGTCTTCTGATGCCTGTTACCTAGTTCCAATGACTCCTCATGATCACACAGGCTGGTGTGTTTATTCCATGTGGGCTTGTTGCTTCTCTGTTAGATAGCCGCTTGTTTGACTTCAAGCCTTTAAAACCACAGATGCTATATCTTTTAATAGCCAGGCACCATCTGCTTTCTTCACCACATTTGTTTATTCACCCATTTTGTCTTTAATGATTATGCCAAGAGCGTGAGCAACACAGAATGCCAGTTTGCTAGAACAAAGTGTTCTTAAATTGAGGAAGGGTATGACGAGAGGTCCAGTGTCCACCTGCTACCTCAATGTATTTTCATATGAATGTATATACATAGGCCAATACCTATATTTTTATGAAATTAATGTATTGACATATATGCACACCTATACTTATACCTCTATCAATAGCTTTGCTTCCTAGATCATTCCTTTTACCTTCCTCCTGACCCACTATCACACTCACCCTACTTCTACCTCTTAGTACTGTTCCTCTCAGCTAAATTATTGTTGCTCCAACACCCCCAGGATCTCTGCGTCCTCCTTGTTGTTGGTGTTCATTCCCTAGTTGTTTCCCTGTCTATGGCATTGTTTGCTCACCACTCCCTTCCCCTGCCTCCTTCTTCCACAATACCAACTACGCAGCCACAGGGGTTAAAACAGCATGGTACTGGTATAATGACTGATCCTCTGACCAATGAAAAGAAATAAAACCATCAACATATAGGCAACTGATCTTCGACACGGGCCCAAAAAGCATCAAGTGGAAGGCGGCTGCCCTCTTTACCAAGTGGTGCTGGAAATGATGGATATCTAGCTGTAGAAAAATAAAACAAGATGTCTACCTCACCCCATGCATAAGAACAAACTCAAGGTGGACCAAAGTCCTAGAAGTAAAACCCCAAACTATCAGCATCATCAACGAAGGAATCAGGACAAACCTAAGAACCTTGGGCCATGGAATACATAGGCTAACTGCAATAGGGAAGGGTACACACACAGGTGAACCTGAAACTGACAAATGGAATTTACTAAGGCTAAAACACCTGTGTGTGTCAAAAGATTTCACCAAGAGGGTAACAAGATAACCCATAGACTGGGAGAGGTTTTTAAGCAATGACACAACAGACAAAGGACTTATTACTAAAATCTGCAATGCCTTCCTAGCTTGGAAGAATAGGAAAACAGTTAACCCCCTGAGGTAGTAGGCAAAAGACCTGAAATGAAGTTTCAGTAGGGAGCAGACCCAAGTGGCCAATAATATGAGAAAATGCTCCCGACATTAGCCATCAGAGAAATGCAAATTAAAATGGTGAGATACCGTCTACCACCTTGGAGGTTAGCCCAAATCAGAAAATCAGAGAACATCAAATGTTGGAGGGGATGTGGCGAGATAGTAACTCTCCTCCACTGCTGGTAGATATGTACAGCCCCTGTGGAGAGTGATCTGGCAATATGAAAGCAAATGGAAATTAATCTACCTTATGACCCAGCTATCCTTCTACTGGGCATATACACAGAAGAGGTAAGAAATAAACCACGAGTAGTCGTTTGTGCGCCAATGTTTATTGCAGTGTAATTAACAATCGCAAAGAATTGGAAACAACCTAAATTTCCATCAATAGACCAGTGGATTAGTGAACTACAGCACATACACACAATGGAGTACTCTACATACCTAAAAAGCACTGTTGATCACATGAAGCACGTCGTGTCATGCTAAGAGTTTGAAGAAATTAAGCTAAGTGAACTCAGCCAATGACAAAAGGACAAGTACAACACGAGTCGCTCGACGTAAGTATGATCAGCACAGCAGATATAGAAGAAAAGCCAGTTATTTCACAATATAAGGATTGAGGTACAGGCAGTCTGGTGGAGTTCAGACCAAACCCAAGGAAGTTCATGTAATTCAACACAAAGAAAGGAAAAGAGGGGAAGGAAGAAGGAGAAAAGTGGAGGTAGGTGGATGAAGGCCTTGGGGGAGCAGGGCACTTACCCACCCAGGGAGGGAGTTTTGACAATGTCTCCACAGAATTGGGAGTGTGCATGCAGACCCCAACACGATGCACTATCCCATGAGGGCAAGGTAACCAAGTGGAGAAATGTATGAAAAGATTTGACTACAGAGACAGCCCCAATCACAGCCAAACTGACCCCCTCCCTAGAAGTATGTGCCACAGAGAACAACACTAAACCTACAGGTTGGGGAGGGTGCCAGCCTACCAGGCCCACAAGGAAGCAAACCAAGAAGGAACAAGAGAAAGGGAGAGCCTAGACCCCATATCAGCACACCAAGCTCAGAGGACTCCTTCCCTGCATGGAGCTGCTAATGCACAGAGAGGACTGTAGGCTCCACAAGAGCTCAAGACATGTTGTCCCCTTCCTGGAACATACTAAGACAGAGAACAATACTGGGACACATGACAGAGAGTTAGTCAGGTCTGCCTGCCCCAAAGCGGGGTGAACCAAGAAGGGAACCTAACAGATTAGCAATGGGAGCAAAGCCAAGCCACAAAGTCCCTAAAGAGCCCCCCAAATAGATTTCAGGCTAAGAGGGGCAGCTCCGGGACTCCCTCCAGGACCAGTGGGGAGGTAGTCATAAAGATCAGTGGACAGACCTAGAATTGTGTATGTTTTTTCTTTTTCTTTTTTTTTTTACAATCTTTTGTTTTCTTTTTGATTGGTTTATGTGATTGTTGATTTGCCTTCTTCCATAAGCTAGGCTTGGGAAGTGAGCTTGAGGAGAACACATCTCCATTCTCATGAGCACTCTGGTTGTAGTTTTCTTCCAAATAAATGTACGTGTTAGTCCAGGTGGACTAGAGAAACAAATTCATAGACACTCATATGTGTACAATAAAGAACTTCATATCAAAGAGTAATTGTATATTGAGAAAACATCCCAGGCCAGTCCAGATCAAGTCCATAAGTCCGATAGTAGCCCCTATCTCTGATACCAGCCTATAATTTTCTCCTCAGGCTCACACAACACATGTAATGACGCCAAATGCAGTAAGATCACAGGTCAGTGGGTGGAAAGTCTTGTGGATGCAGTGGTGGTGGAAGCGTCTCAGCACTGGCTTGGGTCTCCAAGTGACTCCTCCAGCTCCAGGGCTCTGGTTCCATTAGGGCTCTCCATGTGGTTTGTCAGCAGGAAGACAAGCAGAATATCTGTGTGTATCTGTCCTCCAGTGAGATATTTATCTCCAAAGTAGGTCACCAAACTGTGCCCCGATTGACAGGTTAAACTCCACCCCTTCACTCCTAATAGTCTCAAGTTGGCACCAGATTATGTAACTACAATAATATGTTATTCTTCTAGCAGGCCATGATAATTTCAACATTTCTTAGCAACACCATAGTTCAGGGACATCCATTCTTCCCCAATCTTCTTGTTCCTTGTCTAGTTTTAGCACACATGTGAGGCAACTGAAAAATACTGTGGCTTGAGTCAGAAGCGCCTTAGTCCTTGGAACAACACTTTTGCTTTTTTAACACTTTAAAAGAGTTCTTTTGCAACAGATAAGTCTCAATAACCCTGTTTCAAATTTCTTGACTGCTGCTTCCATGGGCATTGGTTGCAAATCTAAGTAAGATTAAATACTTGACAACTTCAATATTTTTTCTATTCTTCAAGATATTGGTTATTGGCATGCATCACCCCCCTTGTTCAGTTGAAAAGACCGCCTCATGATGTATGTACAGATTACACAAGAGCTCTATTAATTGTTCTGAATTTCCCATTATTGATAATGTTATTCATAGTTTTTCAGGACCCACATAGTTGAATACATTTGTGCAATCAATAAAACACAAGTAAGCATATTTTAGTATTGTCTGTCTTGTCAAAATTCAGCTAACATCAGCAATAATAACTCAAATTCCACATCCTCTTCTGAATCACCTTGAATTTCTGACAGCTTCTTGTCAATGTACTGAAACAATTGTTTTGAAAATTATATTCAGTAAAATGCTACTCGTGTGTGAAATTAATGACATTGTCCACTGATTTCTATATTCTTTTGGCTCACTATTCTTGGGAAAGGGCATACAAATTCATTTCTTCCAATAAATTGAGCCAGCAGTTATCTTCCAAATTTCTTGGAAAAGATGAATGAGCACTTCAGAATTGCAAGCATTTGCTGAAACCTGTCACTTGGTATTCTGGCAATTCACGAAGCACTATTTACACCCATGTCGGCAGTGTTTCTTGGACTTCCCTCATGTTGTCGTGTCTTGATCATATACTACCTCATGAAATGATTGAACATTGAACAATTCTTTTTGGTATAGTAGCTTGGGGTTTACTTCCATAGGTTTGGGTTCCGTCTTGACCATTCAGTATTATGCCCTTATTTTGCCTTTGTGGGCTTAGTTCGCTTCTAGTTGGTTTCGACTTAGAGAACCTATTTAAGGTGGAATAAAACACACCCCTGCCTTGAACCACCCTGAAAATTTTCTATACATTTGAGTCTATTGTGCTAGCCACTGTGCCAATTCATCTTGTTGAGGGCTTTCCTTTTGTGTTTTTTGAGGGTTTTTTTTTTGGCTGAGTTCCTACTTAATCAAGCACATGTTCTTTTTCAGAAATTGATCTCTCCCGGTATATATCCAAAATACCAGAGATGATGTATTTCTATCTTTACTTTTAACAACAATCCTTACTGTACTTCTCCCAAGGCTGAGGTGTTCTTTCTGTGTGATATGGTCAGTGTATATAGTCTTCCCTCTCGATTGTCTAACTCCAGGTCTTCGCACATTTCATCATAATGTTGTCCTTTGTCTTCTTGTACTGCCTTTTGAGACTTACTGTGCAAACATTTTACTTTTTCATTTCTTCCACTCACTCAAAAACAAGTTTCTGAGCTTCTTCTGATATTCTCTTTGATCTTTTATTTTTTTGTTTCTCCAGTTTTTTTAATGACTATTTGCTTCTTCATGTATAACGTTCTTGATATCATCCCACAATTTGTTCTCTCTTCAGTAAAAAGGGTTTTGATGTGTTAAGTCTATTCTTGAGATGATCTCTAAATTGAGGTGGAATATATTCAAGGTGATATTTATTTTAATTTTCTTCAGCGTCAACTTGAACTTGCATATGAGCAGTTGATGATCTGTTCCGCTATCAATCTTAGACCTTGTTCTATTGAACACCTTTCCCCACAGGCTTAGTCAGTTTGTTTATTCCATCCAGCAAGTTCCACGTGTATGAGTCTGCTGTTGTTGCTAGGTGCCATTGAGTGGGGTCCAATCCAAAGCAATCCTCTATGAGATTTAATGAAACACTGCCAAATCATGGACCACCGTCATAATGATTCAGTCTCAGGCCCATTGTTGCAGCTGTTGCGCCAATTTGTCTTGTGATGATCTTCTTCTTTATCCCAAATCCTCTGCCAGAGACGCCATCCAACAGAACTTGTCTAGTAATTAGTTTTTTTTTGTTGAAATCTGATCTTACAGGGTTTTAAAATTCAGATATGATATACTCTTGATGTCTCTGGTGGACTTGTTTTAATTTTCTTTAACTTCAACCTGAACTTCCATACAGTCAACCTTTGACCTTCTTTTGGCTGGGGATAAAAACAACAACAAGACAAAAGCAAAAATCACTGCCATCTAGTCAGTACCAACTCATAGCAACCATTAAAAATAGAGTAGAACATCCCCTTTGGATTTCTGAGACTTAAATCTTCAAAGGAGTAGACAGCCTCATCTTTCTCTCAGGGAATCACCGCTGATTGTCAACCACTGATACGGCTATCAGCTCATTCTCTAGTGCGCTATGCCACCAAGGCTCCGGGATGATGATGTCATCTTCTTTACTGTCCCTCCCCACCAAAAAGAAAAAAAGCAATAGAGCTCATGTTGTGTGTGATCATGAGTTGGACTGCTAACCTCAAGGTCCAGAGTTTGAAATGACCTGTGGCTCAACATCAGAGAGGTGGGCTTTCTACTCCTAATATCGTCAATTTGATTTCTGTGGAGTTAATCTGTTGAATTTGTGTATATAAATACTGTTTGTGTCGTTGAATGTAAGTATTTTAAATGAAGACATCATTGACCTTACAAAATTCTCCCATGCAGTCTCCAGCTTTGTCTCTGTCACCAAGGCCATATTTTTCAAATGTTATTTTTTCCATTTTTTTCTCTCAAAATTTGAATTTAAATCACAAGTAATTATCAGCGCATCTTGATTAAATTTTTGACAAATTTCAAACTTAGGAATTGGTATTTCTTCATTACTGACTTCAGTCGTTTGGGGCAAATTTGAATTTAAAATATAATTGTATCAACATTTTATCTTTGAAGCATAAATATTATCTTGTCACAGATTGCATTATACTTCAAGACATATCTTGAAATGTTCTTTTGGATCATGAATGTTACACCATTTATCCTGAATTTGTCACCCCTGGAATAGAAAGCCATATGATTGTCTGATTCAAAATGACCACTCCTAGTCCATTTTCACTCATCAATGCCTAGGATGTTGATCTCTATGTATTTTATTTCATGTATTATTTTACTAAATTTTCCTAGTTCAGCTTCCTCTTATTTTTAGCTGTGAAACATCAGCAAGTGAATGTCCTCATAATTAATTTCAACTATACTTTGAGTACTCCTTCGGGCCAAGGATGGTGAGACTTTGTCTCATGTATTTGTTTTTTGTTTGTTTGTTTTTAAATATCATTTTATTTGGGGTCTTACAGCTCTTATAGCAATCCCTATATCAATTGTATCAAGCATATTTGTACATATGTTGCCATTATTATTTTCTAAACATTTACTTTCTATTTGAGCCCTTAATGTCAAATCCTCTTTTTTCCCTCCTTCCCCCCTACCACACTTGTGACCCTTTGATAAATTACAAATTATTATTATTTTCATATCACTCACCAACCAGTCTCCATTACCCATGGTTTCTGTTGTTCTTCCCCCTGGTAGTTATGTGTCCATCATTGTGATCCATTCCCCCTTCCTCCCCTGCTCTTCCCATCTTCCCCCTACCCTCCTGGTATTGCTGCTCCCATTTCTGTTCCTGAGAGGTTTATCTGACCTGGATTCCATGAGTCCTGAGACATTGGAGCTGCTCTGGTCCAGACAGGACTGTAGTGCCAACAACAGCTCAAGACATGATGTCATCTCACTAGAGCATACTGCAACAGAGGACAATATGAGGAACACACTGTGGGGAGTTAGTCTAGTCTTAACCCCCTACAGTGGGGTCAATCAGGAAGGGAACATAACAGATCAGCAACAGGAACAAAGCCAAGCCACAAAGCCCCAAGGAGCCCCCAAAATAGACTTCAGGCTAGGAAGGGAAGTTCCCAGAATCCCAGAGGATTACTGGGGAGATAGTCATAAAGGTCAGCAAATAGACCTGGAATTATGTATGCTCTTGAGAAGTGAGGGAGTTGGCTAGTTTTTTCCCCCCTCTTTTTATTCAATCTTTTGTTTTCTTTTTGTTTTGTTTCCATTATTGTTGGTTTGCCTACCTATATAAGATAGGCATGGGAAGCAAGCTCGAGGAGAAAGTAACAGGACAGATGGTTCCCAGAAGGAATTGTGGGGAAGAGGAGGCAGGGAAAGGAGCAGTGAGCAAACAACACCACAGACAGAGGAACAACTAGGGAATTAAAATCAATAACAAGGAGGACATAGAGATCCTGGGAGTGTTGGAGCAACAACAAGCTAACTGCGAGGGATTACTAAGAGGCAGAAGAGCGGTAAACATGATGGTGGAGTAAGAGGAAGGTAAAACAAAACAGAAGAAAGATCTAGGGAGTAAAGCTATGGATAGAGGTATAAACACAGGTGTGTACAAATGTAAATACATTAATTCATAAAAGTAGAAGTATTGGCATATGTACATATATTTATATGACAATACATTGAGGTAGTGGATGAACCTTGAACCTCTGATCAAGCCCTGCCTCCACACAAGAACACTTTGTTCTAACAACTTGGCATTCTGTGATGCTCACCCTCCCAATACTATCACTGAAGACAAAATGGGTGCAGAAGCAAATGGGGAAAAAGCAGATGGTGCCTGGCTTTTAAAAGATATAGTGTTTGGGGTCTTAAAGGCTTGAAGTTAAACAAGCAGCCATCTAGAAGAGAAGCAACAAGCCCACATGGAAGAAGCACACCAGCCTGTGCAATCATAGGTGTCGATGGGATCAGATAACAGACATAGGAAGACCCAAAACAAACAAACAAACAAACAAACAAAACATATTGTTGAGAATGAGGTAAAGAAAGGTAGATTGCCTTTTCTTTCTCTCAATCTGTTCTTATTCTAGATGTTCAGCCCAAAACAATTCACCACTATACTGATATTAGACATATCAGGGGTATAGCTTTTAGGATCACAGCAATACACAGTCTGACAAACAAACAAATGGGAGTTATATCCATAGAATCCTTTAATATTGTAATTGGAGACGTGAATTTTTCTTCATTCTTTCTGGTTGGAGAATTCCAAGCATGTTCTCCTCTTTTGGTTCCATGACTCTAGGTCTTTACACCTTTCAGATAATCCTTTACTTTGTCTTCTTAAGTTGCCCTTTGAAAGCTTCTATTAAGCTCTTTCACGTCATCATTTTTTTTATTTGCTTTAGCTACTATGTGTTCAAGAGCAAGTTCCAGCAGTTCTCCTGACACGTGTTTTGCTCTTCTCTTTCTTCACTGTCTTGTAATGTCATTACATTATGCTTGTTTCCATCAATTATGAGATCCTTAATTCCATCCCATGACTTTCATCATTAGTATTTAAGCTTTCAAATATAGTCTTAGGTTACTTTATTAATTCCAGTGAGGCACACAGATGCTACTCTTTGGTTCTGAATGGAACTGTTTGAATCTTATTAAGATTCAACTTGAACTCGCATACAAGCAATAATAGCCTGTTCTGATCTCTGCTCCTAGCTTTGTTCTGACGGATGATATTGAGCTGCTCCATCATTTTTTCCATAGACCTAGTCTTTTTTATTCTGGCTTATCCCATTTGGTGAGGTTCATGTGTAGAGTTACCATTTATATTCTACAATATAGGTATTTCCAGTTAATAGATATTTGATCTTGCAAAACTCTGTCATGTTATCTCTAGCGTTATTTCCATCATCAAGACATTATTTTTCAACTGCACATACTCTGGAAAATAATTGACAAGAAATGAAAAAATAATTTTAAAATATTTTAAAATAATAATAGATTAAATTAAATATAACAAAGAACTATAATTTAAGATGCTCATTCACAGCCCTTTAGTCCATACGAAGTCATAGGAACCATATAGGACAGAGTAGAGCTGCCCAGAGGTTTTCCAAAACAGTAAATCTTTATGGGAGTAGAATGCCTTGTCTCTCTCCTAAAAAGTGGATAGTGGATTTGAACAACTGACCTTGCAGTTAGTAGCCCAATGGGTAACCCACTACACCACCATGGAAGCTAGAAACTAGAAAATCTCAATACTATTTAATAAAGCCACAATTGATGTGTCAATTTGTCGTGCAATGATGGTTAGATATTTTATAGTGCTGGAAGTTTACCATTAGTAGTTCAAATACCAGCAGGCTAACTCATGGTGGACAGGTTTCAGTTGAACATCCAATCTAAGATACAGTACAAAGAATAAGAAATCAACATCTGCAAAGTAATTGACAACTGCAACCCTTATGAATATGACTCCTAGGTTAGTGGAAGTCAAAAATTAAGTGAAGCACATAAAGATGAATATCTTAGTAATAAGTGAGCTGAAATGGACAGGTAATGATCACTTTGCATCAAATAATCATATGGTCTCCTGTGATAAGAAAAACAAATGGAGGAAAATAGCATTGCAATCATCATCAAAAAATATTTCAGGTCTATTCTGAAGTATAACACAATCAGTAATAGAAGAGTATCCACAGACCTACAATTAAGGCCAGCTAATATATAACCTTTACTCAATTTTATACATGAATCATGAATTCCAGTGAGCAAATTGAATATTTCCCCATATTCTGAAGTTTCCAATTGATCACATATGCAGTAAAAATGCATGGATAATTAATTCTTGGTTTTGCAATATCTAAGTTGAAAATAAAGAAGGAACACCAGAGTTGGAAAATATGGCAATATGCTAAAGCAAAAGAAATAAAACTGGAGATTGGATGACAGAATTTTCCAAGACCAACAACTTCTTCTTTCCAAAAGCACACTTTCAACAACATAAATGGCAACTGCACACATGGACCTCACTGGAGGGAATATACAGGGATCCGTGGAAAGAGACAATGGAGAAGCTAACTATTATTACTCGTAACAAGATAAAGGACATATACAGCTGGATTCCTATGACCCCATGAGAGTCAACGTACAACCTTGATTGTATCCTGCTTAAATTTAGAGACTATCTTAAGAATAAATTTGATGCATTTGGCAACAATAACTGATGACGAGATGAGGTTGGGGCTGGCATCAAGACCATCATACATGAAGAAGCCTAACTGACACTAAAAAGACAAGAAAGAGAACGAAGTCCAAAATAGGTGTCAGAAGATATTCCGAAACTTGCTCTTGAGTGCAGAATGACTAACGTGAAAGGAAGGAATGGTGAAGTAAAAGAAGCTGAGCAGATTTCGAAGATCACCTCAAGGAGACCAAGTCAAGTCTTTGGAATGTACAAACACCTAAACAAACAAAAACGGAAAAAACACTGTTTGTACCTTAAACTGAATAATTACATAAAGTATTCAATCCAAAGATTTCAATATTGAAGTATTCCATGGGCAAAATATTGAACAACACAGCAGTATCAAAAGAATATTAAAGGACCACAGAAACACATTAACAAAAATAATCTAATATAATTTAATTACTTCAAGAACTAGCATATAGAAATAACTAATAATATTAAAGGCAGAATTCCAAGCAGCACTAAAATCTTTCAGGAATCGATAGAACAACAACTGAAATGTTTCAACAAACTGATGCAGCTCAGAGAGGTCTCACACTTCAACGACAAAAAATTTGGAAGACCTGTCTAACCTCATAAAAGAGATTCATATTTATGCCAACAACAAAGAAAAATGATCCAACAGAATATAAATTTATATATATCATTAATATCATACGTAAGTGAAATTTTATGAGAGATAAATTTGTCAAAGTTTACAGCAGCCCATCAAGAGAGAACTGCCAGAAACTCAAGCCAAATTCAGAAGAAGACTTGGGACAAGGGACAATATTTTTTATGACTAAGGGTCTTGGCTGAAAGCAAAAACTACTAGAAAGACGTTTACTTCTTTTTCATTGACTATGTTATAACCTTTGACAGTATGGATCATAAAAAATTATGGATAACATTGCAAAAAATAGGAATTCCAGAATATTTTGTTGTGCCCTTACTGAACCTGTACATTCATTCAGCATAGATGTTCAATCTATATCGATTACAAATCACCTCAGAGAGAAGCTAACATACATGAAGAAGAATGTGACATCAGGTTAATATTCTTGGACATGCAGATGATACAAGCTTGCTTGGTGAAAGCAAGGGGACTTTCAGGACTTACTGAGGAAGATCACAGACTATGACCTTCAGTATATATTACACCTATCATAACGGTGCAGTAAAGGGTCAACCAAAAAGACAAATACACCCAAGGAGATGGAGAGATTCTGTAGTTACAACAATGGGCTCAAGCGAAGCAATGATTGTGAGGTGATTTCTTTCTTTTCCACGTGTGCTTGCTTTGAGTGCAGTAAACTAGACTTTGGTTTCACAGTGGTTCCAGGTTGGGTTTCGAACCAGAAAGTTAGTGGTTCTAAATCACCAGTTGGTCTGTGGGGGGAACATGAGGCTTTCTCCCTTAAAGACTTATAGTCTCAAAAACTCAGAGGCAGTTCTACCCTGTCCTGTAGACTAACTGTAAATTGGAATTGATTCAATAGCTGTAAGTTTGCTTATCTTCTTTTGGTTTCGATGTCAGCTAACAACAACTGTAGCAGAGGATTCTAAATGTAGTGCCCGATATTGGTGAGGAGAGGCATAAGAGTACGCATGCAGTAACAGCAAAAGGGTAGTTCTAGAGAAGTTTCCTTGAAACTATCTTTCAAATACAGTATAGAAAAGTTCAGTCTTGTGTAAACATTTAAAGACTTGGAAGATGACTTGTCTACCAATGCCTTCAGAATAGCTTTCTGCACAAAGACAAATGAAACTAAAAGGAATAAAAGTGTCATAGCAATCAACTATGAGGAGAAAATAGTAACATAGGCAATATATTTAAAAGGGCATAAATTAAAATAAAGTATACAAATAAAAATACAAAATTTTAGGTGTATTAAAAACAAACTGGATGTCATCACTAGAAAATCACGTGATTGGCATTCAAAGGACAGTTAAAGCAGACTAAGCTCCCATATTTTAAAGAATCATGTGAAGACACTGGTTACACAAGGGGCTCCAGAAAGTGTATGGAAAAGTCCACTACCTTTTCATTCTACTTTTCCGTGAACTTTGAAGATGTCATCATATATAACCTGCTGAAAAATCCAAATTAAATATATATAGTTATATTCAATTTGGCAGCAACTACTCAATTTCTGTAAATATATTATATATCATGTCACATGTTCAAATTATAGACTTGGGATATTTTTAATATTTTCTACCTGGTGTTTGCCTTGTTCTATTTTATCTTTCCTGCCCCAAAATCCTGTCCTTCCTTCCTATTCCTTTGAGTCCATTCCGATGCATCTCCTTAGTTCAGTCCCTATCTTATTTTCCTTCGTCATGTTCTATTTGTATGAAATGTGTTTTAAAATTGTAAGAATTCTCTAAGTACTGTGTAGTAGTTCTAGCGGCTCCCTCTGGTCACCAGCACTTTGCCTTCTCTGTCTTCATTTCAGTACTTGGGGTGGAGATGTAATTGCTATATGTTTTCATATTGATTTCTTCCATGACTGCTGAATTACACATTCTTATGGATGTTGTATCATTTGGATACATGATTTTTAAAGTTTCCTGTATATAATTGTAATCAATTTCAATTGATCTGTACTAGATATGAGTACTTGGTCAAAGAAACATATTGCAAACATTTTTTCCCATTCAGTGGCTTGAGATTTTACTAGATAATAATACCTTTAGAGAGAGCCAATTTAAAAAATTTTAGTGATGTCCAATTTAATATTTTAATATGTTTATCACTTTCCATGTCTGGCTTAACAAAGATTTCTCCAAGAACAAAAGTATAAATTTTCTTCCTTATTCTTTAAAATATTTATTGTTTTCCATTTTTAGATCACTATTTTCCACTTTTAGATCATCTGGTATTGATTTTAACATATGGTATGAATTAGGGATATATATATATTAGGGAAATATATATATATATATTTCTCAGATAGATATCCATTTGACACAACACCATTTACTGAAATGATATTTTTCTGTCTACTGAACTATAATGTCACTGTTAAACCAGAGACCACATGTGGGTATTCTCAAAAGTCCCCGTTCTGGCTGATTGATCTGATTGTAAAGCCTTGATAATGACAGAGAATTCAGACACTATTTTAATACAATAGCTTGGGGGGTGGGGCGGGCATATAGTAGAATAAGATCAGTAGTTTTGTTCTTCTTTGTGATTGCTTTACTAATACATGTCCTTTTGCATCTCAATATAAATTAATGCACCTACTTCCTGCAAACACAGAGAAATAAAGAGTTGTGATTTTGAATGAAATTGTGTTGAAGCTATTGATTTACTAAAATATTATTGGTGGCTTTAATATATGAGGATTAGTAATTCATATATATCATATATCAATTATCTAAAATTTCAACAACATTTTTACTTTTTAAGTACACATAACTTGTGTAACTTGTATAACTTCCATTATTTTGTGCAATTCCATTTTTTCACTCCATTTGCTTTAGTTTTAGAATTTGTATTGAACTGTATTTTAGATTTTTGGCTTCTGTTCAACCACCTCTGTTGTTAATCTCTTCTAGTCAGTCAATGTCAATGTCATATTTTGTAGCTTTGGAATGTCCAATCCTTTCTATATATGTTCAAATTATCTCATAAAATTTATCACATTTTTTGTTTAGGTTGACTAACAGTATCTTCAATACTGTCATTTTATTGAAAACATGAAACATCATTATTGCAAAACATTTGTTACCTAATCTAATACTTTGATAATAGTTAAATGTGTTTTCGTTATTTTATTTTTCCACTCTTACAGTCTTACAGTCTTTGTTTGGCATATTTAAAAAGCCTAGACATTAAGAATTTTTAAGACTGGAGTGTTTCAATGAAGTTCTCTTCATGTAGAGAGGTTTCACCTTTCCTCACTTCTGGACATCATATTATACAGTCTCTGATTTCTTTATCTTCATTTGAGTCTGTGCTGAGCAGTTTTATTTTAATTCTGGTAGGACTTAACACAGCAGTTCTTCTAAGAAAATGTGCATACAAACAACGAAAAGATAATCAAATCATTAATAGAAATAATCCAGAGACAAGAAAATCAAATCACAATGAGATACTGCTGCACACCAGTAGAATGTGTTTATAAACAAAACAGAAAATAACAAGTTCTGACAAGGATTCAGAGAAACTGGTGTCCTCATCCATGCAGTTGGAAAGGTGAAATGGTGTAGCTATGTGGTACACTAATCTGTCAGTTTCTGAAATGGTTCAACATTGCATGACCATGTTAACATTGTCTCGGAAACCTAATGGGGAAGCTTACCCTGTCCTGTAGGGTTGCTATGATTGGAATCGACAATAGCAGAGTTTGGATTTTTGTTGTTTTTAATTACCATACAATATAGCAATTCTTGTTCATTGTATACACAAAAAAGAATTACTATCAGGGACTTAACAGATACCAGTACAAAAATGTTCATTATAGTATCAGTCATGATAGGCAAAAAATAGTGCAAAAAATGATGTAAGGATAGAATCTAAATTCCTCTAATTTCACAAAACTAAGAAATCAAACTCACTGCTATCGAGTCAATGCTGACTCACAGTGAGCCTCTGTGGGTTTCCAGGATTATAACTGTTCATGGGAATAGAGAGCCCATTCGATCTCCCTCTGCCGGTAGTTCTGTAATGCTGACCATGTGGACCACAGCCCAACACAAAACCACTACATCATCTGGGAAGGAGGACAATCCTCATCAGCATCATGATCTGCCCAAAGCCAAACTGAAGACAGACATATCTCCAGACTCCAGCATGCTTTACCCATGCTGACACTAGTCACCCCTCCCACAGCATGCACTACTTCTTGGTAATTCATTGCAATAGCCACATGCAACTCAGACAATACTCACAATTATGAGACTTATTGAAGAAATTAGCCTGCTACAAATTCTTAGGATACAATTATTAGGTCAGGACAGCCTCATTTCAGGTGTACCCAAAAGATAGACCTCTCTATGGTCCTTGGTCTCTGCCCTGCTCAGGCAATGTGCCCAAAGGGCATGCCGCTCTGCTATAATCTTAGCTGGATGGTGCTCACCTCTAGCTCTGTGGTTCAGCAAAACTGGCTCCCTCAATCAAGGGTCTGTAGGCACCACACTCCACAAGACAGCCCCCGGTCTGGAAGCATTTAGCTTTACCTAGTGCACAGCTATGGAAGTCTGCAGCTCTACCTCAAACCCTAGCTCGTGGTTCTGTTGCTGTCACTTCTCTGTCACTCTTTGTCCTCTGATGTCACAGCTGTCTCCTCAATTAAGGAGTTTCTGTGTATAGCGATCTCAGGGTCCAAATGATTTACTACACGCCTGGTTCTTCTGATAGTGAGCTTTCCAATCCTGCTTCTGAGATTCCTGTTCCTATTTCATTTTCAACCCAGCAGATTATTTAGATTTCCAAGCTTTTGCCATCACAATTAACCATGTTAACAATTATTCATAACAGATTCGTGTAATCCTATCAGTCTCCTGTTCCATTTTTTCTTACCCAATACCACCAGGAAAAGAGGATATGCACCCAGCATGCATGGTTCCTCACAGTCATTTGATGGAAGTCAAAGACTGTGGTGGTTAGATTTTATGTCAACTTGACGGCACCTGTGTGAAAGTCGCTGCAGTAAATGGCAACAGAAGGCCATGTCTCTTTTGGCTTCCCTAGTTCCACAAGGCAGAGGTCAGACAAGCCTTATGGTGCATCCTCTTCTACCTAACCTGACACCAATCATGGAAACAATGACTGCATCCATGAACAGATGTGTTGAGTCTAGTGTTGCAGCCACCGTGTCGCTCCATCTTATTGAGGGTTTTCCTCTCTTCGCTGGCCCGCTTCTTTCCCAACATGATCTCTTTTCGTAGGAACTAGTCTCTTCTGCTTTATGGTTTAAGTACAGGTTCTGCCTGAGTACAATGAAGTGTTCTGGAATTCCCATTCTTCTCAATGGTATCCAGACTCTGTTATGAGCCACAGAGTCAAATACCCTTCTATAGTATGTGAGATGAAATCTTGCTCTGTACACTTCTAAGGAGAGTTTTGTACCTCTTTCTAAGACATGTAGGTTTGTTCTTCTAGCAAACCATCGTACCTACAATATTCTTTACCAACACCGTAATTCAAATGCAGCAAGTCTTCTCTGGTCTTCCTTCTTTATTTTATAACTGTCATATACATCTGAGATGATTGAAAATGCTGTGACTCGGCATGTCACTCAGAGCCACCTTAGTCCTCAAAGTGACATCCTTGTTCTTCAACATTTTAAAGAGGCAACGTGCAGCATATTTTCCCAGTCAACATATATTTGAAACTTTTGACTGGTGATTCCATTAGGGTTAATTATGGATCCAAGCTAAACTAAATATTTGAAAATTCCAATCTTTTCTCAGTTTATCATGATGTTGTCTATTAGGTCCAGTTGTGAAGAATTTATTTTTTTTACATTGAGTTGCAGTCCACAAGGAAGACTGCAGTCTTTGGTGTTCATCAGTAAGTGCTTCGAAGCACTTGAAAGTGCTTGAGAGCAAGGGCGATTCCTTGCTTTCAGCAGGAAGATTGTGTCATCTGCATATTGCAGGATAATCCCCTCCTTCGATCCTATTGCTGTGTTCTTCTTCATATGGAAGAACAGCGTCTCTGTTTATCTTCCCAGCATACAGATCGGATAAGTATGGGGAAAGGAAACAACCTTGGTACACATCTTTCCTGATGGTCTCTGCTTTTAGCCCAGAGCCACGTTATGTCAACAATGAAATTCCTCATTCCACATCCTCTTCTGAATCCAGCTTGTACTTTTGTACACTATCTATGAAGCACTGTAACTGATTTTGAATTATATTCAGAAAAATTTTATGTGCAAGTGATATTAAAGCTATTGTTTGTTAATTTCTCCATTCTTTTGGACAGCACAGCTAAGTGGATTTAAACAACTAAGCTTTTGGTTAGCAGCCAAGTACAAGACATTTGTCCCACCCAAAGATTCACCATTCCCAAAAGGTGACCCCCAGAACAGCAGTGTAACCATCATCTGGAACTTGGTGGAGATTCAAATTATTGCACACATTACCAAACCTACTGGAACCAAAACACCAGAGATAGCACTCTGTTATCTGTACTTTTCAAAGTCTTCAAGGTAATTGTGCTGCAGCATGCAGCTTGCGCGTTATTGTTCTATATCCTTCCAGTTAGCATTTCAGATCTTCCATCTAGTAAAGAAAGGAAAAAATATTGGAACTAAAATCTCATTTATCCATGAATGAGTTTACCCCAAACAAACCATTTATAAACATGTTTCTGTGATCAGTGGATGTCAGGAGACAATTTCTTACAGTTACACACTGAGCTTAATCCCATTAAGGTCCCCTCATGAAAATAAATAAATAAATATAAATGGAAAGGGTCAGATCTTACTTGTGGCTTCCAAAAGGATAAACAGTTCCAGATTGAATTTAGGTCTGAAGTAAGCTTAGAACTTTAAAGCAATTTTGTTTCTGTTTTTGTTGTTGTTTATTCCAAATAGGGGATTTTGACAGATTCAAAGAACATTCGATGATACCAATTTTATTTTAAGAAAATACAAAACTCTACCTTTGAGGAAAAAATCAGGAAAATTGCTCTGAGAAATGTTTCCCAATGTAACAATTCACCTATTAATTCCCCACCACGTGTTTGTCAGGCTGTGATGAGTGATGAGTCGCATATTTTATTGATGCTGAGGAATATGTCACTGGTATTTCAAATACCAACAGAGTCACCCAAAGTGAACATATTTCATCAGAGCTTCAAGATTAGGAAGACTACGAAGAAGGAATAACTTGTCAATTCAGAGGAATTATCGACTAAAAACTTTATGGATAACATCAAAACATCAAATATTGAAAACCTCATGAATAGAAGAACATTGTCAGAAATAATGCCAGTATATGAGCTCCTTAGGACAGAAGGCACTGAAAATATGAGTGAGAAAGATTTGCCTTTTCAAAGTAGAGTCAACTCTCATGATGTGGAATAAAACCTGGGGAGAGAGCATTTGGGACGTTCATTTGCTGAGAGGGCATGACTGAAAATGAGAAGAGGGAGTTGCAAAAATAAATTAATAATCGGAGAGTGGAATATAAGGAGTATGAATATAGAAAATTTGTAAGTTGTCAAAAATGAAATAGAGTGCTTAAATATTGATATCCTAGGAATTGTTGAACTGTAGTGGGTGGGTATTGTTCACTTTGAAACAGAAACTCCGATGGTTTAATATGCCAGGAATGCCAGAATCAAGAGGAATGGCATCATATTCGTTGTCCATAAGGGTATTTCAAGATCTATGCTGAAGTGCAGTGCAGTCTATGATAGGGTACTATTGATCCACATAGAAGAAAATTCAGTCAATAAAATTATTAGTGAAATTTATGCACCAACATGAAAGCTAGTAATGAAGAAATTAAAGAATTCTATACACATCATCAGTATAAAATTGATCAAACATGTAATCAAGATATATTGATAATTATTGGAAATTGGAATGTATAAGTTGGAAACAATGAGGTAGGAACAATAGTTAGAAAAGATACTTTTGGTGATAGAAACAATGCTGATGATCACCTGATAGAATTTTGCAAGATCAACAATATTTTCAAAGCAAATACCTTTTCCTAACAATACAAAGGGCAACTACACAAATGGACTTCTCCAGATGGAATTCACAGAAATCATATTGACTAAATCTGAGGGACAAAATTATGGAGAAGTTCAAGATCAGCAGCTAAACCAGACCAGGGGCTGGCAGTGGAACAGGCCATTAATTGTTCATATGTTAGTTCAGTTTGAAGTTGAAGAAAATTAAAATAAATCTAGAAGAGATAAAATACAACCTTGAGGATAGCCCATTTGAATTTGAGTACATCTTTTTTATTATCATTAAATACTTTTATTAGGGGGTCTTACATCTCTTATTGCAATCTGTACATTCATCCATTGTGTCAAGCACATTAGCACATATGCTGCCACCATCATTTTCAAAGCATTCTCTTCCCACTTGAGCCCCTGATATCAGCACCCAGTTTCTTCCCCTACCCTCCCCAACCCACCCTGCCTCAGGAACCCTTGACAAGTTATAGATTATTGTTTTCATATCTTACATAGTCCACCATCTCCCCTAACCCACTTTTCCACTGTTCGTCCCCCTGGTAGGGGGTTGTACTTAATCCTTGTTATCAATTCCCCCCTTCTCCCCCCACCCTCCCCTAATCCTTCTGGTATCTCTACTCTCATTGTTGGCCCTAAGGGCACCGATGAAACACACAAATTTCCTCTGGTTCTTTGGAGCCCCCCCCCACACACACACACACACTATCATGACCTCAATTCCACCTTACTAAGGGGATGAGACTAGAACATGCACACTGCTACAGATAAGAGCCTGAAACACAGGGAACCCAGGATTGAGTACATTTTAAGAACAGATTTGCTACGTTTATATTCATGACAGAAGATCTGATGAGCTGTGGGGTGACATCGAGAATATAATACATGGAGAAAGTAAGATCATTTAAAAGAAAGAAAACATCAAATTGGAAGGCAGAAGAGACTTTGAAGCTTCCTCTTAATATAGAGAAGTTAAGGCACATTAAACAAACGATGAAATAAAAGATCAAAGAGAAAATACTGAAGGGCAGCTGGAGAAGACACAGTCAAATATAATAATGAAATGAGCAAAGACCTAGAGTCAGAAAGGAAGAAAACACCAGCAGATCTTGCACTGAAAAAACTCAAGAAAAATTCAAGCTTTGAGAGGAAATATCGAAAGATTCTATGGGCAAAATATTCAATGATGCGGGAAGCATCAAAAGAAAATGGAAAGAATACACAAGGTACAAAAGAAAGGCCCACGTTCATCTATTCAAGAGGGAGCATATGATCAAGAACCACAGCACTGAAAGAAGTCTAAGCTGCACTGAAGGCAGTAGCAAAAGCAGGTTCCTGAAGTTGATAGAATGTAAATGGACACAATTCAACACCCTGATGAGGCACTGGAAGCACTCACTAGTATAAGCCAAGAAATCTCTTTGGTCAACTGACTGGAAGAGATCCATATTTGTATCCATTCCAAAGAAAGGTGACCCAACAGAATGTGCAAATTATAGAATGATATCATGAATATCATATGCTAGTAAAATTTTGCTGAAACTCATCCAATGGTAGTCTCAAAAGTACATTGACAAGTAGCTGCCAGAGGTTCAGGTCCGTTTCATAAGAGTAGGTGGAACAAGGGATATTATTGCTGATGTGAGGTTGATCTTGCCTGAAATTAGATAATATTAGAAAGCGTGTACTTGTGTTTTATTGTCTACGCAAATCGATCAACTTGGTGGACCATTGACAAACTATGGATAAACTTGAGAAGAATGAGAATTCCATAACACTTAATTGTGTTTATGCTGCATCTATACATGGATCAAGGGGATGGCAAAATATGAACAGTGGTTTTTAATTCTGTTGTACATGGGATCACTATGAATCAGTACCAACCCAAGGGCACCCAATAATAAAAGCATTCTTGAAAGGTAGGAAGGCTATCCACCAATAATTTTGTTAAGAAACACTAATGTATCCACTCTATAAGCCTGATCGGGGTCCTTCGGATTTTTTGTTGGTTCCCAAAGTCAAAGAACATTCGAAGGGAATAAAATTTGGATTTCTAGGGGTGTCAAAACTGCCATTTTGATATGGTACAAATCACAGATCATAAAATTCTTCATGTGATGAAGAAACTCTGCCCGGACTTGCACTTCCATCTTTTCAGTTAGCAGCCCAAAGCATTAACTGTTTGTACTACCAAGACTTCGTAAAAATATGGCACGTTAAAATCAGCATTATTTTTTATTTTACTGTTAAACTTGTATTCTTTGCCAAACAATATTCTCTACCTTTTTATCTTGACTCTCTAATCCATTACAATGGCTACACAGAACTAACTCACAGACAATATTCATGACTAAAGGGTTTATTAAAGAAATGCACAAGTTGCAATTCAAGTGAGAACTAATCTGGATATAGTTAGTTGTTCATTAAGACATGTTACAAAGTTTTTTTTAGGACTTCTAAAAAACACCCAAAAGGCATGCCACTACAAAGTAAGCCTCAACCCTAAAACATTCAGCTCAAACTCCCTGGGTCAGGGAACCCAGCTCCTGAAATTAAGTGCCCCAATGGTACCCACTCCAATAAGGCTCAGTCTGAATGCATCCTGAATGCATTCCGCTTCAACTCTGTGGCTAACCAAGCCCAGCTCCCCCAATTAAGTGCCTAGAGTCACCCCACTCCACAAGTCAGCCTCCTACACTGAAGCACTCAAGTTTACTTGCTTCAGGGACTGGGAAGTCTCCCACTCCTTGCAATGCTCTGGCTCCTGGCCCTGCCACTGATCCTCTGATGTCGTAGCTGTCTTTGAATCCAGGAGGTCAATGCACAGGAATCTCAGGGTGTAAGGGAATTGCTCCACTCATAGCTCTTACTGGTTATGAGATCTCATCGGTAACATCATGATAAATGGAGAAAGGATTGGAGTTATCAAGCATTTCTTCTTCTTTGGATCTGCTTACTTGGGATTGCTGCCAAGTGTTGAAGAGGAAGAATGTTACTTGGAAGACAAAGATGCACAAGGTATCTTCAATGGCCTCATAGGCATGTGGACATTAGACGTTGAATAATGAAAATAGGAGAAGAATAGATCCATTGGATTTATTGAAAACACCATGGACTGCCCAAAGAACCAACAAATCCGTCTTAAAAGAAGGACAGGCAGAATGCGCCTTAGAATCCAGGAAGGTGAGATTTTGTCTCATGCACTTTGGACATGTTTTTAGGAGAGAAGGATGTCATGCATGGTGGGGAGGGAGTGGAGAGGAGGCACACCTTGGAAAGATGGATTGACACAATGGCTGTCGGCGTGCCCTCAAACAAGAGGATGGCACAGAACAGTTTATTCTGCTTTACATAAGGTCACTTTGAGTCAGAACCACAACTGCAACAATGACCTTCCAGTGAATCCTGTTCCTAATTATCCACAGGGAAATCCTATCCGTTTAGCGAGACACGCACGGGAAAAGGCCATGTAGCTGGAGCTACACACTTTGGCTTTAAGAGCCACATTAAATAGAGTCGAACGCAGTACTCGATCATATCAGTACTGGACAATGAGATTCGACACCAAATGTTGAGACAAGCTTGCATGGGAGCTCGAGCAAAACATCAGAATCTGACCCGAGGCACGTGATTTCTGTAAACAAAAGCAGTTCGTGTTTTGGTCACTCCGCAGTAGTTGGCGTTGTTAGGACGCATTGTTTAAACCTTTTGCGGCTGTGTTCCAAGCCTTTTGCTCTAATTTTCGTGGCTTTTTGTACTGTTTTTATAAAAAAACATGGTCCAAAGAAAAAGTTTTTTGAAAAGAATCATCATGATAAGGAACTGGTTAACCGGGTTATCGATATTGTTGATGAAAATTTAGTAAATTTTTCAAAAACAGTTAAGGAAATGGTAACAGCACTTCACATTAGAGAGGTTTTTGGTGTTGTTTTTTTTTTTAAGAAAAATCCAGTCAGATCCTAGTGAAAAAAGGCAAATAATGGGAGGAAAAAAAACTCCAAAAGCAGTTGATATTATGGAAGGGGATTCCCCTGCCAAACAATGACTCTCTCTCCATCCCTCCTCTCCACATCTGTGTCCACAGATCCAGATCCTCGTCCATCTCAAGGTATGGACCATACTGTAGTTGTTAAAAACTTTTTAATGTTGTGTTTCTTATTTAGATTATATTATTTAACTCTGAACTTATTTACTTTGAAATTTCTGTATAATGTTTTGTATAAAAAGGCAAGGTTAGGTTTAAAACTTGGTGGTCGAGAACGGATTAATCCGTTTTCAGTTATTTCTTATGGGAAAAATTGATTTGGATCGTGACTGCATGGCATCTAGAATAGATAAGCATCGAGGTCTGGGGTTCTACTGCAATTTACTGCCCCTGAAAATTTTGGAGGGGAAAAATATATTTACTCACTATTTAAAACATTACTTGCAATTTTACAAGAGAAAATTTAAATAATACTATATTTTTATGTGTCGTATTATAATTCTTTGTTAAAAATAACTAAATTACATGCAGATCTAATCAACCTGATAAGAATATCAAGTAGACTTTGTATCTGGCTAATACTCTGGACTATTTGCATTTAATATTAGATATTATCATATTGTAAAATTATAGTATCTGTATTCGTAAATTATTATAATGACAATAAAAGCCGTTAGCATTTAAGTAAGTGAAAATAATATTTGCAAATGATAAAGGATGTTTTTGAATGGTAGTGTAAATTTTATAAATTTTATATATAAAGGTAATAAAATTTTAATGTAATGAACATAATTATACTTAAAGATACAGTAGGCAATGCCAAGTCAATACTTATGTTCATTATTCTCAGAATCAATGATGCCAAGGAAAGTTTTCTATTATGTTTATGTGAGTGTGATAATCATCATCATAAGCTGCAAAATATAAAAATTGTATCCATACACATTTGACTATTTTTGAGGGAGAAAAAGAAAATAACACGTGGGAGACTACCTATGTGAAATTTTAAAATCAGAGTTATATTAGCAAATAAGCATTATATCATTTTTAATAATCAAGTAGAAGCTGGATTTTAAAAACTAAGCACATCAATGCAGGGGACATTATCAACCACCCTGAAATAACCAATTGCTATGTTTTACACTGTACTCAATCAAATTGAAATTTCTACTATTTGATTCTGTTTCATTTAAAAAGCTCAAATTAATTTCAGTGTGCACTTGAAAATTCACAGCAACTCTTTTTTTAATCATTTAGGAGTCCATTGCATACAAAGTTGAACTATATGATGAAACTATATTAACAAGAGGCATAATACTATGAAAGATACTTATGAATAAAATTCCTAAATCTTTTTGGTGAACAACTGTAAAAGTTTTGCTCTAGTTTCTCTATATATTTACATTTAATTCAAAGGCAAATATTGCTGCCATATTTGTTGCTAGGCACTGTCAAGTCGGTTCTGAATCACAGCAACCCTTTGTATAATAGAATCACTAGCTCCTCGCCGCCCTCGCAATTGTTATGTTTGAGCTCATTATTGAAGCCATTGTGTCAATCTATCTCATCAAACATCTTCTTTTGCTGTCTTGATGCTTTACCAAGCTCGATGTCCTTTCCCTGAGACAAGTCTCTCCTGAGACTATATCCAAAGTCCAAGAGAGGTCTCACCATCCTTACTCCTAACGGAACTTTCTTCCTGTCCTTCTTGCAAGACAGATCTGATTGTTCTTTGAGCACTCCATTGTACTTTGATTATTCTTTACTAGCACCGTTCATCAAATATATTGATTCTTTTTCAGTTTTCCTTATTCACTGTCCAACTTTTGCATACATGAGAGGCAATAGAAAATACCTAGACTTGAATCAGGCACATGTCAGACCTCAAGGTCAAATCATTGCTCTTTAAAACTTTCAAGAAGTCTTGCGCAGCTGATTTACCCATTGACAATGCGTCCTTTGATCTCTTGATTTCCACAAGCACTGCTTGTGGATCCAAGAAAGACAAAATCCATGACTACTTCGATCTTCTCTCCGACTGTCATGAGGTTGCCTATTGGCCCCATTGTGAGGATTTTAGTGTTCTTTATATTTAGTTTTAATCTATATAAAAATGTGATTATATAAAAAAAACTGTCTTCCTTGATCTTCATCAACAAGGGCTGAAGTCCTGCTCACTTCAGCAAATAGGTTTGTGTCATCTGCATATTGTTATTAATATGCCTTCCTTTCAATCCTGATCCTGCATTGTTCTACATATAATCCAGTTTCTGACAGTATTTGTTCAGTATATAGTTTGAATAAGTATGATGAGAGGATACAATTTGATGCACACTTTTGCCTTGTCCTTTTAATATTGAAACTTGAGGCATGATTTTTTTATTAGTTCTTTCATCTTGAGATATGCTGATCACGTGCCTCCTTTTGGTTTTCTAACCACAGGTCTTTGTACATTCCATTATGATACTTTTGTCTTCTTAAGAAGCTGTAGCATAGTGATTACACATTAGGCTGCTAACCTCAAGGTCATTGGTTCAAAATCACCAATTCTCTGAAGGAGAAAGATGAGGCTTTCTACTCCTATAAATAATCACAGTCACGAAACTCACAAAGGCAGTTTTACCCCACCCTGTAGAGCCATTATGAGTCAGTTGATTCAATGGAATTGAATGAGTTGTATCTCCTTGACCTGCCCTTCAAATCTTTCTATTCATCTCTTTTACGTCACCTTTTTTTTTGTCCAGGGACTCTGTGAGTTATTATGTGTTGGAATGGAATAGGTAGCAATAAGTTTAGTATTGGTTTCATACTAAGGCATAATGTCTCCTGAAATTTCTTCTGTTATATAGTCATTTGTGTCTCATTTTTTAGCAAAAAATTAATTAAAAGCCAAAAATATTAATTAAAAGCAATTTAATTTAAAAGGCATCTTATAATCTTTATAATTTAACTGTCTCATCTATAAATTTCTATATTTAAATGTCTCTCAAAAAATTTGTGTTTCATTCAGAAATAGTAGTTTTCTCCTAAATATATTTGACTATCTTTTACTTAGATTCTTTCCTTTTAGTCTGTGTTATTCTCTATCTACTTACATATATATGTTACTGTCTATGGATGCAGCACTTAGGTAAGTGAATCTCCTGATTCTTCTTAGCTGGTTATGTCCTTGTTTATAATGACATCTAGCAAAACCCTCTCCATTTCTCAAGAGCCAACTTAAGTTTTGCATGCCTTTTCACTTCATTTTTACTTATATGGACTTCTTTCTTCTCTGACCTTCTATTGCAGATATAGTAAAGACGAATCTTACATGTTATCATAATAAATGATTTCTTTTAAGGCATAAAAAACTGGCATGTCAAGTCAAGGCCCTTGTTAACCAACAAAGAATCTAGCAGAGATTTTTTTTATAAAGTTTTAAAACACAGGTTCTCTGGTCCTTCTATTCAGTCATAGTATTCAGTCTCTTGATTCACTGGGGGAGGCATGTCTTCCACCAGGCTGGAAGAGTCCTAAAGTAGCCTACATAACTTGGCCACTGAATGGTGGATATCAGCTTCTAATAGAGACCCTTGATTCCCTGAACTTACTTCTCTACATGATGTCCCTAGGAATATTATTTTCTTGATCCCTTTATGCATTTATTTCCCTATAAATAGAAAACAAATTTCAACAAACCATACTTATTTTGTTCCAATTTTAAAATATAACATTTTCCAAAAATAGTTTGGCTTGGTTGATGATGAATGAGAATTTCTTAATAACAAAGTACTGAAAAGATACATTAGAAAATGTCTAAGAAAAAAATAACTTACTGATCTCATGCTATGATTCTAACACAGATACCTCAATCTATAGCAATAGCTAAGAGAAAAAAAAATAGTATTATAGTATATAGATAATCCAATCTATAATATTTAAGCAATAATATCTAAGAAAAATGTACACACTGACTTAAAATATGCATTTTTATTCATTTTAATGTAATGGTGGGTCATTTTACTCAAGTGCATAAGCATAAAAACCTTATAAATGCTTAACAAAGTTTGCTGTTATTAATTTTATACAACCTAAAAGCAATTATTGAAATGCCAAAAATAAAATTACATAAATGGTGTTCAATTTTGAATGAGTTTGAATTAGCTTTGAGAAAGGTATTTCATTAAATAGAAAAGAGATTAACAAAAATAAATAAAATCTCTGGCCTTTTGTAGTTTCTAGTGTAATTTAACTATTTCATATATTGAGTTAACTCAATTTTACTATTATATAAAAAATGTTTTAGGAAAATATCCCATTCTGTGTTATTCCCTTTAGAAATTTGAAAACAGAAATGTGAAGAAACAGCTACTTGAGATTTTGGATAAGTATAGATTAGGTGCTTTCCTGATTACATTTTAAAACTATTGTTCTCAGATTCATGTGCATATTTAGATAAACTAACTGTACATGTTTATAATATATTTCTTAAACAGAAGTACATTAAATGCCATCATGTAAACATATAGTCACTTTGAAACTTATTTATCTGAAAACCTCAAGAGCTTTTGCTGCTGTTCCATCTGTCAGTGAGATTTGTTTTAGTGGTAGAAGCAATAGGTATGTGTTGTTACTGTATAAAGTAGCCAAGAAATATGTACAATTTACTCATAGGAATGATCAAATAAAGAAAGACATAAGGATGCAACTTGTCTCAATCAACATGTATAACTGTAAATAAAATCAGGCTCTTCCATATTCTGGTAGGTAAAAAAGTACATACTAATTTAAAATATGTTCTTTGATACATTTTAAAAAGATAACTTTGTGCCACTTTTCACAGATGAATAGGCATAAGAAATCTTGTAAGTGCTTAGCAAAGTTGGCTGTTAATAATTTTATACATTCTTAAAACAATCATTGAAATGCCAGGGAAAAAATAAAATAATCTAAAATCAATTCATTTTTAATACAATGTACCAACAAAAAAATCTTTTGGACAATGCACAAATATCAATTTGGTGGATAACTACTAGAAATATCAATACTCACTTTCCTTAAAAAAGAATAAAAATAGTCATTGCCATTGAGTCAATTTTATTAATAGCAGCACTAGAGGTTCTCTAGACTGAAAATCTTGGCCAAATCTGGCAGCCTTAACATGCTCTCACAGAACAGCTAGTGGGATTCCATGGCAAACTTTGTAGTTAGCAGTCTTGGGCCTTGTGCAAATTTTGCAATTTTCTATTATACTGAAAATTAAGATATAAAATTAGAGAAAGTTAATACTTCAAAAGCTACTCAAATAAAAAGTGGCTGTGAAGCACTTGAGAACTTGGACGAGCATTAAAAAAGTTTGTCTTGAGAATTCAGTTCTGACCATTGCAACTTTCTTACTGAATCCATTGGTAAAGACGATGGATCAAACATACCCACACGCACCTCTCTTCTTTTTTTTTTTAATCGATTTATTGAGGCTCATACAATTCATCACAATACGTAGATCAATTGTGGAAAGCACACCTATACATTTGTTGCCCTCATCATTCCCAAAATTCGCTTTCCTCTTGGGTTCCCGGAATCAGCTCATTGTCCTTTTTTCCCTTCCCCCTCCCTCCTCCCTCCCTCCTCCCCCATGAGCCCTTAATAATTTATAAATTGTTATTATATCTTATCTTACACTGCCCGGCATCTCCCTTCACCCACCCCTCTGCTACCCATCCCCCCAGAGAGGAGGTTATATGTAGATCCCTGTGATCAATTCCCCCTTTCTACACCCCGCTTCCCTCCTGGTATCACCACTGTCACCCCTGGTCCTGAGGGGTTCATCTGTCCTAGATTCCCTGTGTTTCTAGTTCCCATCTGTACCATTGTGCATCCTCTGGTCTAACCAGGTTTGCAAGGCAGAATTGGGGTCATGGTAGTTTGGGGGAGGAAGCGTTTAAGAACTAGAGGAAGGTTGTGGGTTTCATTATTCTGAACCCTAAGTGACTCATCTCCTCCCCACTACCCTTCTGCAAGGTATGTCCAGTTGTCTACAGATGGGCATTGGATCCCCATCATGCGCTAACCTCATTGACAATGATATGATTTTTTCCTCCCCGCCTTTGGTGTTTGAAGCCTGGTCCCTTCAGCCCTTCATGATCACACATGTTGGTGTGCTGCTTCCATGTGGGCTTTGTTGCTTCTGGGCTAGATGGCTGCTTGTTTACTTTCAAGCCTTTAAGTCCCCAGACGCTATAGATCTCGATAGCCAGGCACCATCAACCTTCTTCACCACACTTACTTATGCACACATTCATCTTCAGCGTTTATGTGGGGTAAGTGGTCACACAATGATGGTTTTTGTTCTTTGGTGTCTGCTTCCTGATCCCTTCAACAAATGTGAGAAGAAAATAAAGGGACCAATGGCCCCGGAGGGTCATGGGAGTGTGGGAGGTAGGGGAAGGGAGGAGGGTTGGCCAACCCAGGGACAAGGGAACAACAAATGGACATGTCTCTTCAAGAACATAGAAATTGTAGCTATGCATGAAAGCTTTGAAAAATATGAGTACAAAATGTTTTTAAATTCAATTCAACAGCTTACTATATAAGGCTATTTTCAGAGTGGAAATGAGAGGTAGAGACACAAATTTGAGGACCATTAAAACAGTCACGGATTTTATCTATTAAAGAAGTTCTGGGGGTGCTTTGGGGGTAAGCATTGGACCAGTGACCACATGATTGGCGGTCTACCCTGCACTGGAGGGGCACTCTGAGTCACAGTCCACTTGCTAACTGTGAGTTGAATGATGCCAAAGAGCAAAATCATAGCAAAAGGAAATTATTTACCAAAAGAGGTTTACTTCATGTCTAATCTCAAGCAAGAGTTCTTTTGTCTTATAGCAGTCACAGATAAATACAACATCTGTGTAGTAACAATTTGTTTTAGAAGAATCAAGACCAGACCATTCCCAAGGAGCTGTAGATCAAATTGCCCCAAGCTATCTAACTTTTCCATGATGGTACACTGCTCTTTTTTCCCCATGAAGTTAACCACTACCCCTCCCCTTAGAATATGCCCCCCCCTCCAAGTCCCCGTGTTCTGTTATTCTCAGCAAGATCTCAAAGACCTTTGGGCACATTGAAGAAATGGCTCATGTTGATATGGGTGCTGTGAAGCCTCAGGTAGGAAGTTCAGAGGTCTGTGCGGAGGACCCTTTCATTCACAAGGCTGCATAAAGTGTTGAAATCAGAACTGGTGATAGGCCACCACTCAGCTCCCAAGACCCAGAGGTCAGATAGAGGCAAACCTAATGCAGAGCCCTGAGCCAGAAAGGGCCTATGCCCCCAAATCAAAGCCCGTCTTCTTGGTTCCATCAGTGCTCAGTCAGAAAGTGTAGGTGTCAAAAGGGAAGGCTTTGTTGGAATGCGGCTTTTGTCCTCCAGCAGACCAGATCCCCAAGGAAACAAAGGGGGTGTTGCTAGTAAGTGGAGACAAAGAATACATCTCACCTTAGTCCTGTCCATTAGCATAACTCCCTCCAAATTGGGATTTTAGCTACAGCCAAAGAGGCTAGAATTTACAATGCAGCTCAAAAGCGATTATGACTCCACAGGCCATACTAAGCAAATGACTACATGGCAGCTTGCTATTATGAGTATCCCAGAGCCCTTGTAGTGTAATGGGTTATGCAGCCATGAGGCTGCTAACGGCAAGGTCAGCAATTCAAACCCACCTGCCCCTTCTAGGTTGAAAGATGAAGGAAGCTTTCTGCTGCCCTCTTTGGAATCAACTCAATTGTAATGGATTCTGGTGAGTTTAGCATGAAGCACTGGGCTCCTAACTAAAAGTCAGTCCTCAGCTCAGCAGGAGGGAAAGGAGGCAGTATGCTTCTCTAAAGATTTACACTCTCAGAAATCCTGAGGATTTGAGACATTTATCGACGAAGATTAAAGATTATAACTTTGACATGAATTACACATCAATATAAAGCAAACAATCCTCCCACATGGACCAATAGGCAATATTATGATAAGCAGAGAAAATATTAAAGTTGTTGTGAATGTAATTCTCCTCTGATCAACAACCTGTGGAAGCAGCAGGCAAGAAATCAAATGTGTTGTTTCACTGAGCAACTCAGCTACAAACAACTTTGTTAAACTGTTAAAAAAAAAGAAAAAAAGATATTATTTGGAGGACTATTTGCTCCTGACCCAAAGCTATGATGTTTTCATCCACATGTACATGAAATCTGAACAAGCAATAAAGAAGACCAACCAAGTGCCTTTTAAAAAAATTATGCTCTTGGTGAAGAATATTCAATACACCAGGGACTGCTAGAAGAGCAAACAAATTTGGAAAGAAAACTGTTAACATGATCCTGAGAGAGGGGGACAGTACAACTTCCTTATACATTGTACCAGAAGGGCCCGCCTCCGGGAGAAACACATGGTGCTCGGTAAAGTAAAGGGTTTTCATATAAAAGAAAGACACTCAGTGACATGAATCAACACAGGGACAGCAACAATGGCCTAAGCTATCATGACTATTGTGAGGATAGTACTGGCCTTGACCTTGTTTTGTTCACTTGTACAAAGGGTCCCCATGAGTTTGAACAGGCTTGCAAGCATCTAACAAAATGTATGTAAATCTCTAACTAATGTATATTTTGATATTGTATTTGTTATGTGTGTTACTTTGATATTTTAATTAATTCCAAGAGGGTTTTTAGAGCCTTCTGATGTAATTCTTGTTTTCTAGATTTTCTCAAATATATTAGTTCTAAACCATAGTTACAAGTAGCCCACCATCTATTTAAGTACCACTGGAGCCTTGGGTAGACCTGTAGGAAACATATGGTCACGATACTGCAGAAACTTCCAGCTAAACATTGAATCTGTGCATGAAACTGACCTAGTCTTCTTTCGGTGAGTTGGGTGTGCTCTCAGCATTAATCCCCATGCCTGACACATATAAACCTTCAATATATATTTATTGAGTTATTGTAAAATAAAATTACATCTTCAATGTTTCACTCCTCTATCCGTCCTTAGTGAACTCTGTGCATAACTTTTCATATAAACACTAGTTTATATAAACTCTCTTTACAATAATTTAGTTTTAAAACCTGAGTGTTACTGAATTGTTTTGCAAACCATCACCCCAGTTTAAGTGCTGGTTCATACACAAGGATGTTTTCTGACGCCTGTAGTGTATCTAAGTAATTCGAGAACAAAGAATTGGTCCATTATTCCAACTCCATTGGCTTATTCTGATAGCAGTTCAGAATCTAGGTAATAAAGGAAAGCCCCAAATTTCAACACAAAAGTGACAAGAACTTCCATTTTCTTGACATTCTCCTAGGGGAATAGGGACTGTTATTAGGTTGAATTTGACAGCATTGATTGATTGTCAATTTGATTTACAGAGTACAATGTCCCCCACTTTCTATTTTATTCTCACCAAGACCTTTTAAAATTTGGCTACATTTTTTACCCAGCCTTCATTTCTCCCACCCCCTTGGATTCGTCTTTCCTACTCTCAGGTTTGGGAAAGGGATATTTTAATAATATGCCAGTTTGGGTGGAAGCCAATTTGTATTTCCTTCCCCTTGTGCTTTGCTGCTGGCCAACTTTTTAAAAATTCTCTTCAGTTTCTCTGTCAAGATGAAGACAAAGCCAGCTCATTTTGACTTACGCAAATTATTCTTTACAAAGTCTTTGCTTTATCTCAGTTACAGTGATTTTCTGAACCTCAGTCTATATTTTATTTGGGCCTTGTAGAGTCCTAATTAAATGAATCTCCACAGACAACAGATCTCCATCCAAGGCGAATATAAAAGCTGTACTACAGACAGGCTGTTTTAACTCTTTTTAAAATTAGAGGAGGATTAAAGACAAGTTTGTCAAGGTATCCTCCATTTGGTATTTGAATACCTCATACTCTCTATTTGGATTCACTCTTTGAGGGTTTTTTGTTTTTGTTTTTTAATATTTTGCAATTCTTTTCTTTCTCATGATCGCTCTTTGTTTCTCTCTCTTAAAGTATAGCTTATTTCTCTCTCTTAAACGATAGCTTGTACACCTTTACCAGTCATTCTCTTCTCTCTCCACCCACCACCTACCTCTCTCTCTCTCTTTAATATAATATAAAAGGTATTACAAACATCAAAATATTCACTTTGAAAAGACTCTTCTACAAAACAACACAGACACCTAATTCCATGTTGTGATGGTTACATAATCTGGTGTCAACTTGAGACTATTAAGAGTGAAGGGGTGGAGTCTAGCCTGTGAATTAGGTCACAGGTGAATGATCTCATTTGGAGGCTTCATGGAGGTAAATAGCTCACTGGAGGCCAGACACACTCTCTGTGCTGGTCTCTAGGTGAGACATTCCTGTTGACAAGCCACATGGAGCTACACCAGTGCTGAGATGCTTCTACCGCCACTGTGTCCACAAGACTTTCCACCCACTGGCCTGTGATCTTCTATTGCAAGTGTTGCATGAATCTGAAGAGGATTTATAGACTGGTATCAGACATATGGGCTAATATCGGACTTATGGAGTTGATCTGGACAGGGTTGGTATGTTTTCTCAGTATACAATTGCTCTTTTATAAGAAGCTCTGTTTTATACACATATGTGTGTCTATGAATTTGTTTCTCTAGTTGACCTGGACTTACACACATGTCTAGTGCATGACAAACTTTTTAAAAAAGTGTTTAAAAGGAAAGAAGAGTATATTTTCATAGGTTTATATAGCTGAAACCACCACTTCTCTATCAATGTTTCATACTGTGGTGGCTTATGTTTTGCTGTGATGCTGACCACGATGGCAATGGTACGTCAATGGTACATAACATATCAGCTAGGTTACCCATAGTGAAAGGTTTCAGCAAAGCTTCCAGACTAAGAACAGACTATGAAGAAGCACTAGGCTGTTTACTTCTGAGGACTCAGACACTGAAAACCTTGGGGATAGCATGAAACATTGTCAGATAATGAATGCCACATGAATAGAGGTAGTGACAGAAGATGAGCCCATCAAGTCAGAGGACACTCCGAATGTATCTGAGGAAGGGATGCCTTTTCAAAGTAGAATTAACTATAATGACATGGATGCAGTAAAGCTTAGGGGAGTAAAGCTTTCAGGACTTCACTTGCTGATGGGGCATGACTCAAAATGAGAAGAAATAGCTGCAAACATCAATTAATCATTGGAATTTGAACAAATAATTTCATTTGATTCATATTAAATATGAATCTAGAAAAATTGGTAGTTTTCAAAAATAAGATGGAACTCATGAAAACATCATTCTAGCTATTATTGAGCTTAAATGGACTGGCATTAGCCATTTTCAATCAGAAAATCATATAGTTTACTATGAATGACATAATCAAGATGAATGGATTTTTATTCATTGTCAAAATGAACATTTCAAGGTCTATTTTGAAGTATAATGCCATTTTGATAGAATAATGTTTTTGTGCATATAAAGAAATACCATCAAAACAACTATTATTTAAATATATGCACCAAACTAAAGGTAATGATGAAGAAATTTAAGAATTCTCCAGTCTTCAGGTGGAAATTGATCAGATATACAATCAAGATTCCTTAATAAATATTGGCTATTAGAATGCAAATTTGGAAACACAGGAGAAGAAAAAAGAAGTTAGAACATGAGGTCTTGGTGGTTGAAATGAAGGTGGAAACCATATGACATACTTTTCCATGACTAACACCTTATTTATCACAAATACCGTTTTCAATGCCACGATAGATGACTGTACACAGAGAGTTCTCCAGATGGAATACACAGAAATCAAATTGACTACACCTGTGGAAGGGATGAAGGATAAGCACAATATCAGCAGCTAAAACCAGGTTAGGCACGAACTATGGAAGAGACCATCAATTGCTTAGATGCATTCTTTCACCATATTTATTAAATGGTATGCTGATCAAATAATCAGAGAAGCTGGATTATATGAAAAAGAATACAGCTTCTGGATTGGAGGGAGGCTTATTAGCAACCGTAGCTGTGCAGATGACACAAACTTGCTTGCTGAAAGTGAGGAAGACTTAAAGCACTTGCTGATGAAGATCAAGGGTTTCGGCCTTCAGTATGGATTACAACTCACCCTCAGGAAATCTAGAATCCTCAGAACTGGACTAATAGGTAACATCATGATAAATGAAGGAAAGGTTGATGTTTTCAAAGATTTAGTCCTGCACAGATCCACAATTAATGTTCCTGAAAGCAGCAATAAAGAGATCAAATGACACATTGCATTAGGTGAATATTTTGCCCAAGACCTCTTTAAAGTATTGAAAAGCAATGATTTTAATTTCAAGACTAAGGTAAGTGTAACCCAAACCATGGTATTTTTGATTGCCTCATATCCAGGTGAGAGTTGGACATTGAATAAGGAAGATTAAAGAAGAATCAATGCATTTGCATTATGGTACTGGCAAAGTATGTTGAAAGTACCATGGCTTTTCAAATGGAAAAACAAATCTGCCTTGAAAGAAGTATAACCAGAATGTTCCTTAGAGGCCAGTATAGTGAGGCTTCATCCCAAGTGCTGAGGACATGTCATCAGGAGAGACCAGTCCCTGTAGAAGGACATCATGACTTGTAACGTACAGGGGGAAAGAGAAGAGGAAGGGTCTCAATCGATGACTTGACACCAGGCTGTAACAATGGTCTCTAACGTATCGACAGCTCTGAGGCTGGTGAAGGACCAGGTGCTGTTTAATTCTGTTGTGTATAGTTTCACTATGAGTCAGAAGTAACTCAATTACCCCTAACAAAAACAACAGATAGCTCAAAATGTAAAATAGCTAAAATAATTAAGACTTGGTTTCTTGGTTTATGTTTTTCACTTAACAAATCCCCAAGTGTAGGTATTTCAGTGTAGAGGGGTATGTACAGAACTCTAGACTGATGATTTGGTAGCAGATAGAACTCGAGAACACATTCATATAAAAAGTTATTTGATATGTGAATTTCGGCACACATAAAAGTGAAATATAGAAAAGAGATCATAGAAATGCATTTCTGCGTTTTGAAGCCCATCCCTTGACAATCAGATCAGAACCCAAGAGAGCTGGCGCAGGGCTGAATCGGCACTTTGCATGATGGGAAGGAACACGAGTTCTGATGCAGTTTGTCAGGGTGGAACGTTCCATCGCCTGGGGGACTGCCAGGCACTGCGTTTCCTTCCCGGGTAGCAGCCATAAAATCTGCATGAAGTTGCAGGCTCTGTCCCCATCCTTCAGCTCTCTCACATTAGAGAGCTGCAGATTAAGTGTGCTGATGTACAGCGAGGAGGAGAGGTAGGGACAAAAGTATGGCTTCTGCCCGAGAGAGGACTGCGAGAAGGAAGCAGAACATTCTTATCTGGAAGACAGCCGAACCCCTTGCAAGTGATTTCTTTTCTTTTAGAAAAGATTCTTGTGAAACAGTGCATTTTTACACTTGCCCATGTGTAGTTGGATGACTTTAGACACAGAATAGCTTCATTCTACTCAGTTAGCTCCTCAGTTTTCTAGATCAAGAAACGAATGAGGTGTCAGCAAAATGAGGAAAAGCAAGTAGCAGACAGTCCAGCCACGGGACCATGCCTCTAGGGCAGTGGTTCTCAACCTGCAGGTCGCAACCCCTTTGGGGTTCGAATGACCCTTTCACAGAGGTCACCTAAGACCATCAGAAAACATATATTTCCAATGGTTTTAGGAACTGAAACACCACTCCTCTATCCGTCTCCAGGTAGGTCCACCCACATGCAGATACGTCCGCATTTGAGTACGCGGCACAGGCTACACCATGCTTCAAGACAACATTTCATTTATTTGTCATTAGAAATGAGTATTTCACAATATATAATGACATTATTTTTGTGATTAATCACTATGCTTTAATTATGCTCAATTTGTAACAATGAAAATACATCCTGCATATCAGATATTTACATTATGATTCATAACAGTAGAAAATCACAGTTATGAAATAGCAACAAAAATAATTATATGGTTGAGGGGTCACCACAACATGAGGATCTGTATTACCGGGTGGCAGCATGATGTAGATTGAAAACCACTGCTTTCGGGCCTAGTGGGAGGCCATGTGAGGGTGGACTGTAGGAACCATGCCACTCTGCTCTACTGAAAATACCACTCGGGTGATGCCAATTTGAGTGCCAATGGTGGGTCCTAGTCATCTTTAAAGGAGAGTCCTGTCTCCCAAGCTAGAATTCAGATAGGATGATTATAAATATATTTGCTAGAAATAAAAGAAGATAGAGAAATCCCCAATCATGTTAGATATCATCTACATCAAAGCTTGTCAAATTAGTTTCCAGGTGTGCATAATGAAGTTTTTTTGTTGTTGTTTTAAAAAAAGATATTTCCTATGTTCGTATATGTACATCTACCTAATTTATCTCTGTGTCACAGTGAAATTGCTGGGTCTCGCCCTTCTACCCAGAGTCTGTGTACTCAGGTCAAAGGAATCGGAGAGGATCACACAAGTACAGGGTGTGAAGCACTAATAGAGGTGATTAATGAGCTTTGAGTTTCCAAGGGGTAGATGTTGTTGTTCGGTGGGTCTCTGTTGTTTTGGTTGGTGCCTTGAGTCAGCCTGACTCTCAAGAACCCTCTGTCTGTACAACAGAGCTACACACTGTCCAGTCCTGCGTTCTCCTCAAAATCGTTCCTGCCTTCCCATGTGTGAGCTCACTCTGTAGACACATGTCACTGCATCCTGTCACGAGTCTTTTTCCTTTCATTGCCCCTCTACTTTACCACGTATGCTGTCCATTCCCCTTGGTTAGTCTCTCCTATTAGCACGGTCAAAGCCAAAGTCTTGCAATTCTTGCTTCTAGGGTGCATTCTGGCTCTTCTTCTTCCAAGACAGTGTTGTTTCTTCTTTTACCTGTCTATGGTACTTTCAATATACTTCACCAGCACAGTAATTCAAATGAATGCCTTCTTCTCAGGTGTGACTATAAAAAGCAGAGACCAAATTATATATCAGTCTGCTAGGGATGCTGTACAAATAATCACAAGCTAGGTGGTTTTAAGCAAAAGAAATGTCTGGAAGCCAGAAATTTGAAATCAAGGTATTTTCAGGGCCTTACCTTCTCTGAGAGTCCTCGAGGAGGCTCTGGCCCATGTTTTTCTCTCATGGTCAGGTACGCTGGCAATAATTCGCATTCTTTGTCTTCCAAACTCATCACTTCAATCTCTAAATTCTCCTTCTCTGTTTGTGTACCCCTTCTCTTTTTCTTATGAGGACATCCAAAATATTGAAATGGGAACTTAATTAAATCTGTTAAGGTCCAATTTTGAAATAATGTTACATTCATAGGCACTGAATGTTAGGCCTTCAAAAAATTATTTTGAGGGACACATTTAAATTCAGAGCTATTTCTATTGCTGCATTCTAGCCATGTACAAAATTCTATTCATAATTCCAGTATTTATATTACCAGACATGAATTTTTTAAATTGTTTCTGAACTAATCTGTTCATTAAAGGGTGGGAGAATTCATGTATCTTTTGAGTAAATTATAGACAGGAGTCCTTAGTGATGCAAACTGTCAAGCTCTCCACTACAGGTTGCAGACTCAAACCCATCAGCAGCAGCTCAGCAGGCTGTCCTGGCAATCTGTTTCTGAAGAGGAGTCTTGAAAATATTATGAGGCTGTTCTACTCTGCAGGCATGGGTCATCTGTATCAGAATCATATTGGCTGTAAATAACAACAAGAAATTATCAATCCTTCCGTGCATTTTTTATGAAGAAGAACAAAATGCATGCTTAAACATTATTTGAAAACACGAAACTATTATTATCTTCTTAGGTCAGGAAAAAGCTCAAGAATCTAAAAGAAGCAAAAAGTTTCGGAGTTAAAGTTTGACAAACAAGAGAAGGAGAACATCAGTGGTAAGGATCAAAGAATAACTAGAATTTTACATTTTTTCAGAGAGTGAGGTTATTATTATACCTGTGGACTTGCATTTTCCACTGTTGCATTTTACCTCCATGATTTTCTATTCATGTCAAATGGAGAAGCACTGTAGCTCATATTTCCTTTTGCAAAGGCTACTTATTCTTTAATAAGGACAGGTAGTGGTTTCTTTGTAGAACTAATTGCCTTTCTTGCTGTGCACATAGAAACTTAGTGCTAAAGTAATGAGTTTTAGGTAAATAATGGAAGTTCTTTACCATTACAAAAGTGTACTTTCAAAAGACGCTGGTATTTAATTTTATATTGACTCACTAATGGAATTATGTTTCCTTAATAAAATATTGTGGAACAAACATTTGCTCGAAAATTTGTTTTTAAATCTCTAAATGCATTTCCTTCAGAAAACACTATTTTAAACAGTTCCTAGGTACAGATAATCAAACAGTTCCATAATGAAACTGAAAAATATATTTTAACAACATTCAATTCCATTTTGGATCTTTGGAAAAAGACCTAAGGACCGAGAATATGTAACAACACACATGGAAATGTTAACTTGTCCAAGATCACACAACGTAGAAGTTTTGGAGGCGTCGTGGTAAGTTTATCCACGAAGCATCACGAACTTGGATTTTCCAAAGCTAGAAAATAAGTGGTCTAAAAGTTTCCTTGGACAAGAGAAGGATGTAAATCCAACCCATCGGAAGCGTGGATCACTTATTTAAATATACTAGTTAGAGACAAGGCTTAACAGTAAGTTGACTTTAAACGGAATAAAAGTAATACGTCTCCAAAAGAAAAATAATTCTCACAACTGAGACTGTTCACACAAATACCTGGGAACTTTGAAAACAACAGCCACCACACATTACCGCAGAAGTAGGCGTGAGGTATGGCTGACCTATGTTATTGTGTGCCATCAAATTGCTTCTCGCTCAGAGATCCTCTATAACTGCCATTAAACAAATGCTCTTTGAATGAATTAGTCATGAAACTAGTGTTATATGATGTTAATAAAAATAACTAGATATTTTATAAAATCCACTTGGTTACCTAAGCTCTAGTATTATGTTTTTTACAAATTCATGGAGACCTTATTCTTTTTTGGTAATTTTGAATAATTTCAATATTAAACACTTTTTTTTTCAAAAACATACTGCTAAAATGACTTGACTTTGCATTTTATGTACACATCTTAGCAGCAGTTCTCAATCTGTGGGTTGCGACCCCTTTGGGGACCAAATGACCCTGTCACAGGGGTCACTCAATTCATAAAAGTAGCAAAATTACAGTTAAGAAGTAGCAATGAAAATAATTTTATGGTTGGGGGATCACCACAACATGAGGAACTGTATTAAACGGTTGTGGCATTTGGAAGATTGAGAACCACTGCTCCATAGCAAAATTTAAGGGGAAAAATATCCCTAGAAAAATCAATATGTCACAGGCTGCTCTCCAGAAGGTCAGCAGTTTGAAACTACAAGTCCCTCTACAGAAGAAAGATGGGGCTTTCTACTCCTGCCAAGAGGTACAGTCTGGGAACCTCCAGGGTTGTTATGAGTTGGCGCTGATTCGAGGGCAGTGAGTTTTGCTTGTTTTTTCTCTAAGTAGAAGATATCTCACTATGACTTGATATATAATCAACTAGTTCTAATTTAGAACTAATTTTTGTTTTATTTTAATTGCTCTAACCCATAAATCCAAGCTATGTTGAGATTCAAGGTTTTATACATGGAAAGAAAACCTTAACTTTGTTGAAATTTTGATCTACTTTTGAAATTGTTCCATGTGAGCTAAGATCATTTCACTTTAGCTTATTACAGAATGTGTAGGGACCCATATTATAAATATTTCTGAAAGCATGAGCCTCACTTGTGGGCTTGGAAATACCCTTTCACTTCATAGATTTCTTGATCTTCATAGTTCCGTGATCAAAGCTTTAAAGAGAGAATGCTTTTTCATTGTAAACATTCAGCATATGAAATGTCATTGGCAGGGTCTAGCATGTTCAGAAATTGTTGCCATTACTGCTGATCCAGTGCATAAAAATCAATATACAGTCTTTGGAGCTTGACAGTTGTGAATAAAGTTTCTTTACCACTTATTCCAAGCCTTGACTTCACAGGAGGAAAGCTTCCAAGTATCTTCAAGTGTTACACTTATCTCCTACTGAGAAAATGCTATATTTCACTACTTGTGATGAGAGTGGTTAATCATGAAATAAAGTGAGGTTTTTATATAAATAATAAGACAGTTCAATGTGAGGAATAGAAGCAAACAAGACTCTGGTTCTTGATGCTTTCTGGATAAGAACTTCTGCATTTACCTCAAAAACATGTTTCCATGTAGTTATTTTGGCTTGAAACATTACCTTCTTCTGCATGAGGTTTTTCATTGCTTTTGTTGCCAGTGTTGTTGAGTGCTGTTGAATCCATTGCAAATCATGGTGACCACATGGAACGGTAGTCTTTACCGAAGCAAATCGCCAGTCTGGTAGGTGGGTTCCAAAGTCCAACTTTTCAGTTAAACTGCCTACCAATTATGTCACAGGGACTGTTTAAGGTATCAGTAGGAAGGAGAAGACCTAAACTAGCCCTTCAAATGTGATACCTTCTAATCCCATAAAGTTTTTAATATACCGATCCTCAATCTGTGGGGCAAGAAGCTTATTGTTTGTCTTATGTTCTGGCCCTTGGTTTGGCTGTTGCTGCTCCTCTACCACTCTTTGGTTACTTCTCTGGTGTCATAGCTTTCTAGATCAGAGAGGTTTTATGCAAGGAGAATCTCAGGATCCAAAAAATGATCTCCACTCCTAGTTTGCTAGAGAATCCAATTCCTGCTTCTGATGTGGTTTATTTTACACTCAGCAGGATAACAAAATTGACCAATACTCAAATTTAGAGTTCCAGTTTTTTGAATCACAACAAACCCCATTAATAGTCACTTATGGCTGTATCATTTAACCATATAAGATTTTTTTTCCTTCACTTTGTCTTTCCAAGGCCCATCAGGAAACAAGGTAAAAAATCAGTCGACATGGTCCTACAATGGTGGAACAATGGGTGCAAGCATAGGGACAATTGCAAGCATGTGCAGGAGCAAGCAGTGTGTCATTCTCTTGTGCACAAGGTCTCTCTGGGCCAGAACCAACTCGATGGCACCGACCAACAACAAGATGGTCCCACCTAAAGTTTCTGTGAGCGTTCCAAAGACGAGGGCTAGAAGAGCCACAGCAGGTCACCCACGGGAGCACAGGACTGCAGCAGAAAGAAGCCGAAGAAGATCCAGAGATGGCAATTCTGAAAGCGAATGAAAACCTGTAGGTACGACACCAAGAACAGCATACATAAAGAACTTAGAAAGTTATCAAAAAGACAAAAATGTGTGTCAGAAGAGAGGTATCCCACTATGATACAAAAATTATCAAATGATATAATTCCGCTTACTCACTGCTATCAAATTGATTCCAATTCATAGTGAACATACAGGGGAACCTGTGGGTGTCTGATTCTTGAACTGTTTATGGGAGTTTAGAGAACCTCACTCTCATTGTCTATGCTGTCTCACAGTAGAACTGTCCCTGAAAGTTTCAAAGAGTGTGACTCTTTACAGGAGTAGAGAAGCTCTGTCTTTCTCTCGGAGAGTAGTTTCCAACTACTGACCTGGAGGTTAGCAGCCCAAATCATAACAATTACACCACCAGCACCCCTTCAAGAAGACACTCAAAATACTACCATTGATTCGATTCTGATGCAAAACCCCCATCAGACTGGCTATAACTGGCTCTGTGAGTGTCTGAGACTGTGATGGAGCAGCTGGTGGTTTCAAACTGCTGACAGGGGCTCACAGCTGGATGTGTGACCGCTATGCCACAAGCGCCCCTTTCAAAAAGACACTCAATTGTTATGATGAAAACTGAAAAACCACAAAGATAGAGAGCCAAAAAGCATGAATATGCTAACTACATCTCAAGCTAAAATAGCAAAAAAAAAGTCAAGCCTTGAAGTCTAATACTGTAGGATTCTAGGGTGAAATATTGACCATTGTAGGAAACATCAAAAGATGATGAAAGGAAATACACAGGACCACTGTATCAAAAAGAATTGCTTGATATCCAGCCATTTAAGGAGCTAGCAGATGATCGAGAACCAATAGTGCTGCAGGCAGAAATGCAGGCTGCACTGGAGGCATCAGAGAAAAGCAAGCCTCCAAGGACTGACGTAGTATCAGTGGAAATGTTTGACCAAGTTCTTAAAGCACTGGAAGAGCGCTTACTACTGTGTGCCAAGAAATTTGGAAGGCAGTTACCTGACCAACTAATTCATATTCATGACCATACCAAAGATAGGCAACCCATCAGAATACAAAAGTCATCAAATAATATTAATATTAATCACTGCTATCGAGTTGATTCCAATTCATAGCGAACATACAGGGGAACCTGTGGGTGTCTAATACTATAACTATTTATGGGAGTAGAGAGCAACATCTTTCTCCTTTGAAGTGGCTGGTGGATTAGAACTGCTGGCCTTCTACTGAGTAGCCTAATATGTAATCCAGTACACCAGCACATGCTTGAAGCTAATTTAAAAATTGCCTCAGCAGTAACAGAGAGATGCCGAACATATTAGCAGGAGTTAGAAGAGGACACAGACCAAAGGATGTAATTACTAACATTAACTGGCTGTTGAATGATAGTAAGAGAATACTGGAAACATGTATATTTGTGTTCTGACTCTGCAAAATCATTTGACTGTGTGAATCATAATATGTCTGGATTATCTTAAGAAGAATGGAGCATTCAGAACACTTCATTGTGCTCATGCATGTCAATTGTGGTGTTGGAGAATACTGAAAATACCATGGGATGCTAAAGAGAAAACAAACCTGTCTAGGAATAAGTACGGCCAGAGTGCTCCAGAGAGGCAAGGATGGCAAGGCATCTTCTTAGGTATTTGGACATAGACCAGTCCTTGGAGAAGAACATCATGCTTGGTAAAGCAGAGCGGCAGCAAAAAAAGGAAGTCCTCAACAAGATGGATTGATGCAGTGGTCACAACAATGGGCTCGGGCATAGAAACAAACAGCTGTGAGATGGTGCAGGACCTGCACTATTTCATTCTGTTGTGCGTAGAGTCACCATGGATTGGGACCAACTCAATAGCACCCTATAACGACCACATGTGGAACCTATACATAGATGAAGAATCCATCCTACCAAAAGAACAAGGGAATCCTGAATGGTTTTCAATTAGGAAAGGTGTGCATCGAGCTTATATCCTTTCACCAAACGAATTCAAGCCACAGGTGGAGCAAGTAATTTGACAAGCTGAACTATATGAAGAAAAATGTGGCTTACTGAAAGCAAAGAGAATTTGAAGTACTTGATGATAGAAATCAAAGATGAAAATCAAAGTTTTAGTATGAATTACAACTCAAAATAAAGAAAATCAAAATCTTCACAGCTGGACCAATAGTAGCATCATGATAAATGGAGAAAGGATCGAAGTGGTCAAGGATATCATTTTACTTGGATCTCCGATCACTGCTCGTGGAAGTCAAATGACACATTACATTGGGTAAATCTGCTGCAAAGATCTCTTTAAAGTTTTGAAAAGAAAGAATGCCACTTTGAGAACTGAGGTATGCCTGACCCAAAACAGAGTATTTTTAATTGCATTAAATATGTGAAAGTTGGACAATGAATGAGTAGACTGCAGATGAAGTAAAGCTGGTGAACAATATTAAAAGTACTATAGGCTATCAGAGAATAAACAGATCCGTATTAGAAGAAGCACAGTCAAAAAAGCTCATTTGAAGTGAGGAGGGTGAGACTTCACCTAATGCACTTTGGACATGTTATCAGGAGAGGTCATCCCTGGACAAAGACATACTTGGTAAAGTAGAGGGTCGGTGATAAAGGCGAAGATCCTTCAGGAGATGGATTGACACAGGGACTGTCATAAGCAGTTTAAACGTAACAGCAATTATGAGGAAGGTGCAGGACTGGGCAATGTTTCATTTTATTGTACATAGGACCACAAAGGGTCACGCCTGACTTCAGAGCACCTAACGACAACAATAATATACCAGGCAAGTGACTCTGATACAAACCAATATTACCACGGTTCAACATTAGAAAAACAATCAATGTAATCCACCATGTAAACAAAACAGAAGTTAAAACTATATGGTCATATCAGTCAACTGAGAAAAGGCATCTGCCAGTATCCTCCACAAAACAGGAACAAAACAGACAAATATCTCCATAGAAAGGCCGCATATGCAAAACCAACAGTTAACACTTCATTCAACAGGGAGAAACTGAAAGCATTCTCCTGGTGAACATGCACAAGCCAAGGACGGCCATTATCACCACTCTTTTCCAGTATTAATGCTGAAGTTTTAGCCAGCGCTATTAGACAACAAAAACCCTCCAATTTGGCAAAGAAGTGAAATTCTCAATATTTTCAGATTTACAATTTTATACATAGAAAACCCCAAATGTCCCCCCCCCAAAATGGTTGGAAACCATAGAAACATTCTGCAATTTAGCAGCATATAAGATCAACATACAAAATTCAGTTGATTTTCTATACCCTGTCTGAGAGAGCCCTGAAGGCAAATTGAAGAAAACAATAACATTTACAAAAGCCACACACCAAAAAAAGTTGAAATAATTAGGAATAAGCCTAACTAGAAAAACAAAAGATTTGTACAAAGTTAACTGCAGATAATTATTACACGAAACAAAAGAAGGCCTACCTCAATGGAAGACTATTGCATGTCTACGAGTAGGGAGACTTCATAGTGTGAAATATCAATACTACCTAAGGCAATCTATAAATACAACCCAATTCTGGTTCAGATCCCAACTACATTCTTTAAAGAAATGGAAACGCTAATTACTGACTTTACTGAGAGGAAGAGACAACGGATAAACAAAGAACTTCTCAAGAAGAGCAAAGTAAAGGCCTCTCACTTCCTGACTTCAAAATCTATAAGTAACCACAGTAGTTAAAACAGCATGGCACAAGTACAATGAAAGAAATGGAGACTTCTATTCTGGAGAACAGAATACAGAACCCAGAAAAAAATCCATTCACCTACCAATCACTGATCTTGGCCGAAGACCAAATCACATTAAATAAGTTTTTCCAGAGTCACTTGCAGAAGAATGAAGCAGGACCCATACCTCGTCCCATATACCACAAAATGAAGTCAAGCTGAATGAAAGACCAACGGCAATTTCAGATCTACAAAGGCCATGAGAAGAAACTACAGACAAATCTAAAGGCCCTATTGCAAGTCAAAAACATACTATCAAATATAATGACAAAAGAAAACACACAGTAGAAGACAAATAGGTGATCATGGCCTACTAAAAGCAAGATAATTATATGCATCAAAAGATGTCATCAAAGGAGTTATAAGACAGCCCATAATCTCTAAAATCTATAAAGAACTGAAAAACCTCAATAAGAAAAGGACTAACAATCCAAAATTTAAGTAGGCAAAAAAACATGAGCAGACAGCCAAAAAAGATGAACTGAAAATCAGATCAGTGGGTGCCCACCTTCCTGATACAATCACTGAAGACAAAGGTGTGCATAAGCAAAGGTGGTGAAGAAAGCTGATGGTGCCTGACTATCAAAAGATATAGCATCTAGGGTCTTAAAGACTTGAAGATAAACAAGCGGCCAACTAGCTCAGAAGCAACAAAGCCCACATGGAAGAGGCACACCAGCATGTGTGACCACAAGCTGTAGAAGGGATCGGGTGTCAGACATCAAGGAACAAGAAATCATGTCATTGTAAAGGTGGGTGAGAGCAGAGTGGAGACTCAGAGTCCATCGGTAGGCAACTGAATCCCCCTTTGCTGAGGGGTTGTGGGGAGGAGACGAGCCAATTAGAGTACAGGGTAGCAACGATGAAACATATAACTTTCTTCTCGTTCTTGAATGCTTCCTCCTCCCCACTATCATGATCCCAATTCTGCCTTGCAAATCTGGCTAGACCAGAGGATGTACATTGTACAGATAGCAACTGGAAACACAGGGAATCCAGGATAGATGACTCCTTCAGGACCAGTGGGAGAGGGGCAATACCTGGAGGGTGAAGGGAATGTGGGGTAGAAAGGGGGAACCAATTACAAGAATCGAAGTATAGCCTCCTCCCTGGGGGGATGGGCAGCATAGAAGAGGGCGGAGGGAGACGTCGGACAGTGTAACTTATGGCAAAACTATAATAATTTATGAATTATGAAGGGTTCATGAGGGAGGGGGGAGGGGGGATGGAGGGGGAAGTGAGAAACTGATATTAAGGGCTCAAGTAGAAGGCAAATGCTTTGAGAATGATGAGGGCAACAAATGTACATATGTGCTTGACAAAATGGATGTATGTATGGACTGTGATAAGAATTGTACGAGACCCCAGTAAAATAATTTTTTTTAAAAAGATGACATCTAAATACCGGACAATCACTAGGGCTCGGGGAGATGTGAGTCAAAGCAACAGTAAGATGCCATCTTACACTGGAAATGATACTCAAGAATTAATCGCCATTGAATTCATGCCCACTCATAGTGACCCTAAAGGACAGTCTCAAGAAAGAGTAAAAAGCCCTGTCTTTCTTTCAAAGAGCAGTTAAGATTTCCAAACTGCTGACCTTGCTGTTAGTAGCCCAATGCATAACAACTAAGCCACCAGGACTCCTGACAATGATCTTGAAAATAAAAAACAAAACAAAAATTAACAAATGCTTGGGAAGGTGCAGAGAAGAAGGGACCCTCAAACCCTGTCAGTGGGACTGCATCTATGTACAATAACTGTGGAGTGGTACGGTGCTACAGCTAATAACTTGGAATAGAAATTCCACATGACGCAACAATCCCACTGCTCAGAGTCATAGCACAAAGAGGCAGCACTAGTCACAATATCAAGAAGATAGAAACAACCCAATGTCCATCAGTAGAAGAGTGGATAAAGAAACTTTGGTACATACACACAATGGAATACTGTGAATTGCTTTAAGAAAAATTATGGACCTACAGAGCCCCTTGTAGCATGGATGGATGCGGAGAACATAAGTTATGCTGAGGGAAGTGAGTCGATCACAAATGGATAAATATTGTGTGAGAACTACTATAATAAACAAGATAATAAACAAGACAAAAGACTTTCATACCAAAGAAGAAAGCCTTTGGGGGTTCATAAGGGAGGGAAGGCAATGGAAACGAGATGACGCAATAGGCTAGAGGGCTGAAATGGAAACTCCACCTAACGCACAATAAAAAACATTTAAAACTATATTACTATCCAAGTCATGCAAAGTACTCTTCATTTTAAGATCCATATGCCAAATACTCAACAAAGTTGAATTACCTGACTTGGCAAGTTCACTTCTAGTTATATTATAGCATCTGTAAATATTTTATGCATTTTTTCTTAGGTAAAAATAAAAAGGAATTAAATATCTTCAATAGGTACTAGCTGAATAAAATTTGGTACATTGTGTTTAGAAATATAATGGAAGAATGGCCTAAGGAGGTTTCTATGCTTAAACCTATCAAAATGTTTATTTAAAAAATTAAGTAGTTTATTAAATTAATTAAATATTTATTAAATTAATTAAAACTTCGATCTAAAGTACATAATACATTCTCTGTGCTATTCATGAATACTATTGTGTGTAAATTTTGACTTGAATATTAAAACCTAATTTCAAGATGATACATGGTTGTCTCTTGGAGGAAACAGGGTTTGGCCTCAGAAAGATGACCAGGAGAGTTGTACTTACTGAAATGATTTCTTTTTTTTCTTATAAAAGCAGAGAGATCTATTTGTTTATTTTAGTTGTTTGGTTGGTGGATGTTTTTGAAAGGTTGTCTGTAATTTCATGTGATTTTTTTTTCTAATTAAAACATTAATATTTTCAGTTAGATGCATTGCTGTGTTTGTACACTTAAATGTGCTTTTATGGGATTTATCACAATTTATCCTCCATGCCCTTTAGAAAAGACTCATTCCTAATGTATCTGAGAGGATGAGATAATACATATTTATAAAATAGCCTTATTTTCCAATCAAATATTCTGATAATGTGGCTTGAATAAATATGGGAGCAGAAAGAAAAGACAATGAGTCCTCAAAAAGACAACAACACGTATTATTTGCTCTGGATATCCCATAACAATATTCTGGGGGAAATAGCATGGTTTTTCTTAAGGAAACTATGATTGGAGCATACATTTCTAACCAATGTTCTCTGATGCAGCAAACACTCAGCCACCTGTATGCAATTGGCTGAAACTAGAATTCACTGGTAATTAGCTCAGGTTGAGCAAACACAATGAAAGAGGATGCAGAAAGGTTTTCAGTCCTCCCCAAGGAGGGGACAGCGTGAGACCTCTGTCCGGAGGAACTTGCACTGTTTATGTGTCCTAAAGTACAGGACATGAGCATTATGTCCTTGGACAAAGTGACGCTCCCTATCTTAGCTTTCCTTGCACTGACACTGGAATGTAACCTTTGTCCCATTTGCTATGACAATAATTATAAATGAAATTCAGAACAAAATGGTTGTAGAATTTCTGATTTATTCGATTCTAAAAGAATCCAACCCTCTGTCACATGGTGAATAGAAAAGAAATTAATTCTTTGATGAATAGAATTGCTATTTGGCTGCTTTGTTTCTCTTTAAAGTATAACCCAAATTGGAGTAATTATCATTGGAAGTCAGGAACTTAAAGTGGCCTGAATTATTTTTTTGTTCAATTCAGTAATTGTACTGGCATTAATAACAGTATTTGTCTGTAGAGCTTCAGACATTTCAGTTTGTTAGGAATTGTTTAAGCCAAATCAAATATTATTAATGCATGCACCAAAACAAAAAGGTTTAAAAAAAAAAAAAGGTTTCCAACAAGAGAATTAGAAAAAGAAAAAAAAATGAAGAAGAAAGGGGGCTTATACACATGGAATCTTTGGGTGAAAATGTTGCAAGTATAATGAATTAAACATTTTTGTTTTTAACCCTGTCTTGTCTTCACCTTCACTCTGAAAAATAACCATCATGAATTTTTCACTAAATCCATAATGTTTCAGAGACATTTCTTTCAAACCCTGAAAGCAAAACAGTTCTTTACATCAGCTCATGCATGCAAGTGTGACCTGCAGTAGTGTTTGGCAGCTTCTTGGCGGATCTACATAATGAAAAAAAAAAAAGTGGAATACCTTGAATTCCAAATTGTGTCCTTTTCTCTTGAGCTGGGGAATTCTTTGCATCACCCTTTTATTACTTAACTGATCATACAAATTTCAAGGTGTGTGTTTACAAACATTTTGTTGTGTTTCTCAGTCGATTAGCATTCTGAAGCATTCTCTTTCCAGGTTTCTATGGCAACGAGGGTACAGCACATTCATTAAAAAGAAGTTCTGTTTAATTGATCTACTAATGTATTGCTTAATAGTAACTGTTAAGCAGTCTTTTGTTTCCAGGTCATATTTAGGGTTCACCTATTTGCATAAAAACATTTCATTAACTGAACCCAATCATTAATAGTAATTTTCTTTCTTTAGTTTTAAATAACTAAACCCACGTTGAGGTTTTCTGCATAGCAAATATTTGTAGCTTTCAGAATACACTTGCTCTCTGAGCTCGGCTGGCTTTGTTTCTGTGAGCAGCAAGAAAATTATAGAGCTTTCAAATTTTGATCAAGGAAGGCAAAAATTCTATATCTCTCCTTTACAAAAGAAAGATATAAATTCATGGAAGCTAACTATAGGTCATGTCATGTATTTGAAAACAATCATAATTAGATGTTACTTCTAATATTAAAATACACAAGGTATGATTACAAATCTTACACTACAACTTTTGTATCACACTCCAGGAAAATTCTGACACTGCATCCAAACTGAAAGATTCTGTGGAAAGATTTTAGAATTAATGCCATTATGTATAAAGATTTTTAAGTGAAAGTTTTAAAATCGTCATTTATGTGGTTTTATTTAGGTTGAAACAATAAATAATTTATTTCAACAATGTGAGCCCCGCACCTGGGATTGATAATCATGTTTGCATGAAATGGGGCTGCAGTGTGTCTGTATCATGTATACAAATGTGTGTTCATGTGCACTCATATTTGATGCATGGGAAATAATAAAGTTATGTAGCTATATGGAGATTTAAAATGTAACTAAACCAAATGCTCATTAAAATCACTTTGATGAATAGACTTCCTAAATGGTTATGTTAATATAGAACTTGACTCTAAGAAGCCTCAATTAAGAAATATAATTTGAAAGTCAAGATATGCACATTACAGACCATATCTACATCAATATGCCAATCCACTAATTTTGTATGCACTTCTTTGTGTATTCAAATGTTCATCCGAGTTCTTCTAGTTTAGTTTCGGCTTGTAGTTGTCAAGGCACTTTCTTTAAAGGACTGTGCTAAAATCAGGTTAGAATCTAAAAATGTAGTATTTACATAGTTTACTCAAGGCATTCATAACATCTCACCAAACTCCTAGAAAACATAACACACATTCTCTTTCTTTCCGTACTTTCCTCCCTTCCAGCATCCTTGACCACTGTGCGTCTTTGCAAAAAACAATAATAGCATTAACATTAGGCTACAATTAAAAGGCTAGACAGCACAGCAATACTGCTTAACAAGATAGTTTTACAATTCTTTTTGATGTCATTCAGTTAAGAATGGATATTCTTTCAGTTCTTGCAAATGAAGTGGATGGGTTCTCCAGAGAAGTTCTCTTAGATACCTAATAGGTGCCATCTATTTCACAAGGTGAAGTAGTAGTTTCAATTTATGTACCAGCAACTATCATTTTGCTAAGCAATTATAGTTTATGTATAGCACAAGTTTTTTTTGTTTTGTTTTGTTTTTTCTTTTAAAAAAAATCATTTTATTTGGGGCTCATACAACTGTTATCCCAATCCATACACACATCAATTGTGTAAAGCGCATTTGTACATCGTTTCTCAAAACATTTTCTCTCCATTTAAACCCCCGACATTAGGTACAAGTTTTAAAATAAGTTTAGAAAGTGAATTAAACATACTTCTGAAACATGTAAAGGTGACACTTGCAAACTTGGGATGTGAAGTCAGTAATTAAATGAATGAAAACTGTAAAGGCTTTGCACTGTGTTTGATTCAAAATGTTTTCACACACAGCTGTACAAATATAATTAAGCCAAAGACTAAAATATCTTAGTTACCAATTTAGTTAAATAAACACAAAATAGGGATCCTCTATAAAGATAGCCCCTTGGGAACATTGCAAGAATGAAAACTATGTTCAAATAACAGCATGGGTGTAACTTAAGGGAGGATGAGATGAGAACAGTATGCCAGCACTACTTTGGAATTTAAATATTTATGGGAGATTACTAAGACCCTAGTCCAGATCCAAAATCTCAATTTGTGTTATTAATTTTCCTGGGTTTATCATAAAATAAGTAATCAGCTTTTGATTCTAGAATGCTAACAAGGGAAGTCACATTATACAGCTTTGTGTCAAAAAGTTGAATAATTTATCATCTGGGAATTATAAATGGAATAATTTTAATATATGAGGATTTCTTTTCAGTTCTTTTGTTTTTAATAGGAACATTACATTCATTACATATTTGCTAACAATTATTGTATTCTTTTATGATAAATTTGTTGTGAAATCTTATTACATAAAACTTAGAACTCTAATAATAAACTTTAAGAGCAACACATAAACTGATGTTAATGTGAAGAAATGTTGTTCTTCAAAAACATGTTTCTACTAAAAATTATTTCTATATCCTTCATCAATGCCTCAGTAAATATTTATTAAATCACTAATATGTGTCAAGAATTGTTATAACATTCCTGATAGAATGTAAAAGCAAGCATATTTCTCCCTTCATTTATTCATTTTATAATTCAGGAGAAGACACTAAACATGAATAATAGACTTCATAAACAAATAGACCTGATATATATTAGAATATATGAGAATGTGACAAGTCCTAGAAAAAATAACTAAGTTTAAGAGAAAACTGTTTGGGTCTGGGGCCAGATCAGGAATCACACTGAGGACTGAGAGTAGACATCAGTTAGAAGTTAGATTTTAGCAAAACCACAAAGATCATAAAGAAGCTAGAAAAGTGGGCATTTGGATAGTGTAAGTTCAAAGTAGAACAGCTCGGGAAAAGACTTCAATTTGAGAATTCCCGGGGCAGCATCTGAGAACAGTAAAGAGGCCAGAACAGCTGTGACCGAGCGAGGATTGGGGTAGCAGGAGTAATGATTCAGAGGAGCTTCTGACTCACCACACAGGGCCCAGCAGGTACAATCGGGAAACCCACTGTGAGGGGTTTTGCATTTTCTGTTGATGTTAAGTACAATCAGGTTGATTTCAAATAGGAACCCTCTGTACAACTGAAAGTGCCCAGTCCTGTGCCATTCTCACAATTGCTATGTTTGAGCCCATTGTTTCAGTCAGTGGGTCATTCTTCTCATTGAGAGCCTTCCTCTTTTTCACCAGCCCTCTATTTTACCAAGCATAATGTAGTTTCCCAGGACTGGTCTCTCCTGATAACCTACCCAGAGTGGGGGAGACAAATTCTCAGCATCCTCACTTGGAAGGAGCATGCGGGTTGTACTGCCTGCCTCCCAGACAGATGTGTTTGCTTTCCTGACAGTTCATGCTACTTCATTCTTCACCAACACTATAATTCAAATGCATCTGTTCCGTGATCTTCCCTTTTCACTTCCTGGTTTTCACATACGTTTGAGGCGATTAAAAATACCAGAACACCACGGCTTGGGTCAAGTTCACCTTAGTCCTCAAAGTGACATCTTTGTTCTTCCACACTTTGAAGAGATCTCATCCAGCAGATTTGCCCAGCACAATGTGTTGTTTGATTTCTTGACTGATACTTCTATATGAGCATTGATTGTGATTCCAAGCAAAATGAAATCCTGGTCAACTGTGATTTCCTCTCCATTTATCATGTACTTGTCTCAAGACCCAGTTGTGAGGATTCAGGTTTCCTTTACACTGAGTTGCAAGCCTTATGGAAGCTGTAGCCTTTCCTCTTCATCAGCAAATGCCTCATGTTCTTTATTTTCAGCAAGCAAGAAAGAGCCCTCCTCTAATTCTGATGCCATATTCTGAATATTTTCCAGATTACCGGCTTATTTGCTCAGCATACACATTGAGTAATTATAGCGAAAGGATACTACACTGACAAATATTTCCTGATTTTAAACTGTGCTCTATCCCATTGTTCTGTTAGCATGACTATATCCTGATCCATGTCCTAGTGCCTCATGGGCCCAGGAAGCATTCTGGAATGCCCATTCTTTTCACTGTTGTTAAGAGTTTGTTACTCTTCACATAGTCAATAAAACAGGAGTAAACATTGTGATGTATTCTCTGCTTTCAGCCAAGGTCTATCTGATGTGAGCTTTGATATGCCTGTTTCTGCTTAATTTTCTGAATCCAGCTCAAATTTCTGGCAGCTGCCTTTCAATATACCCCTGCCATTTGTGAATAATCTTCAGCAAATGCAAGAATACTTTGTTCTATTAAACTGGCAGTCATGATGCTCATCTTCCCGATGCAATTGGTGAAGACAGAGCGGGTGCATAAGTAAATGTAGTGAAGAAAACTGATGGTGCCCGGCTATCAAAAGATATAGCGTCTGGGGTCTTAAAGGCTTGAAGATAATCAAGTGGCCATCTAGCTCAGAAGCAACAAAACCTATATGGAAGAAGCACACCAGCCTGTGCGATCACGAGGTGTCAAAGGGAACAGGGATCAGGCATCAGCAGGACAAAAAAAATAATAACTTTGTGAATGAGGTGGTGTGTAGAGTGGAGACCCAAAGCCCATTTGTAGGCGATTGGACATCCCCTTATGGAGGGTCCCGGGGAGGAGACGAGCCAGTGAGGGTGCAGTGTAGCCACGATAAAACATACAACTTTCCTCTAGTTCCTAAATGCTTCCTCCGTCCCTCCACTATCATGATCCAAATTCTACCTTGCAAATCTGGCTAGACCAGAGGATGTACACTAGTACAGATAGGAACTAGAAACACAGGGAATCCAGGGCAGATGATCCCTTCAGGACCAGTGGTGAGAGTGGCAATACCAGGAGGGTGGAGGGAGGCTGGCGTGGAAAGAGGGAACTGATTACAAGGATCTTCATATAACCTCCTCCTTGGGGGACAGACAACCGAAAAGTGGGCGAAGGGAGATGTTGGACAGGGCAAGATGTGACAAAATAATAATTTATAAATTATCAAGGGTTCATGAGGGAGGGGAGAGGGGAGAGAGGGGAAAAATGAGGAACTGATGCCAGGGGCTTAAGGGGAGAGCAAATGTTTTGAGAATGATGAGGGCAATGAATGTACAAATGTGCTTCACACAATTGATGTATGTATGGATGGTGATAAGAGTTGTGAGCCCCTAATAAAATGATTGTAAAAAAATTAAATTTAATTAAATTAATTTTTTTACTTTCATGTAATATTAATGATAATGGTCAATAACTTTCATAATTCACCTTTCTTTGGAATAGGTACAAATGCAGCTGATCAGGTAGCTGTCTTCCAAATTTCTTGGCACTGACTAGTAAGTACTTCCAGTGCTGCATCAGTTCACTGAGACATTTCAACTTGTCTTCTGTGAATTCCTGGAGTCTGTGATTTCTCTAAAGTCTTAGGTGTAGTTTGGACTTCTTCCTGAAATATCAACAAGTATTCGTCATGTGCTACCTCTTGCAATGGTTGGATGTCACCTAATCCCTTGTGATGCAATGCCTATGTCTTCCTTCCATATTATTTTAATGCTTCCTACATCATTCAATATTTTACCCACAGAATCTTTCAATACTACAACTAAAGGCACAAATTAGGTCTTCATTTCTTTCCACTTGAGATATGCTTAGCATGTTCCTTGCCTTTTTTTTCCAACTGTAAGTCTTTGCACGTTCCATTATAAAGCTTTGCTTTCTTGAGCAGCCCTTTGTAATCTGCTCAGCTCTTTTGCTTCACCATTTCTTCCACTCACTTCACTTACATTCAAAAACAAGTCTTTAAAATGATTTTATATTTGTGAATTGGGTAGGGGGTTTACATTTAAGAAAATCAATTTTGTATTTAAAAGGGTAACTACTCAGCAAATCCCTCAAAATCTACCCTACGCTCTACCTTTGATTCCGGTCTCACTCTTCAGATTCCTGAAAGTAATCTCTCAACACCCTAGACTACATCTCCACATCCTCTCACACTCTCTCCTCACTCGGTTATAAACTCTATTCCCTTTGGTATGAAAGCCTTTGTCTCATTTGGTTGTTTTTGTGCTTCTTTTTTATTACAGCTGTCCCATAAATTATTTGACTTTTTGTGATGACCAATGTCATTCAGCGTAATGTTCTCCAGGTCAAGTCATGCCATGAGGTGCCCCAAACATTAGTTGTTTAAAACAATAATTCCATATCACCACCATTTATTTGTAGGTCAGAAATGCAGAAAAATTGCTGCTGGAAAGTTCTTTGGAGTTTTTTGTGCCATTGGCAAGGATATCTTATCTGGGGTCCACTGTGTGACTACTGAATTGAGTACAATATGACTCTCTTGTATGGGTGAATATGATGCTGACTATAGGCCTGGGAATTCAACTAGAGCTTACAATTAAGTCACTGGCCCATGGCCTTTCCAGAATGATAGTCTAACCCTGACCCAAAAGCTGCCATTACTCGGAGTGTCATGAATGGATCTGGTAGAAGCTGCCTCCAGCTTTAACTAGATAGCTTTAGAAGTCATATAGCATCACTTCAGTCAGGGTGTGTTGGCCAAAGAGAGTCACAAACTAACCTAGATTTAAAGGATTGAGTACCAAAGAATTTTAGGCTCTTATTAAGTTCTCTGGTTTTTCCTAACTAAAAAGACTCATTGTCATCAAGTTGGCTCTGGTTCATTATGATGCTATAGAACAGAGTAGAACTGCTCCCTAGTGTTTCTGAGGTTTTATTCTTTGTGCGAACAAACAGCCGATCAAGGAGCAGGTGGTAGATTTGAACTGCTGACTGTTAAGTTAGATGCCTAATGTTTAACACACTGCATCACTAGTGAACATTTCTGCCCTACCGCCTAAATTATTTGTGCTCCTATCAAATATAACCTTGCAGATTGCAGCCCAAGGTGCTGAAACCACCCACAGCTCCTGGAGAGAAAGACAGGGCATTCTACTCCTGAAGAGTCATGGAAACTCACAAAGCAATTCTACCCTGTCCTACAAGGTTGCTATGAGTTGACATTGACTCAGTGGCAGTGAGTGAAATGAAGTGATTATATTTAAATGCTGTGCATCTTTCCAGAAAACTTCTCCAGTGCCTACACAAATTTTCATTGCTTTGAAGTGCTGAACAGACATGTAATAAGGATTTAATCATCTCTATCTGGTCTGAGTGCAAATGAGAAATGACTATATGGACACAGCTCCTTGAGTATCACTTATCTTGATCTAAGGACTTCTGAAGGAAAGCACAAGTTCTCAGCCCCCTGAACACCCAATGTACCCTATTGGGAAAGATGGAAGTTCGCTATAATAGACATTACTTTTCAAACAGGGAAATTAAAGTTACCTTGTAATCACTACATGAAGTTCACTCTATTTTCTCGCAAAAGAAAAATAACTAAAAATTATTCCCAATCATAAAGAATCTCATGAGAATCACTATGAGATAGAGCTATAACTCTTTTTAAACAAGAAACTTGTGAACAACAGCAAACCAACAAATCTCAACGGCCACAAATCTGAAGACACCCTAAAATATCTCCAGAGAGAAATAGTAAGAATCTCCCTGTTATGGGTGGAGAATCTTCCTTGATTATTACTCAGCCCATTGCTTTCTATTCCCCTTGACTTCTTCCTTGCGTAAGCCCTTTTTCATTATCCTTCTAGTGCCATTCTTACCATCGTTCCAGACTCTATCCCTGCTTCGGTCTCTTTCGGCAATACAAGCCACCCCAAATTCTATCAACTCTTTACATATATTTTATTTCATCAACTATATAGCCCAATGACACCCACGACTCATTCTGAGATGATTTTAGGCACTCGAGACTTCTTCATCTTGACTAAATAAGTTGTCATGAGAGTGATAAACTCTTAGTCTTTATTCTATGAACAATGGTGTGCAAATGAAAGACTTCATTTTGTACCACCTTAATTTTTTCAGAGACTATAATAAAGGGTGGACAACTATATTCTTGATATTATTGATGCCACAAAACTAAATGCTAACTAGTCATTGTTAATAAAATACCTTAGGTTTACCATTGATGGGTTAAGTGTGAGAATCATTTTCCTCTTTCACCAACAAAATTCTCACCTACTGTTCCCATTCCTACATGCTTTGATATAACCAATTGTTTTCTCACCTATTCTCTCCCTTGTCATCCTTTTCAACTGCGCACAATAATGATAAATTCAAGCCATCAATATTCTATTTTCAACATAATTATCTAAACTCAGATTTCTAGCTATCTTATTCATCTTATCAAGCTATCAGAGCTGACAATTTCACCAAATGTTTCATTGTGGATGATTAAAATTTTGGCCTTATATTTTTCTCTATCTCTTGCCCTGTCCTGATGCTTATTCACATATATTAACTAAGAAACAAATCACAAAACGTTATTAATAATGCATTTGCGTAGATCTTTTGCTGTTGTTGTTAGGTACCATTGAGTTTGCTCAGACCCATTGCAATCCTACGCAAATAGAACAAAACACTGCACAGTCCTGTGCCATCCTCACAATTGTTTCCATCCTGAACTTATTCATGCAGCCTCTGTGTCAGTTCATCTCATGGAGGCCTTCCCCTCCTTTGCTGCCCCTCTACTTTACCAAGCATATGGCCCTCTGCAGGGACTGGTCTCTCCTGATAATATGTCCAAAGGATGTCCAAAGGATGAAATCTTCTTGCCATCTTTGCCTCTAAGAAACACTCTGGTGTTACTTTTTCCAACACATAGTAATTCTTCCTTTGGGTAGTCCATGGTTTCTCAATATTCTTCTTCAGCACCATAATTCAAATCTGCTTCCTCAATGCCCAACTTTCACATGTATATGAAGCAGAGGCAAATAGCATGGCTTGGACCAGGGCACACCTTGTCCTTATAGTAACACCCTTGCTCTTCAGTACTTTAAAGAGGTTTTGTGAAGCAGATTTACCCAAAGAAATGTGTCATTTGATTTCTTGATTGTTGCTTCCATGAGTACTGATTGTGGATTCAAGCAAGACAAAATCCTTGACAATCTTTTCTCCCTTTATCATGATTGATAAATACTGATTCATTTGTGTGGATTTTTATTTTCTGTACATTGAGCTGTAATTTTTTTTGTAGGCTACAGTCCTTGATCTTCATCAGCAAGACTTCAGGGCTTGCTGATGATAAGACAATATAAAAGCCACCCTGGTTGTGTATAGTTGCAGCTTGGTCTGCTAACTGCAAGGTCGGCAGTTTGAAACAACCAGTCACTCCTTATGGAATTCCCATTAAGTGTTAAAACCTCGTAATGGTTCCTCAGGAGCACAGCTGGTGAGCTTGGGGAGAAATGGGGAGCTAATTAGGATGAGTACAAGAGCAAATAAAATATTCTAAAACTTATTGTGGTAATGATTGCACCACTCTTCTTGATGTGATTGAAATATTGAATTATGTAATATGTGAATTAAATGCCAAAAACTGTTTTAAAAAAAGAGAGTTAGCCTTAGAAACTTACAGGGACAGTTCTACCCTATCCTATAGGGTGACTTTCAATTGACATTGAATTGATGGCAATGAGTTAGGTTTGTGAATTTGGACCTGGCCAGCAATAGGAAGAGATTCATATTTGTGTCCATTCAAAAAAATTGAGCCAAAGAATGAGAAATCATTGATCAAGAAGCAATTCAAACTTAAAATGGCCTACTACAAGATTTAAAGTCAGGAAAGTTGTATTTCAAAATTTTGTCCTTGAATCATACTTAGTACTTCTGTATGTTGATCAAATCATCCGAAAAGCTAAGCTATATGAAAAAAAAAAGATGCAGCATCAGTTTTGCAGACAGGCTCATTCACCCAAATTATGCACATGACATAATTAATCTTGGGCCTCAAAAGCCAAAAAGCCCAGGAAGCACTTCCTGATGAAAATCAGAATTCAGCTTTCAGTATTAATTACAACTCAATTGAAAGAATTGACAAAAAGTGTTTCATTCAATGGATGCAACACTGGAAACACCCATTTGTGTATCCCAAGAAATTTGGAACACAGATACCTATCAGCCAACTATACGGGATTTATATTGATACTTTACCCAAAGAAAGATGATTGATCTGAATGTGAAAATTTGGCAAACATTATTATTTAGATTATATTTACTCAAGCTGTATTCTAAGCAAATAATCTAATAAGCTGCCCTATTTAAAGAAGAATGTTATATCAGGATTAGAAAAAGACTCATTAACCACCTACAATATTCAGATGATAAAACCTTGCTTGATGAAATTTCATAAAGAGGACTTGATTCACTTACAAATGACAATCAAAGACAACGATAGTCATAACTATGAATTAGCTTCAACCTAAACAAACCCCAAATACTCACAACTGCACCAATAAACAATACCATGAAAAATGAGAAAAGACGGAAGTTGTCAAAAATGTCTTTTCACTTGTAATCACAATCAATGCCCATAGAAGTTGCAATCAAGAAACGAATGTATTGCATTGGGGCAATCTGCTGCAAAACATCTCTGTAAAGTGCTAACAAGCAGTTGTTATTTTGAAGACTAAAGTGCACCTGGTCCAAGCCATTTTCAATGGCTTCATATACATATAAAAGCTGGACAACAAATAAAGAAGACCAAAGGAGAATTGAGGCATTTAAATTAGAGTGTTGATGAGAAATATTGAACATACCATGGCCTTCTAGGGGTTAAAAAAGAACAAATCTGTCTTATAAATTGTGCAACCAGAAAGTTGTTTAGAAGCCAGGATCCCACTGCCATCCAGTAAATTCTGAGCCCTAGCAAGCCTACACAGAGTTGTTGATGCTTTAAATCTTTATTTGAGTAGATAGCCTATATCTTTCCCTCAGAGGGCCTGGAACATTTGAACAGAGGACTCTGGTTAACCACGCACTTCCTACGCCACAGTACCCCCAGAGCTCTTGAGTAGCAAGGCTAGTATGCCTTCATTGCACATAATTTGGAGATGCTCTCAGGCCCAGGACTGTGCAGGGTTTTGTTCTCTTGTGCATAGGGCGGGGGTGGGTCAGAGCCCATTCGATGGCACCTAACAAGAACAACATCAGGCATGACTAATCCCTGAAGAACAGCATGATTGTTTGTTTTTAAAAACAATAATCATTTAAAACTCAGCAAAACAGAGAAGACCATGAAGCAACTCTATTGACACAGAGGTTACATCAATGCACAGCAAGCATTGTTCAGATGCTGCAGGATTGGGCAGTTTTTGCTCTGGGACACGGTCTATGAGAGTTGGAAGGGACTAAGAGTCTCTAAAAACAGCAGCAAATCGTAAAATCAATACTTCAAAATGGAGACTGAAAACCCCACCTAGGGCACGTGTGGTTCCCTTGTTAGCATTCATTATAGCTCCCATACCCTAAAAAGTAAAAGAAAAATGAAAAAAACATGATTAGTGAAAGTGACAGTTTGATTTTACTGTCTGTTCTCACCACCCTTTACACGTTGACAATTCATAGTCAAAGAGGAACAAATCACCCAGTTAATTTGAATATCAGCTTTTGTCTCCCCTTCCTGCTACCATCTCTAAATAGACCAACTGACAAGTGATGCCTTCATTTATCTAATAACAACAAATCTCTTTGGGGGCAGTTCAATAATATCACTTGACGTTTGTTCACAGTTTCATTTATGTTAACATGCAGTTTGTTTCTCTACACAGATTTCATATAAGATGAATAAATTATTTAGCACAAATTTAAATTTGAATCAAAGTATTAGTTTTCATTACCTCTAAATAATTCTGAAAACAAATATAATGTTATTTAATGGGCTTATTTAATATTTCTTTCTATGACTTTTATTAAGTAGAACCAGATTTCTAGTACAGTCTATTATAGTATATTTCACGAGAGCAAATTTTTTTTTTCTGTGAACTTGGATGTGGACACAGCATGTTTTTAAAACAGATGTTTTCTAAGTAAAAAAAAAAAAAGATTTTATAAAAATACATTGAAGAGTTCACATACTCCCTGGAAGGTTAAGGGAAATAGGTTCTGAAGCCACAAAATCAGAAAACATAACCAAAAAAAA
>NW_022111373.1:102174962-102179568 GCF_000313985.2 Echinops telfairi
TCTATTTTGAGTGAAACTTTACAGAACAGATTGACTTCGTGTTGTGATATTGGCTACAATCCCCATAACATAGCAGCACCCTTCTCACTCATTCACTCCGTTTCTCACATTCTCATTTGTCCTTTTTGCATTCTTCCTCCTTCCATCTAAGATTACTCCTGGACCCTTTTGATTTCTTATCATTGATTGTGCTAATGAGTGCCCTGCCCTGGCATCATAGTTTACCTTATAAACTATTATTTGCTGGAATTTGCCCCACAGGAGTGAGTTCAGTTCCATGCCTGAAAGATGACTGAGGACCATAGGCTCTGGTATTCCAGTAGTCTTGATCAGATCAGTAGGCCTGGTTCTTTGTTAAGGATTTTTAGTTTTTTTCCACATCTCCAGGGCCTTTTTTGTGATCTCTTTCAGAGAAGTTGGTAGTGGAAGTTGAGCACCGTCTAATCCTTCTCAGGGTTAGGAAGTCTGAGATTCCTTGGACTAATTGTTTCCAAGTAGCTTTGACTTTCTTCATTCTTCCTTGCTTTGGATAGAGAGAATAATCACTGCTTTGGATTGCTACTCCCAAGACCTATAGCGACTTACCGAAGTAGAATGAAAAGTATTGTCCTTGTGGACTCCATGGTGCCAATATACCTAAATGCTCCCCAAGACTATGGCTCTGAGGCCCCACACCCAGCAACTCATTTCCCCAGGTAAGTGGTTAGGGTTAAGTTCTCATAACTTTGTGGTTAGAGACATAATTTGGAATGGCTGTTCTACCCCTGTCTGCTCTCGGGACATGTAATCTTTTGGACTTGTTTGGGAAAACAAGGAAGGAGCCAGAACCTGCTTGGAGCCTAGGAAGAAGCATAAGTACATAGCATGTACTTTCTATGCACATCTTAAAAACCATTTCCGTAGAGGCGATCACACCTCGGCTCGAGTCAGTTCATCAAGATGTGGGGAGAAAGAAGACATTTCAGTTGCCGTCATTCTGCTAAGGTCACCCCAAATTAACAGACACCCCTTTCAGAGTGATAGGTGAAACATACTGGAAAGCCATGTCAAGATTGGTCGGGGAGGGCATTTGTGCCTAAGCGAAGGTGATTCCATTTATAAGGAGGAGCAACTTCTCATCTTGAAACAATGCTTCACAATCCTTACATCGAAGCCAAGGGGAGAATATGTCCCATACCATATTCTTAATTGGGCATTTCTGCCCCTGTTTTTATCCAGACTGTGGGGGCCCAGGCTGTGTATAATAGATCACTGGAACTTTAGACTTTGTCCTTTTGAGAGGCACAGCAGCCTTCAAAGGCCACAGCAAAGGATCCAAGGTGGAAATCCCACGAAGTGAACTGGGTTTACTTCAAACTAGCCGGTGGCAGATTAAAGGAGCTGATGTACACCCTCAGACTTCAGGCTGAAACACCCTAGGGTGGAAGAAGTAAAGTACTGCTATTGCAAGCTACGGACTTGGTAGTGCTTTGACTTTGGTTTGGATCTCTTGTGTAGAGGGTTCCCAGGTAATGGTGACTAGGGACTACAATATATTTACTATTTTACTGCTGTTCTTGCTTTCTTATGATGCACATTAATGTGGTACGCATGGTTCTCCTTTTGTAAGTGAGTGTTATTGAAAGTTTTGTCCTATCACCAATCCTTGTTGTTAATGTAAAGTCAGCAATCCATGTATGGCATTCTAAAAAGCAAGCTTTTTAGTAAAATTCCTTTTTCCAGTGATTTAAATTCTATACCATTGGCTAAATTAATGCCACTATCAAGAGGATCACCTTATGTCACAGGGGATGATTTATAATCTCTCTATCATAAAATGATACTGATGTCTCTAAAGTGAACCAGAGACACACATATATATTCCACAGACATAATAATGGATTTGGAGCTTGCATTTAATTCTAGCACTAATCTAAGAACAGCTATTTCTTATGACCAGACCCTAGACAATGCTTTCTCTCATGAAGAGATCACTAAAGATATGGATGCTAAAGTAAAATATAGTGAAGAAACCAGATGGTTCCCAGTTATCAGAAGGAATAATGTCTAGGGTCTTTAAAGGCTTGTATTAAAACAATCAACTTTCTAAGAGTGGTGTCAACTAAATCAACATGCAAAAAGCACATCAGCCTGTGTGATCCAACAGCTGTAAGTAATAAAATCCAAATATGAAGGAGGGAGCACTGTCAGAGATTAAATTATGAATATCTGGTTTGTAGAAGACTATGGATGACAGTGACACCCAAAGTCATTTGCAAGTCTCTACATAGATTAAGTCTCCAGTGAATTCCCATGAGCCATGGTCCAGGCATGTGAATAGCCTTGCTGTCATGGAAAGAGGACTGTAAAGATTATGGCAGATGCAGTCAGTTTAAAATGTAATGTCATATCACTTGATCTCTGTTTGACCCATTTTAAAATTGTTCCAGTTTTTAATATTGTCTGTTTTCTTTTCAGTTGAGATTTTCCTGTTCTGTTTTGTCTGTTTTTGCTTATTTGTTTGTTTTTTCCTGTTTGTTTTTTGTATGCTTTTATGTATATGAAATCCAGGATATGTAAATATAGAGAGAAAATAACTGAATTAATAATTACCTAAAGGCATAAGCTGTGATCTAACAACAATGAGTATGAGAAGAAAATATTTTGAAATTAATTGTGGTGATGGTTGCACACTATTCTTAATATAATAGAATAATTAAAGGGTATGATATATGAAGTATATGCCAAAAAATGATTTAAAATAAAAAGAATCAATGATAATCATTGGATATTAGGACACAAAATTTGGATATGCTACAAAATTTGGAGGCAAAGATGTATCAGTATTTGGACAATATGACATTTGTGACAGAAACAGAACTAGAGATCGCAAGGTGGAATTTTGTAAAACCAATGACTTCTTCATTCCAAATGCAATTTTTCAATAATATGAATGGTGACTAAATTTTGACTTCTATTGAAATAAAAAAAAAATTGTATTGACTACATCTGTGGGAAAGCATATGGAGAAGCTCAATATCAGCTGCCAAAACAAAGCCAGGGGCCAGCCTGTGGAACAAACCATCAATTGTTCATTTGTAAATTTGTATTGCTTCTGAGCTAAATGGCCACTTGTTTGCCTTCAAACCTTTAAGACCCCAGATGCTATATCTTTTGATAGCCGGGCACCATCAGCTTTCTTCACCACGTTTGCTTATGCACACGTCTGTCTTCCGCAATCATGTCGGGATGGTGGGTATCATGAAATGACCAAGTATAGCTGAGCAAGGTGCTCTTGTATTAAGGGAATGCGCACGAGGAGGCCCAATGTCCACCCGCTACCCTACTACTAAACCTATACATATATGCACATAGGTCTATTTCCCCAATAATCATAAATATAGTTACATATGTACATGTCTGTATTTAGGCTTCTATGTATGCCCTTTGCCTCCTACTCCTTTCCTCTATTTCCTCATGCTTTCCTCCTGTCCCACTACCATGTTCAGCCTTCATTCTGATTTCAGTAATTCCTCTCAGTTACCTTGCCCTTGGTCACTCCTTACTAGTCCTCCCATCCCCTGCTGCCCTGGTTTTGAACCACTTGCTGTTTCCTTGTCACTGAGTTGGCCAACACCTCCTCCCTTCCCCTATCTCCCACTCTCTCATGTCCCTCCGGGACCGTTGACCCCTTTATTTTCTTCTCACATTGTGTGTAAGATAAGATAAAATAATAATTTATAAATTATTAAAGGTTCATGAGGGAGGGGGGAGAGGGGAGGGAGGGGGAGGGGGGAAAGGAAAATGAGGAGCTGATTCCATGAACTCAAGCGGAAAGTGAATTTTGAGAATGATGAGGGCAATAAATGTTTAAGTGTGCTTTACACAATGGATGTATGTATGGATTGTGATAAGAGTTGTATGAGCCCCAATAAAAGTATATGTTAAAAATTCGTGTTAAAGTTGAAAAAAAATTAAATCCACAAAAGCCAACATAGAACCTTAAGTAGATCCACCTGAATTTCAAGAATGCCTCAAGAACAGATTTGACTCATTGAACACAAATGACAGAAGCTCTCATAAGCTATTGGTTCGCATCAAGAAGAGCATACATAAAGAAGAAAAAGGTCATTAAAAGACAAGAAAGAAAGAAAAAATCAAATGGATGCCAGAAGAAATTCTGAAACATACTGTTTATTATGGTTTAACTAAGGAAAATGGAAGAAATATGAACTCAAATTGCTGAGCAGAAAATTTCAAAGGGTAGCTTGAGAAAACAAAGTAACTATTAAAATGAAACGTGTAAAGACTGGTTAGAAAACCAAGAAAGAAGAACATTCTTAGCATATTTTATGATGAGTGAACTGAAGAAAAATTTAAGCCTCAACTTTCAATATTAAAAGATTCGATAGGCAAAATATTGAATTGTCAGGTTACCCACTCCTAACACATCATCACGGGTCCGGTAGGCACAATTATACAGCGATAATAAGTGAAAATTATAATAAAGCCATAGAGAGCATGAGAGATGGAATAGAGATTGAAATAATTGAGTCAAACATTTTTCATAGTAGCATGCTCACCTCAGCTCACCACTTTGTGGTCCAGATGGAGAGAGGTGGGCGGG
>NW_022111373.1:102179668-102221157 GCF_000313985.2 Echinops telfairi
CCAGGGAGAGAGGGAGCCGAGGAGAGGAGAAGAGGAGAGCCTGAGAGAGCTCTTTATTGCTAACCCAGGCTTATACACCTTTGTGGGGAAGGGTTGCACTATAGGTTATACATCAATGAAAGGGGGACAATCTGAAATGGAACAGGGGAGTGAGGACCAGGGAGAGAGGGAGCCTAGGAGAGGAGAAGAGGAGAGCCTGAGAGAGCTCTTTATTGCTAACCCAGGCTTATATACCTTTGTGGGGAAGGGTTGCACTATAGGTTATACATCAATGAAAGGGGGACAATCTAGGATATACACCCAATAGGAAGAGGAGGGATTGGGGGTATACATACATGTGAAAAGATGGGCGGATCCTAGATTCAGGATGGCAGCCTAACTTTGGATGTCACTGAGCAGGTTTGCCCTGTTCTCTGGATCTCCATAGAAACCATTATCAGTAAGGTGTAATCCCCACCTACAGGGAACAGGCTAATGGTCCCAAGCCTTTAAGGAGAAGTAGCCCATTGTCCTTAACAGCAGGAGCAGGTCCTACTTGTGGTGGGGCCAGACAGTAGTCTGGCAACTGAATGCCTTCAGAGAGGATGTCTCAAAGCATCTGACCTCCCACCATATGCTGGCGGAATAGCCTGTAACTTCTGACATGTCTTTGGGGAGACAAAGCTGGGGAAAAGTCTCTATAAGCCCACACTGAATGATGCAAGAAGTATCAAAAGAAGACAGAAGGAAGACACAGTCACTATACCAAAAGGAACTGGTTGATATTGAACCATTTCCAGAAGTAACATATGATCAAGAACCAATGGTAGTGAGGGGAGAAAGCCAAGCTACACTAAAAGCATTAATGAGAACCAAAGCTCCAGGAATTGACAGAATACCAATTGAAAGATTTCAACAAACTGAGAAAGCACTGGAAGCACTCACTCACTTTTGCCAAGAAATTTGGAATTTGATTGTAAGATATCCTTAATTGTACTTTTCCAAAATAAGATAACCAAAGAGAATGAATAAATTATGGAACAATATCATTAATTTCCCATGTAAGTCAAAATTTGCTGAAGATCATTCAACATGGTTGCAGTAGCACATTAATAAGAGCTGCCAGAAAATCAAGCTGTATTCAAAAGAGGACTTGAGAAAGAGGATTATTGCTGACATCAGGTTGATTTCTCTGAAAGAAAAGAATACCATAAAAAAGTTACCTAAAATGTATTCATTACGTAAAGGCATTGGACTATATGGACCTTAACAAACTATAAATAGCATTGATAAGAATAGGAATTCCTGACTACTTCATTGTACATATTCGGAACCTGCTCATGAATCAAGATGTAGCATTTCAAACAGAACAAAGAAATACAACATGATTTAAAATCAGGAAGAGGATAAAATAGGATACAATACAAGAGGATAACCTCTTATTCAATCTTATGCTGAGCAAATAATCAAAGAAGGTGGATTATATAAAAAAAGAACATGACATCAGGATTGGAGGAAGGCTTACTAAGAACCTGTGATTTGCAGATAAAACAATTTTGCTTGCTCCAAGTTAGGAGGACTTGAAGCACTGATGAAGATTAAAATTGTAACTTTGACTATAGGTTTACAACCCCATGTAAAGAAAGCAAAAATCCTCACAACTGGATCAATAAGTAACATCACGATGAACAGATAAAAGATTGAAGTTAGCAATAAGTAACATCACGATGAACAGATAAAAGGATCATGTTGCACAGATTCACAATCAATGCTCATTGAAGCAGCAGTCCAGAGATCAAAGCATTTCACTGGTTCAATCTGTACACGATCTTTTTAAAATGTCGAAGTGCAATGATGACACTTTGACCCAAGCCATGGTATTTTCAATTGTCTAATATGCTTGTGAAAGTTTCACATTGAATAAGAAAGACCAGAAAAGCATCAATGCATTTGAACTAAGGTCCTGGTGAATAATATTGAAAGTTCAGTGGACTGCCAAAAGAGCAAATAAATCTGTCTTGGGAAAAGTGCAACCAGAATTCCCCTTGGAATTGAAGATGGAAAACTCTGTTTCATATGCTTAGGACATTCTTTAAGGGGCTATAAGACCCTAGAGAAGGACATGATGCTAGCTAAATTGGAGGAGCACCTAAAAAAGGGAAGACCCTGGATGAGATGAATTGGTACAGTGGCTTCAACAATTGGCTCCCAACATAACAACACTTGTAAAGACAGCGACACACCAGGCAGTGTTTCCTTCCATTGTTATACAGGGTTGCTGTGAATCAGTACTGACTTGACAGCACCTAATGAAAAGAACACAACCATATGTGTCAGGTGACCAACTCAGAGGACAGGAGACTGATTTTCCATCTCAAAGTAAGTGGTTGAGAGTGTAAATCTTATTTTCTTCTCATTTATAAATACATATATGTGGGTAAGTCACCAGGGTTATTAGTAATCTTACACTTGGAATTTTATTGCAAACAAAACATAACATGTCTCTGCACATCAATGATGACTAAAGACAAATTCTGACAATCAAACACTGTATTCTTCCAGGGGGTGACATGGATTCAGTATTGTCCTGCTAACTGATATGTTGATGGTTTGAATCCCAATTGCTCAGCAGCAGAAAGAGGAGGCAGCCTCCTTCACCTGAAGATTTACAACCTCAGAAATGTTCGGAGGCCGTCCCTCTTTTCCTATAAGGTCCAAGGGAGTTTGCATGTCCTCAAGGGCAGTGGATTCGGGGAGTTTCATGAAACTCCCCGAGTTTCGGGGAGTGCCTTTATTAAAAAGGTCCAGTTTGGCAGTTGCTTCTTACGTATCTTTTGGCCCAGTTACTTTCAAGGCAGATCAGCCAGCACTGAAGATGATAGTGACTGTGCTTTGGGATTGAAAAGGGATAATGCTGATAGATTTTCATGAAGGACCTAGAATCATCACAGGGGATTATTATGAAAATGCTTTCAGAAAACTGTATTAATGAATTAATGAGAATAAGGGGGAAAAGGTGTGTACCATCGCAACAATACACCTGCTCGTTCTATGGAGGGAGCTAGAGCTGATGTTCCAGAATTTCACTGGCTCATCTTACTTACCACATCCACCTACAGCCCAATCTTGCCACTTCAGACTAGATTTACTCAAAATTCAAAGATCTTTTTTTTTTTTGTGGCAAAATAAGTTTATTGCTGCAGTCAAAGATCATTTAAAAGAAACATGGTTTAATCCCTCAAAGTTGCCCAAACTCCCATTTTGGCAATGATAAATTGAAGAGCACAGAATTTTGGAAAGTGAAAGTTTAATGAGATTGGACCACTACCTTAGAAGTGTATAGATCTATAGTGAGTATATGTCCAGAAAAAATGAATTCACTTTTTGATATTTCTGCTTAATAAACGTTTATGTTATTTTACAGCTGTGCATTTTGACTTGCCCTCATATCCACGAGGAGGCTTCACAAAGTTTGTGAGAAATTTTCATTATCTTTCTGTTGATTTCCTATTAGTTTTTGAAGCCCCTTTGAATAGAACATATATCAAATCATAACATTTCAAATAAATGAACAATTAGTTCAATTGCACAAAAAATACATTACATTATCGATGTGCATTATCAATTATCAGGGAGCATAATAAAGTATTTGTGGAAAGGGATGTGATTTATGTTCAGAATACAAAATAAGTGACTTATTTACAGTCGCTAATTTTAAACAATCAATCTGGGAAAATTGTAAGTTAAATTTCTCTGTAAGAATTACTCTCAATGCTAGGATTTTTGTGGTGAACTTGCACATCTGTTGTGCATGAGAAGACTCGCAAATGTGGTCGCAGTGCCAGAGTCTCTATTCCCTGAGGGGGAGAAGATGGGTTTCTCTGAGCCATATCCATAACAGCACTATTTCTTAGCCATATGGTCACCGTATGGCAGGACCGCCTGGTGTTGGTTCCAGAACAGGATCTTTAGCCTAATGCTGTACTTATTGTACCCACATTATTTCATATTTAGTTTTTCCCAAGGGAAGTTGTTGTCCCACCCATGGTTATAAGATCATTTCAGAGCATTAATAGACTTAGGAGTTGCATATATTTCAATATCTCAGTTTTAGATCTTCTGAACCCTATATTCTTCATTCACTTAATCCTTAATAGTTGCCTTTTTAAAGGATAAAGTTAAGAAATGCACAAACTTTATACAAACTACCAAGACAGGTTGTTTGTAAGTAGTATATTGACTATGGTTAAAGATCACATGTGGGGATAGAATACTGCCAATGGGTACTATATTTTGTTTTGTTCTCTATAAAAGTTACTGAAACAAAATTTAAAAAAATAAAGCCAAATAAAAGAAAAAAAAATAAGAAAAATAAAGTTTTTCAACAAGAAAAAAAAAAAAAAGTTACTGAAACACAGGCAACGGGATCACTTCAATTCCCTGTACTGGATCATTCAATTAAATCCCGAATGACTTTCTTAAGCTCTGTTTGTCTGGGGTTATTTTTAGTTTCATGTTTACACCTCCATTTGTAAAAGACTCTCAATGTTATTACTTGAAATACCAGATTCCTGGACACCAGAGCTTTTCCTTAGAAATCTCTAAGAGTAGACTCAGCAATATGCAACATGAAAATACTAGCTGTGAGTGATCACATCACACTTGCTGTAGATCACTGGAAAACTACTATTTATAATACCTAGTTTACAGTATTGAATTATACTGAGCTGCTGAAACAAAGAGTAAGAGGAGTGACTAAATGAGAGTGCATATAAACCATAGAGATTCATTTTATTCAGAAGGCAAATGTCCCATAAAAAGACATTCCATAAATTCAAGATGTTTTTACACAGACATTGCAAGTTTCATAATGCACTAAAACACTTGAAGAACACATCATAGTAAGTATTCTTTTTAGTCCTTAATATGATCCTTATAGATTTGACCAGATAAAGGACTCATTGGTGTGCTTTATCATTCTGATCTTTAAACTGATTTTGAATCTTTTACACCCAACCTGACTGTTTGAAAATGTGGGTAAGTAAAGTCAGAGCTTGAAATGTTTTAATTCTTTTTATTTTGAATTGTTTTCCTGAAACACTACTTTTATTATTAGTATTATTATTTTAATTTGGAGCTCTTACAGATATTATAACAATCCTTTTTATTTTGATGTTTAACTTATTCAATCTGTATGCTAAGCAAGTAACCAGATAAACTGAATTACACAGGATTGGAAGAAGGTTTATTAACAGCATTTGACTTGAAAATGGCATAACCTTGCTCGCTGGATGTGAGGAAGGCTTGGAGTATATGCTGATGAGTACCAAAGATCTCAGCCTGCAGTATCGATTACAACTCAATACAAAGAGAACCCAAATTCTCACACCTGGACCATGAGGTACCATCAAGATAAATGAAAAAAGATTGAAATTAACAAGGATTTCATCTTGCTTGTGTCCACAACCAACGCTCATGGAAGCAGCAGTAAAAGATAAAACAAATCTTTGCACTTGGCAAATCTGTTGTACAAAGCTTCTTTAGAATGTTGAAAGTCATGCAATCTTGATGACTAAGGTGTGTCTGAACCAAGCCATGTTATTTTCTATATTCTGGTGTGCTTATGAAAGCTGGACATTGTATACACAAGACTAAGAAGAATCCATGCATTTGAATTCTGATGCTGAGGAATATTGTAAGTACCATGGAATGCTGAAAGGACAAACTTATCTGTGTGGGAAGTACAGCAAGGATGCTCCTTAGAAGCAAGTATGGCCAGACTTCATCTAACTGACTTTGAACATGTTATCCGAAGAGATTAGTCCCTGGATAAGGACATCATGCTTGTTGAGCTAGAGAAGATGGATTGATAACAGTGGCTATAGCAATGAGCTTAAACATAAGAACAATTGTGGGAACAGCACAGGACGGGGTGGCGTTGTACATACAGTCGCTATGAGGCAGAACAAACTCCATGGTACCTAATCGTAACATCATTTACAAGCTGCAAAAGTAAGTGTATAATTGGATCAGCTGTTACAAATGTGAGCTATTCCTGTCACCCTAGATTTCTTTGTGTGTGAGTGTGTGTGTTGTTATTGTTTGAAGTGAGCTTGTTTGTCACAAGACTCCAAGTCCATTTCAGTTTTACTTTTGATCCTTTTTGCTTTCAGCCACTCGGGCTGCTGTTAATTTTGAGCGTTGAGGAATCTGGGGGGACCCGAATTTCTATCACCCTGGAAAGCTCCTTCTCTCTTCTTTGCCATCAGCGCCTTCCTCCCACCCACATGAGGCAACGCATTTCTTATATATAGATATTAATACAAATAAGGTGTGCATGTGTGGGAATTCCAAATAATTGAAATTCAAAGCAAATTGTAAAATGTTGTGTATGGATTCTTTCAGTTAGCGTAAGATTTAGGAATTCGTCCGGAGTGTCCGGTGTAGTTCATTCATCTTTACTGCTGCATAAGCACATTGCAATATGTTGATGAATTCTCCTGCGCTTGATTCTGAGGAAATGAGTCTGGCCTCCTCTAGCTACACAAGGAGGAGAATCCAACTCTACATCTGCTCAAAGATGTGCCTATGATGCCGAGATCAGACATGCCTCCATCCTTCTACTTTCTCGGTCCTCTTCTCGTACCAACCGTCTTTCCTATAGCACTCTATTTCTCTGCTGGGCTCAATATTCTATCAAAATGGCCTTTACACAATTGATGTGTGTATGGATTGTGATAAGAGTTGTATGATCCCCTAATAAAATGTTTAAGAAAAAGAAAATGAAAAAGAAAAAAGAAATGGCCACACAAAATCCATAGACAGTACTCTCAATTATGGAATTTTATTGAGGAACTTAACAAGTTACCACAGTGTAGGTCAGAAAACATTATGAATACAGTTGTGTTTTCTGAAGCAACACTTCTGAGTCACGCCAGGAGGCTTGTTTCGCTCTGGTCCGCTGGTCCTTGGTCTCTCAACCACACAGTCCCATGGGCTATGCCTTGGTCTGGAAAGTGTTCCAAACTTTCTGTTTGGCTTATTACTGACGAAACGGTACTCCACACTTCAAGTCAGTCTCCTGGCTGAAGACACTCAGATTGACTGCTTCCGTGTATCAGAAAGCCAGCAGCTCTCTCGTGTCTCTACTGCAACTATAGCTCCTCCTCCATGGTCACTCCTGCTGCTGCCTCTCCATATAGGCATCCCAGACACGCTAGACTCCTCCTCCTGCTGACCATGGGATTCTCTGTTCTTACTTCTGAGATGACTCACTTATAACCAGTGGAATGGCAAAACTGGTCAGTCTCTGAATTAGTGTCTCCATGATCCCACCCATTCTTTTGGTGGGAGTTACAAAGACATTGGATTGAAGAGCTATACTAAGCAATTCCACTGCACCAAAGCTTTTTGATCCAATATTGAACTATTTAATCCAATATTGAGACTATGAGCATTCTTTTACAAGAATGTGTGTGGACATATATTTAAATTTTAAAAATTAAATATAAATGGAGATATTGGGTCAGATAGTATTTAGTTGTATATTTTAATTGATAAGAAATACAGTTTTCCATAGCAGTTGTATTACACACTGACAAATGAGAATTTTAGATTTTATGCATCATTCTGACATTTCATAGTCTTTTACATAGTAACTATTCTAGTGGATCTGAGTGATATTACAACTTTTCAATATTTTCTATCTTAATGGAATAAATGTTAAGTATTTGTTTTCTTTGTTTTTTAATACCTCCTGGTAAATTGCAGGATCCTACAATACACTAAAGACTTATGCAAGTTTATTGTAAATTAATAAAGAAATTTCACTCATGTATAGTTCCATATATCTTTCAATTTGAAGTTTTCAATTAAGGCACAGTTCCCTTTAAAATCTTTCCCCCTGAAATTTACAACTGAAGTTACCTAGTGCTTAGCCAACTAAGATCCCTGGCAGATTAATGGTTATAGTTTGGGCTACTGGCTGCCAGGTCAGCTGTTCAAAACCGTCAGTCACTCCCTTGGAAGAGAAACAGAACTTTCTACTCCCATAAAGAGTTACAGTCTCAGAAATTCAAAGACGCAGTTCTTCCCTGTTTTACAGAATTGCTATGAGCAGGCATCGATTCAAAGGCGATGAGTTTGAGTGTAATGTTTGGTTGCTAATCTGAAGTTACTGGTTCACACCCACACAGCAACTTTATGAGAAAAGACCTGGTAGTCTATTTCTATGAAATGTATAGTCATCGATAAACCCTATGGGGCAATTATATGTACTCCATTGAGGACCTATGAGGTGGAATGGACTCTACCGCACTTTCAAACAACAATGTCTTCTGGGTATTTCTAGCCATTGGCTAAATTAATGACACTATCAATAGAAATAAGCTCATAGAAATGATTGGTAACATTCTCCAACATAAAGTGAAAACGCTGTATCTAAGGTCAACCAGAGACATATATAAACTATAGCTATGTAAAAAAAATACATTAACAAACTTGATGTTCTAAAATATGGGCATCATAAACATATGCAATATGAATGATTTTGAAACTAATTGCATACCAAAAGATGATGGAGAGAGAATTACTCCTTTTAGGGAGGGTCCAAACAGCAATAGTCAAAATTTTAAGGAAATAATCACCTATGAAATTACCAAATTAGTAAATGAGATTCCAGATTTAGTAAGTAAAAATGAAATATTTCCCATTTAAATTCAAATGTAAGATTTTTTCAATAGTGTAGCATGTTCTATGAATGTTTGTAGCATGTTGTTGCTGTTAGCTACAGTCAAGTGAGTCATTAATAAATAAACATTTATATAATTGTTAGGTCAGGTTGACCAACGAAACAAATCCAGTGACACTTATATATGTGTAAGAAAAAGCTTTATATCAGAAAGTAATTATAGATCTTGAAAATGTCCCAGCTCGGTCCATCTTGGTACCTAAGTCTGATACCAATCCATAATTCCCACTTCAGACTCGCGAAGTCACAAGCAATGATGCAGAATGCAGGAAGATCACAGGTTGATGGCTGAAAAGTCCTGTTGATCCAATGGCAGTGGCTCTGGCAGCAATCAGGTTCAGTCAACAGGAAGGTGAAGGCAGAGAGAGTTCCCCACTGCCCTCTTTATGAAAAGGCCACACCCATAAGGCATCATCATCAGGCTGTGACCTGACTGAACAGGCTAAACTCCAGCCCAGCACTTTTATATATCTTCAAGTGGGCAGGAAATTATCTAACTTCCACAATAAGTATGTCCAAAATCAGCATGGGTTTTTAGTGGTAAAAATTTCACCTCCATGTAAGAGATCTTACTTGATTCTTAGTCAATACACTTCATGCACAGCTAGCTACCAACCATTTGTCGGTGGAAGCTTGCTATGAAGCTAAACAGGTTTCAGCAGAACTTCCAGGCTGAGATAAAAGATAAAAGATCTGACAGTCAACTTCTGAAAACCACCTGATGGAAACCCTGTGGCTCACGATCACCGAGTCTACAACCAAGCGGTGTTTCCTTCTGTTGTACCTACGGACAAGAGTCAGAGGTAACTCAGTAGGAACTAACCACAGCAATAATTAACAAAGAAAGCAAGACTTGAAACAGCTAGTAACTAGCTCACTGAGATTGTGTTAAGGATCCAGAGCGCTTCCCCCAGCATTGAAAGGAGATCAGACACAAGGCTGCAATAACTAAAGAGGTTATAGTTGTACTAGCTTAAGCCAGGGCTCCAGTCCTCAGGTACTCAACCATGCGCACCGTCTTGGACAAGAGCCCCAACAAAGGAATACTGTCACTTATATATACAGGGTATACATAAAGGGGTGCCCCTAGTCCGCCCCTACTGCTGTTCTGCTGATTGGCTCATGTGAGGTAGGTTGGTAGTCTGGTCCTTTGTGTAGTTCCCTTACAGGCTGTGTAGTCCTCCCATTGGTGGTTTGGCCCGCGACGTCGCACCCGGGTTGGCTAGCCTCGGTTTCCTGGTATTTCCTGCTTTGTACTGCTAGGAAATATGAAACCAAGGCCTACCCGAGGTTGCGGAGCCTGTCATGGAGGCAATCTGGTTTTACAATTGTCACTTCTGTTTTGCTGTTTTCAAAACCTGAGTGGTATCTGGCATAGTGATTAAGAGCACAGCCCGTGAAGCCATACTGGCCCAACTCAGACTCCCAGAACAGTCCATTTCAAGCTGCATGGCTTTGGACAACTTCAAAGCTCAGTATCTTAGCATTCTTGTGCCTGAGTTTCCATCTGTGTATCAGGGATAGTAGTATACCTATGCACAAGATTATATTTATATAAAAATGCGAAATGCATTGCCTAGCTGATGCTAAGTATTGTATAAGCTTAAGCATTTTTATCGTGATAGATTTTATTTATACTGGATATTTATCACTTGATGTGTTTATTGTCTAATTATACTATTACCACCCTGCTTTTTTTATTTATACTTTATTTACTTTTTTAAAAATTATACTATTACCACCCTGTTGTTTTTTTTCAGGGTACACTGCAAACTTGCGGGGTGTACTTTAGTCTACTGGTACGTTGGGATGATGTTTACGTAGTCCCTGGTAAAATTTTCCTGAGATCAGATCCTTTTTTCCAAAGCTCAAGTTAAAACTGAGCAAGATCTCGCAGGTGTAACTGGTGGTAACTAAACAAAAGAGCTGAATAGAGGAGGTGACTATTTCTAGGAGGAAAAGGAATCCAAGAAGTGGATGACCTTGGCATCATATAGCAGACTCTTACAAGGCGAGTTTCCTTAGCCTGCTATGTTTGAGGGGAATGTTGGCTTTGAGCAAAGAAAGGAAATAGTAAAGTAACAGTTAATTCACTGTAAGCATTCAGATGTATTAGGTTTAGTGCTAATTAAAATAATAATAGGATTTTTTAAAAAGGAAATCGAGCTACATTTCAATGACACTGAACACTAGCTCTGTTTTGGGAAGGTTACTTTATCTTTTAATGATGCCAGGTGTAACACACAAGGAAGGCATACATGGAGGACATTGTGAGAAACAATGGAAATTGTTCAACAGAGAGGCTCCTTGAACACTAGAAATAATCACAATGATTTGTTGCCTCTCAATATACAATATCCATTTGTTAACTAGGAGCAAGAATTCATTCCATGAGTAATTTGTGCAATAACTTCCACTAATCTTGATCTGCTGTGCCCTACAATTTGCTCTTAATATTAAATAAAATATTAAAACGTGTGACTGTTTTTATATCATCAGCTTTAAAAACCTCACTAAGTTATTTTAATCAATATACTTGTTCTAAGTAAAAGCCATTTAATCTCCTGACTTATACATTAACCTTCCATTAAGTATTAGTGAAGAAGTTAAATGCACCTTAGTCAATAATGCTAATGCAGGAACTGCTGTATTACCTATGGAGAAATGCGTATTCATATTATGTTAAAGTGGCTATCCTTAACGATTAGCCATTACGTGTCAGGAAACTGATAATAAATTTGAAATATTCCATGAGAAAATGAATTATAATGTTGAAACTGAGTTCTCAGTGCTGTAATAATTTTGAAATGAGGTCACCTGCGTCTTCTGGTCAGTGCCTTTTAAGGACTGATATTGAAGCGATGAAGACACCCTGGGTGACACTTTCACCTCACCCTTCAGCTGCACATCTGGCTCGATAATAAATGAGGCTGCTAATTGAAACAGAGATGTATGAATCTATTATATGGTAGCATTTTAACAAGTACTCCTTTTGTGTAAATAATGTGCCCAAATCTGGAAGCTTCTTATAGTCATACAGAATAACCATGTAAAATATTTCTGTATAATGCTTCAGCACAAAACGAGAACAATGTTCAATTCTTCTGCACATTGTTAATATTTTTCTGCACATATTTAATATTCTTCTAAATTATTTGACCAGAAGTAATAGGTAATTGAATTTTTGTTAACCATTCCAATTTTAGGAAAGGAGAAGATGTATCTCCCTTTGTTAGATAGACATGGAATTTCCCTGCAAGAAGCATGGCTTAGAGAGGCACGCCCAGTAAGAAAAAGGATAGCATCTTGTACTTTGAGAGCTCGGTACTTTTAATCAGTACAGAAGAAATATGCATATGTAATGTGGTCTCCTCGATAGTTGTGTAATAGGTAACAAACACTGAAAAGTTTGTAATGACCAAAGAAACACACACGGAAACAACCTTTAATTTCCAAATTATGAACAAGAAAGCCATTGATGTTACTACATGAGTTCTAAGCTCAAGAGCCACTGTAGTAGATTAAGGGCTTTTTAAGGTTTTTATTTTTGATACCACACACACATAGTAATTAGTATAAACCAAAGGGGTCATTGCCCGCAGTACTCAGATATGGTGGTTATCTGCTAATTCTCTCATTAAGAAATTGAAGAAATTGCTTGTCTCTGTTTGTTTACATGTGTGTGTACATTCATGCCCAACTTCGGTTTTGTCGTCTAGATTGTATTGTATATCGCTATCTGGACTTCATCCTGGGGACTTAGAAAACCAAACGGCTCTGCAGGCACAACAGTGTAAGAATGCATTCCTGGATGAGCGTTTGATCAGAGTGACCCTGAGCCTTGTCTGGACATTGCGATTTTAGAGGTGAAGCACAAGTGGACTGTCAAATATGAAGTGCCCTTCTTATCATGTATGTATGGAGTGTGATAAGAGTTGTACGAGTCCTCAATAAAATGATTTTTTTTTTAATGAAATGCCATCAACAAGGAAAAGAGGGCCAAGTTCTAGCGTGTCTTTGCCTCTGCATATCTGCACACACATTCCATATCGTTCTTGATAGCTTGTTCTACAACTTGACTAGGTTGGAGTTCTTTCTGGTTATCGTGATAATCTTGACATTTTGGGTCAGAATTTAGAGATATTTAAGACTTTCAATTAATATCTAATTACTTTATGATCAGTCTTTTGATACATGTGCAGAATCATCAACCTAAATACAGACCATTTTTAATGTTGAAATATTTTTTCTGTAGTGTTCTGCTGAGAATTTTCTCTCCACTGAAATCTTACTTAAAGGCCAAGTTATTACTGTAAAACTGAGTAGCTTTGCAGAAACACAGACAGCACATGCTTTCTCACTGAAGACCCTGGCTACCAAAATAAGGAGCTGCTTCCCAGGTGGTAAAGGAACATGTGCAGTTCCAGAGCAGCATTTTTCCTGAGAACTGATTCTTCCACTATTGGGGTAAAAAATACATAATCATTATGTATCTGTATCCAGAAATTTTCTTCAGGGTTTTTATTATCACATATAAGGAATCAGATTTCATGATTTAGGAAAAATAAATAGAAGTTCAGAATTTATCACAAATGTCCTAAAATTAAATAGTTCTTAGTTTTTGTCTTTGCTGCCTATGCATGCCCTTGCAGTACCTTAGAAATAATGACTGATAATAATTTGATAATAAAAGTGTGTGTTTATACATATTCTATTCAATTAAGAAAATATGTAAATACCCAATAATCTACTGAACAAGTGCCTCTAGTTTTTAAAGTTAAGAAGAGACATTTGACGGGTCCTTTAAAAAAGCAAATCAAGGATTAAAGTCTAGACTGGTCTTTAGTAAAATGTTTTAAATTCCCTTGTCCATTTCATGTGTAAAAATCTAACTTTGTAAAACTATCCTAAGACTGATAGTAACTCAGTAGTGGCCTGTTCCCCAGATACATTACATGAAATTTCCATCACATTTCTATGTATCTTATGTCATTAATTAAATAAAGATTTTTATGTTTGGAGTTAGGTCATAAATGCTTTAACCATTTAGTTGATATGAATTTTTAATATGCATAACTTCAAAATCATCACTAAAATGCTTTATTGAATTATTATAGGAAAATGTATACATATGAATAAATAATTCAATCTGATACCCAGTTCATAACCATCATCGTATATATTTTATTCACTTTAAAGGTACACAATATTATTTTTACATTTCATTATACGATTAGCAATATAAGCATCCTGGATCACTCTTCAAGTTAACTGGTTAAAGTTAACTGGAAAACTGTTTGTTTTCTTTGAAAAGTAAGATTAACAGGACAGTAAAACTGTAAGTAATTTTAATTAAAAATGTGTGTTTATAAATAAAAATGTGTTTATTTTATTGAATTACTCTATATTGTTCTATTGAACCCTACAGCCTTAAGCATCATCTACTGAGATGCAGTCAGTTAATATGTCCCTTTTTGGAAACTCTTCTAATGTATTATATTCTATTATAATTCTGGATTTATGCTTTTGGCTATCATCCTGTTTGCATGGGAGTTCCCTCCAATACTAATGGACAAGATAAAGGTGAAAATAAGTTCTAACTTTAAAAGAAAGTGTGAAACAAGTCATACCATTTTCCCCGCTTTAGGTATGGTCTGCTGAAAGACAAAAAAGCACACCTTCATCCAAGGTATTTCGCTGTGTTTTGGAGCTATCTCAGACACAGGGAGAAATAGCAGGACCATCAGCAGAGTAGTACACTTGACATCTCTACCTGAAGGGGTGGAGATTGAGAGCAGAGCATCAAAGACTATGGTCCAGCGACTAAAGCACAGAGCAACAGAGCCAGGCCAAAACCAGAGGCTAAGGTAAGAAACTCATGAGAAACAACAGAGGAGAGGCCCCAATACTATGGAACTTTGAGGCAGAGCAAAAGGTGGGTGTCCTTGTTCACAGTGGCAGAGGTCAAAGGACCAGGTGGATGAGAGGCTCAGAACTAAGGAGAAACTTGGCTGTTGCCTGAAGAAAGGTGTTGGTATGGACCCATGATTGTATTATACTATTTACTGATCCTGACTTGTGACAACCAATTACATACCATTAAAAAAAAAAAAAACCCTAATTGTTAGTCTTCTACGAAAGTTCTATATAGTCTTTGGAATGAATTGTAGAGCCCATCATAGTGATTATCTATAAATTATCCAGGGATCATGAGAAAGGGAGGGAGGGGGAAAAAATGAGGAGCTGATACCAAGGGCTAAAGTAGAAAGAAAATGTTTTGAAAATGATGACGACAGCAAATATACTAATGTGCATGACACAATGAATGTAGGTATGGATTGTGATAAGTCCCACTCTCCCCAGAAGAATTCACCTCAGAGGACCATGCTGAAGCTACAACTCAGGGAGAGGGACATGTCTGATCAGAGCACATGAAGGGGGAGCAGATGAAGGGGGAGGGAGAAAAAGTGGAACACATCCTGGCCCACCAAGCTCTGAGGACAATATTCCTGGTCAGAGAAGCCACTGCACAGAGAGGACCATAAGGCTGGCTCCACCACAAGACAGGATATACCTCACTGACCCATAGTGCTATGGGGGTCAACAATGGAGGCACAATGCAGGAATTTTGCCCCATCTGACCCCACCACACTCTAAGGGCATGCAACAGAACAGCAAGGGGAACAGAGCAATGAAGTCCCGAAGAATACCAAAATAGACTTTGGGGCCAGGGAATGGCACCCCATCAGATTTGACCATAAAACACTCAAAAAGGTCCACAAAGAGACCTGGAACTAGTTATAGGGTTTTCTTTTTTGTCGTTTTGTTTTGCTCTGTCTTGTTTTTGTGCTTATTGTTATATCTGCATGTCTATCTAGATAAGATAGAAGGGATAAGCAAGCCAGAGGAGAAAACAACAGGAACAACAGTTCCGGGGGTGGAGGTGGGGGGACACAGGAGAGGGGAAGGTTGGGGTGGGTGGGGGTGGAGTGGATGTTAGCAAACCCAGGGACAAGGAAAAAACCAGTGACCTAAAATCAATGGTGAGGAGGGTATAGGAGGCCGAGTTGGGCTTAATCAAGGGCATTGTAACCAAGAGGAATTACTGAAACCCAAATGAAGGCTGAACATGATAGTGGGACAAGAGGAAAGTAAAGGGAAATAGAGGAAAAAACTACGAAGCAAAGAGCATTTATAGAGGTTTAAATACAGGCATGTACATATCTAAATATATTTATATATGATGATGGGCAGATAGATCTATGTACATATATTTATAGGTTTAGTATTAAGGCAGCAGATGGGTATTGGACCTCTACACAAGTACTGCCTCATTGCAAGAACATTTTGTTCTTTTAAGCTGGCATTCCATGATGCTCATCTTCCTGACAAGATCACTGGAGACAAAGTGGGTGTATAAGCAAATGTGTTGAAAAAACTGATGGTGCCTGGCTATCAAAAGATATTGCATCTGGGGCCTTAAAGGCTTGGAGATAAACAAGCGGCTAGCTGAGAAGCAACAAAGGCCACATGGAAGAAGCACACCAGCCTGTGTGATCATGAGGTGTTGATAGGATCAAGTATCAGGCATCAAAGAACAAAAAAATCATATCATTGTGAATGAGGGGAAGTGTGGAGTGGAGACCCAAAGCCCATCTGTAGGCAACTGGACATCCCTTGACAGAAGCTTGCGGGGAGGAGACAAGCCAGTCATGGTGCAATATAGCACCAATGAAACATACAACTTCCCTCTAGTTCTTTAAAGTTTCCTCTGCCACCCTCCCCGCCCCACTATCATGAACCCAATTTTACCTTACAAATCTGGCTAGACCAGAGTATGTACACAGGTAAGATAAGAGCTGGAAACTCAGGGAATCCAGGACAGCTAAACCTCTCAGGACCAATAATGAGAGTGGTGATACCAGAAGGGGAAGGGGAAAGTAGTGGGAGAAAGGAGGAACTGATCACAATGATCTACATATAACCCCCTCCCGGGGGAATGGATAACAGAAAAGTGGATAAAGGGAGACATCGGTCAGCGCATGACATGAAAAAATTATCAAGGGTTCATGAGGGAGGGAAGGAGAGGGGGAAAGTGAGAAGCTGATATCAAGGGCTTAAGTAGAAAGAAAATGTTTTGAAAATGACAATGACAACAAATGTACAAAAGTGCTTGATACAATGGATGGATGGATTGTGATAAGAGTTGTATGAGCCCCCAATAAAATGATTAATAAAAAAAAGAACTCATCATAATGGTGTGCAATTTGTGTCAAAGTCAGTAAAGAAAGATGGAGGGTGGAGGTATGTCTAAACTCTGTCTCATGGCATTAAGGAAACCAGAGGTTAACCATGATTCTTCACTTCCACAACATTTATGCATCTTTATGGCACACATTGTTAATAAGCATTACCCCAGTCCCAAAGCTGTATTCCTCCATATAAACCAGCTTCCCATATCCTTTGCTCCATAAACAGATGGAATAAGTCCATTACAAGGCTACAACCCTGATTCACAATTTCTTGAAATTAATCCATGCAGTAGTTCCTTTTGAACAGAAAGCTGCAAAGGGCAGCTTGAGAAGACAGAGTAATGTATTATAATGAAATTTGCAAAGACCTTGCATTAGAAAACCATAAAATAAGGACATGCTTAACACATATCAAACTGAAAGAAGTAAAGAAAAATTTCAGGCCTTGAGATGAAATACTAAAGGAACTAAGGATGCAGGAGGTATAAAAGAAGATAGAGGGAATACAAAGAGTCACTAAATCAAATAGATCTTGACATTCAGCCATTTCAAGAGACAGCATACAAACAAGAAGCAATGGTATTGAAGGAAGAAGCCCAAGCTGTACCGAAGGCCTTGACAAAAAATAAAGCTCCAGGGAACGAACAGAACACCAATTGAAATGTTTTAGCAAATTGATAAAGCACTTACTAGTCTATGTCTAGAAATTTTGAAGACAACTACCTGACTAACCAGCTAGAAAAAAAAATCCTTAATTGTACCCATTCCTTAGAAAGGTGATCTCACAGAATGCAGAAATTATCAAACAATGTCATTAATATAACATGAAAGTAGAATTTTTCTGAAGGTGAATCAGCAACTTCAGCATACATTGACAGAGAGTGATCAGAAATTCCAGCTGGATTCAGAAGTGAACTTGGAACAAGGGATATCATTGCCGACATCAGATTGATCTTGTCTCAAAACAGGGAATACCAGAAAAAATATGAATTATGTTTTATTGATTATACAAATGCATATTATTGTGTGGATCATAACCAACTATGGATAACATTGAGAATAATATAACTTCCAAAACATAATTTTGCTCATGAGCAAACTGTCCATGGATTAAAAGTCAGCCATTCAAAAAGAACTAAGGGCTACTGCATCATTTAAAATCAGGAGAGGTATGCATCGAGAGTATACCCTTCCACAACACTTAGTCAATTTGAATCGTGGGCACATCATCAGAGAAGTTGGATTATATTAAAAAGAACAAGGCATCATGATTGGAGGAAGGCTTATTAACCTTCAATATACAGATGAATCAATATTGCATGGTGACAGTGAAGAGGAGGATAGGAAGCACTTTCTGATGAAGATCTAAGATTGCAGTTTTCAATGTATATTAAAAATCAATGTAAAAAGAAGGAAAACCTTCACAACCGAACCAATAGGCAACACGATTCATAGAGACCTGCGGAAGGTTGTCCAGGATTTCGTCTTGCTTGGGCTCACATGCAGTGCTCATGGAGCAGTAGGCAAGAGATCAAAGGATGCCTTGTCTTGGGATTTCTTGAAAAGGTTGAAGAACAAGGATATCACTCTGAGGTCTAAGGTGTGCCTGATCCAAGCCATGGTATTTCTAATCATCTCAAACGCATCTGAAAGTTGGACATTGAATTAGGATGGCCAAAGAAGAATTGGCGGACTGCCAAAAGAACAAATAGACCTGTCTTGTAAGTACAGCCAGAATGCACATTGGAAGGGAACATGGTGAGACTCTCATCACGTGAACGTGGACTGTTATCAGGAGAGACCAGATCTTAAAGAAGGACGTCATTCTTGGTAAAGTAGAAGGTCTGTGAAAAAGAGGGAAGCCCCTAATATGATGGAATGACACAGTGGCTGCAACAATGGTCAAATATAACAACAATTGTCAGGATGCCACAAGACCAAAAGGTGTTTCATTCTGGCATACATCAGTTTACTCTGAGTCAGAACCAATTTGCTGGCACCTAAACAACAACAGTCCCCCTTGATTCTATTAAACAAGTCCTCTTGGCCCATGTTGTGTTCCTCAGAAGCACAACTAAGTGTTCTGTCATTCTATTCTTCACGATGGAGTCCATCATGTGCTAATGACGCACATACTTGAAGGCAGAGTCAAATAAAACCCAAATAAACAATTTTCTGATTGTCTCTTCTTTCAGCCGAGATCCTCCTGGTGTCAGCATTCCATTGTTCCATATCCTCTTCTAAATCTGGCATGAATTTCTGAAGGCACCCATGGATGCACTGTTGCAGCCATCTTAAAAATACCTTCAACAAAATTTTACTTGCATATGATATTAATGATATCATGGCACTTTCCACTTTAGGGTATGTCAACTTTATTGGTCATGGGCACAAATGTGGTTGGCCAGGTAACTATCATCCAAATTCCTTGACATAGACTTGTGAGCACCTCCATTGCTGTGTCAACTGATGGGACCCCTTCAGTTGGTATTCTGTTAATTTGTGGAGTCTGGTTTTTGGCTAATTTCATGAGTGAAACTTTTACTTCTACTTTCAAAACCCTTGGTTCCTAGTCATATTCTAGCTACTGTAATGGGTGCTCATCAACCAATTTGTTTTGTTACAGTAATACCAGGTAATCTTTCTGTCCTCCCTTGATGCTTCCTGAATCATTCAACATTTTGCTCCTATATTTCTTGAATATTGCAACTCTAGGTTGGAATTATTTTTCAGCTCTTTCAGCTTGAAATATGCTGAGCATGTTCTTCATTTTTGTCTTTCATGTATAAAGAACAGGCAGGATTTTCCTTAAATGTAAAACAAGGAGACTTTGTCTTACCTATTTTGGACATTCAAGAATCAGTTCTGTGAACAGAAATAAGGATATGATGCGTAGTTTCAAATCAGGAAATGTGTGAGAGAGGGTTGCATCCTATCACCATACTTATTCAATCTGCTTGCTGTGCAAATCACCAGAGAAGTTGGCATCAGGTTTGGAGAAAGGATTTTTAAGAGCCTACAGTATGCAGTTGACACATCACTTGCTGAAAAGAAAGAAGCACTTGAAGCACTTGCTGATGAAGGTCAAGGATTTCAGCCTTCAGTACGGATTACAACTCAGTGTAAGGAAGACCAAAATCCTCACAACTGGACCAAAAGATAATATTCATGATACATGGGGGAAAAAGTTGAAGTTGTCAAGGATTTTGTATGGGTTGGATCCATAAGCCATACTCGTGGAAGCAGCAGTCAAGAGATCAAGAGATCATTAGGTAAATCTGCAGCACAAGACCTCTTTAGAGTGTTGAAAAGCCAGGATGTTACTTTCAGGACTAAGGTGCCCCTGACCAAAACCATGATATTTTCAATGGCTTCATATTCATGTTGGACCTTGAATAAAGAAGATCAAAGAAGAAGTTATCGATGCATTTGTTTGTGGTACTGGAGAAGAATATTGAAAATACCATGGCGTGCTAAAAGTACAAACTGATCTGTCTTGGAAGAAATATGACCAAACTGCTCCTTAGAGGCAAGGATGGTGAGACTTCATCTTACATACTTTGTCCAGATTGTCAGCAGAGACCAGTCCCCGAAGAAAGACATCAAGCTTGGTAAAGTAAAGGGGCAGCAAAGAAGAGGGGGGCCTCAAGGAGATCAAGTGACACAATGGCTGCAGCAGTGGCTCAAACATTGGAACAATTGTGAAGATGGTGCAGGACCAAGAAGAGTTCCCATCTGTGCTGCATGAGGTCGCTATGGGTCAGAACGAACTCAAGGGCACCTAACAACAAGACCATTTTGGACATGTTCTGCTGGAGACAGACATCATGCTTAGTGAAGTAGGGGCAAGCAAAAAAGAGGAAAACCGGGAAAGATGGATGGATTCAGGGGCTGCAACAATGAACTCTAGCCCAGCAAGGATGGTGAAGAAGGTGCAGGGCCAGGAAAAGTTTCCTTATTTGATGCATCAGTTCTCTAAAAGTGACAACTGTCTGCACGGCATCTCACAACAACAACAGAAACAGTGGATTATCAAAGCAGAACACGAAATAAAATAAAGCATCGGTTTAGTTTGTATGCATGAGTTTATGAAAATCCATATGTACATCTCATTTAATATTCATACTTAGCTTAATGATATAGAGTCCAATAAACAATGCAGCCAGAGAAAGATTAGGAAAACTAGGAATGGATCAAGGATATTCTACGTTTGCACCGAGGATTTTTATCAGACTCTGATAAGTGCCTAGAAATCTTTAGATCACAGCTGTAAGCAAGCTTCTTTTTTAATGCCAAGTCAAGGGAAGATTCTGTTTCTTTTACTTGGTCAGGCTATTTTTTTCAAATAAAAATTCTTATAGCAGAGCACAAGTAATTTTAAATGGGGCGTGGGCATGAGAATATATCTTACTTCAATGAAGGTCACCAAGAAATAGGCTTAAGAAAAATCAAGCAACTGGAGGACCCAGACGCTTCTCATTTTACAAACTTCCCCTGCATTTCCTGATCACTTTGTGGTAGAGACCAGGTTGACACTCCGACGGACACAGGCAGCTAGTGCACTGATGTCAGACAGACCAGTGATCCTCTGCTTTCCTCCTTTTCTATTGAATTCAAAAGATAGAACGGATGTAAACCCCTTAAAACTGGTCTGGCCGAGGGTCCTCTCAATACTGGAATGGGTCAGATATTGTCAACTCAAAGGGCACCTACCCTGGAGCCAGGCCGCCTCGGTGTGACTCTCAGGACTATCTCATTCCCCACATGATTTTGAGCAAGTACTTCTTAGTGTCACAGGTTTTTAATTTGTTTTGTTTAAATTAAGATAGAATAATAATCAAACTACTTCTTAGGGTGATTGTGAGGACTAAGTTAGTTAATGTGTCATTTAGAAAATTACTCATCCTAGAATAAGATTCAATAACTAGTAGCTATTATTATTTAGAATCTGACAAGGTGTTCCATAAAGGTGAGTTTCTTCCCTCTGTTACACCTCCTCCCTCTATATTGAAGAAGATTCATCTTATTCGTTTTAAATATGTTATTTTTTCTTTTATACTTTCTAATAAACTTTAATGTCATTTTTGTTCTTTTGGGTACTTGTACTGGTTAATTTTCTCATCAAAATCAAAAATAAATTACTGTTATTTTTTATATGTAAAATATTTTCTAAACCCTCTATACCACTTAAAGAAATAATTCTTACTTGATATCATAAGAAACAGATTTCTTTTGAAATCACATTATATTTCAAAGCAGATTACATCTGCTCAAGGATGATGATATAGAAAATTCATTTTGGGGCTTTAAGGTATAAACAAAGACACTATTCAAGTTTCACAAATTCTTTTAACATGCCAGATGCAAAATCAATTAGCTCCAGTAGAAATATGGCCTCATAATTTAAGGACTGCAACATTCTAATTGCTTGGTCTGCAGTTTTCATTAACATTAATATGAAGGGATTTAGACTTAAACATTTTTCATTTCTAGAATGTTCCTGGTTGACTTTTAAAATTGTCCTCACATAAATGCACTAAGAATCTTCTTTGGAATTGCAAACAGAGAAATCTGTAAATTCAAAATGACATCTGATAACAGTATCTCACCCCATAGCATATAAAAGGCCAGCAACAAACTTCTGTAATCCTTGATCTTCATCAGCAAGTGCTTCAATCCCTCCTTACTCTCGGTGAGCAGTTAGTTTCAGAAGCTGTAAATCTATGATTCCTATGGATTTATTATGAGTGTTTTCCATTGAGAAAGTCTGCTCTAGAGACCATCTAATGTTTATGATTTTTTTAAAATCAAGATTAAGTTCGTTCAATTAGATCAAACTTTCCCAGAGAAAAAGAAGAATGATGACTACTGGAAATATGGTCACAGACAGTAATTATAGAACAAAGAATAACTCATTGTGTGATTAGACCTGGAAGGGCAGCCAATTTTATAGAACTAAGTTCCATCTATCCAATCTATGAAAACCACCATTACATTATTATAAAAATACCCAAACCCAAATGCACTATCATCGAGTCTATTCTGACTCACGTTGTTAGGTACAACAGAATGGAACACTGCCCAGTCCTGTGCCATCCTTTTAAAGGTAGCATTCAAGCCCAAAGTTGCAGCCTCTGTGCCAATCTTGGCTAGAGTCTTCTGTTTGCCGCTGACCTTCTGCTTTACCAAGCGTGATGCCCATATCCAAGGTCTGATCTCTCTTGATAACATGCCCAAAGAATATACAACAAAGTCTTGCCACTCTTGCTTCTAAGGAGCATTCTGGCTGTACTCCTTACAAGACAAATCTGTATATATTTTTTGGCACTCCACAATACATTATCTATTCTTATCCAGTTCCGCAATTCAAATGCACAGATTTTTCTAAGGTCTTCTTTATTCAATGTCCAACTTTTACATGCATGTGAAACATATAAAAATACCATGGATTTAGTAAAGCACAGCTTAGTCCTCACAGTAACATGCTTGCTCTTCAATAATTTAGGGATACTTCATGCAGCACATTTACCCAATACAACGAACCCTTTGTTCTCTTGATTGTTGCTTCCATGTGCATTGCTTGAGAATTCAAGCAAGATGAAATCCTTAACGCTTTCAATATATTCTCCATCTATCATGATCTTACTTCTTTGCCCAGTTGTGAGGATTGGGGGTTTTCTTTATATCAAAATGCAATCTGTACAGAAGGCTAGAATCCTTGCTCTTCATCAGCAAGTGCTTCAGGTTCTGCTCACTCTCAGCAAGCAGTTAGTTTCAGAAGCTGTAAATCGGTCAGAGCAGACAGCCTCATCTTTCTCAGCCTGTGGGTGTGAACTGCCTACTTTGTGTTTGCATTCCAGCACTTACCAGAGAAAGAAATTGCAGACAAACGGACTGCAATGTGCAGCTCACAGTTACCATCTCTCGCACATTTGTACCTAGAGCTGGATATGCAGCACTAGCGTGGGAACAGCTCCTCTCTCCCCTTTAAACTACATAGTGGTTTTTAAAATAAAACCAATACTTACAGACCCCGTTTTAGCCATTCTTCTGTTCTAGAATAGTTATTTTTCACCTCAATGTTTGACGTCGGTGCATTGTACTGTATATGAAATCCTTAAAGGCAGGTGTGTTTGGGAATTTAGGGACTTGTGCCTGTTATGAAGAAAGTATTATCTGTTATTGTGAGTTGCCATTATGCCAATTCTGCTGTAGAACAACTTCTATGTGCAAGTGGAAGTGCATCCTGTAGTTTTCAACATCGTGACCTTTAAGGAGCAGTCCACCACTCCGACCCTCCAGCACGCTTCTAGAGGCGTGCACATCGCCAACCTTTCAGCGGGAAGATGAGTGCATCGCTATCTGCGCTACTTAGAAAGTGTTGGAAAGAATATTGTAATCAGCTAAATTAATAAAAGATAATTGCATTTAGCTTTCAGAATTAGATAAATGTGTGGATTCATAATACTAAAAATAAGCTGAAACTTAGATAATACATTATGTATTAAAGTGATAAGTTTAATAAGTCAATAGATGAATAATGTGCATGTATTATGCATCATAGTAAATATTCCACCAATAATAATTATAAATTCTGGACAAAATAGCTTTTTGCAAAAAATTAAGGCATGAAAATATCAATCAAATAGAAGTATAATTTGTAATACAACCTTTGAGAAAAGGGAATGAATTAGAGGAGTACTTTCATATATTTGTTGTCCCTGGAGGATTCTTTTTAGTTAAAACTGTTTGTAAAAGAGGCTGAGGAGTCTGAATATGGACTTGGAAGCAAGCAAGATGTCTAGAAACCAAAAGGGTAATGTCAGAAAACAGAGGGCTGAAAAGATGAAAATGATAAGCAAAAGTTTTTTCTCTTCAAACTCGTGCTTGACTCCTGAATTGTCCGAATGTGAGATGAGTTTCCCAGCAGCCTAAAGAAAGCTGGAAGGCTGAAATAGCTGAACAAACATTTCAAACTTTCCTGCTATTGGGAAGACAGAAGCTAAAGTCTTGCCTCGTTCGGAGACTTGTGCTAAACGCCTTGACTTTACCTAGAAGAGCCATAAAGGAATGGGACGCAATCCCAAGATGATGGGTTTGGGCTTAGGAACAAGGACATAACTGACAGAAAACTTAAAACCTCAAGTCCTCTTCACTGTAGAGCCACATGGAGGACAGAGCAAACCTGCTGATGATCAGCTAAGGGCCTCACCACTGTGACGCCAATAAAGCCCCAAAGAAGCCTTCCCAATGATAAGGTGATCTTTTAATATTTAATGCTCAGCTAGAGCAAAATTTAACATTTTTTTAAATAGATATAATGGAATCCATAATTTTTGCTGGACATATTTCACAAGGTGGAGTTAAATGTTGCAAAATTGTAAGTTTAAAATTATAGGAAGAAACAGAAATATTTAACCCATAGCTATAATGGAGTGAGATCATGAAAGGCAATAAGAACAAACCCAGAGATAACCAAGATGTTGAATTTATCAGATGAATTTTATAGAAATAATGATAAATATATTTTTAGAGCTACAGGAAAAGATAGATCTAGTTGGTGAAGCTATAATGAACTTCAGGACCCAAATGGAAACTGAAATTCTATAACTGAAAATATCAACTGGACATTTTATTGAATAGGCCTAAGAGCTGATTACACGTACACACAGACACAGTCAGTGACTCTGAAAATGGACCCATAGAAATTGTTCAAAATAAATTACAAAGAAGATTTTTTTAAAGAAAGGAGCCAACACTCTGAGATGATGTCAGGTTTCTGACATTGTTGTACAGTGTGATGTCCGGCTCTGACAGTGGCAGTTAGAATGGTCAAGAATGGGAGCAAAGGCTATTAACTCACCAGAATGTTCCAAAGAAAATATTTCACATATTTATTTTTAAAACATGTATTGAGTACACAACAGGTATCACTGCTCTAGACTTCAGGGATACAATGGTAAACAAGGGAAACAAACTTTCTGCTTTTATGTTCTAGCTATGAGAGAAAATGCTTAGCTATATATCTTATAGAATTAAGTGTTCTGACAAGGGTGAAAGATGATGATGTCACACAAAGCATCCAGTTGCTTTATGACGTAAAACCACCAGGAGAGTTCTATCTGAGGAGGCGACATTGTAACTGTGATAGGAAAGACAATACTGAGTGAGGCTGTTAGTTTACTGTGCCAACCTGGCCAAGAAACACATGTGGGGTTAATTGAAGGGCAGAGAGATAAATGGCTCCGTGAGGCTCGCCTTTCTAGTTCTTGGGTCTCTTGTTCTCTGATAGTCGGACCAGGTTGCAGCTGCCTTAGCCAGTTTCCTGATTCAGCTGGCAAGGCTCACTTCCTGCAAGACATCCCCAAGGAGAAGCCACATGGACCTACCCCGATGCAGCCCTGGGTGCTGGAGCAGCCGTGTGGAGACCCCTGCCAGCGCTGAGATGCTAACATATTCACTGACTCAGCTTTCCTCCTGCAGTCGGCATCATTGCGTGTGTTTGGTGAGAAGGAGGAGGATTCTTGATGTGCACTTTTCACTTATATAAAACTCTCTCTTATACATGAGTTTCTGTGGATTTGTTTCTCTAAAGTACCCAGACGAACACATTGAGGAAGTCCTGTGACTAATTGAGTAGATCAATACAGAAAGAGGAACAACTAATAGAAAGGCTTAATACAAAGTACCAGTGGCCACTGGTATTAATTTTTTAAAGCATTGTTGAGAGAGGGGTAGTGGGCCAATGTAGGCTAACTCCACGACACAGTACGTAAATTATTAACTTGTACAGTATCAATTCTTTTGTGGCTGGACCCTATTTATACAAGCAATTCTGTTAGTGAAATTTTACAATAATATTCTCTGAGAATGTCAGTCACAGATTTGCCAGAATAATACATATCTTAATAAAGCCAACCATCTAAATGAGATGTCAACTAAGTGCACATGGAAGAAGCACACCAACATTAGTCACTGACAGATTGCAAATCATATAATCTGAAGCAAAAGTAGAGAATGGGATAAGAACCTAAAATGTAAGCTTAACTGTGGTTTGCAGAAGGCTGTGGATGACAGTGGGAGTCCAAGATATGTTTGTGGGATCCACATTGGGAATAAGTCTCCAGTGATTTCCCTCTGTCCAGAATGGAGGGAAGGAAAGAAACTGCTAACCAAATGGAGTGCGTTGGAAAGATGACTACAGAAGATCAAAAGGCTAAACCTGACCTGAATGGTTGAAATCTTGTCAGTTAATCCCCCTTCTGATTAGGCCTGATCTGGTTTGACAAAATGAATTTAGATATAAAGGGTAATCATTCCAATTTACATACAACTTCAATTTAAAAACAAAGAATGGAGGTTATTCATAACCCAGGGACTTCCTATAATATGTATGTAATCAGTGTAGGACATACTAAACTCTGTTCATGCTGTTGACAGATGTCATGAACAAATGAGGTTCTGGCAGTGACTTCTGGATTTCCAAAAATTGATTATTTTGACGAGGGTTGTTTCAGAGAACCTGTGCCATATAGTAGGAAACAATTCAAGACAAGAAACCAGAAATGTCGAATCTCAAAAATTCAAAATTAGCTGTGATAAAGAGTAAAAATTCAAGACATTGTTAAGTAATGATGTGAAACCAAAGTAATACTTTCTATAGTCAGGAGGCAAGTGTAGCAATATGAAGGGAATGATTCTGTGTAGATAGAAAACTCAACGACGCAGGAGAAAAGAAGTATTTGAAGGGTAGCCAGTGGGAACATGAGAACACATGGTATCCCCAGAGCCCAGTGAAGGTGAGTGATTGTTTTGGATAAGAATGGACTCATATCATCTACATAACCCTGGTGACAATAGGAAGAGGGTGGATATGGCAAATTCAGATATGTTGGCAGATAACACAATTGAGGAAGCCTGTTGAGTTCTATGTAATTGCACGGCTCATAAATATAAGCCCTGGATTTAATTTCATTATAATCTTTCTGCTTTCTGGAATTAATCGTGCTTGTTTTCCTCCACTTAAAAACAATAAAATATAGAAACAAAGAGTCAAGTAGAAAAAGAAATATTACCTGTATTCATTCAGGCAGTGGTACATAAGTGAAATTCACAGTTGCTGCAGCTTAGTATTTGGAGCTGGAGCTCAACGTTGAGTTTGAAGTAGTGCTAAATGCTTCATAGTTAACCTCTTAGACTTGAATGAGATCACCTCGGGCAGCGGTTCTCAACCTGTGGGTCACAACCCCGTAGGAGTCAAACGACCCTTTCAAAGGGATTGCGCAATTCATAACAGTAGCAAAATTAGAGTTATGAAGTAGCAACGAAAATAGTTTTATGGTTGGGGGTTACCACAACATTAGGAGCTGTATTAAAGGGTCATGACATGAGGAAGGTTGAGAACCGCTGCTCTAGGGAAAGCATGTAGTGGGACAATGTAGAGAGTGAGAAACAGAACTGTAAGAAGAATTTATATTTCAAGTGAAAGCAGTAATATTGGGGGTCTAATAAATGTCAAAAGTACTTACTAGTAAAGTATAGAATTATTGAAATTGTAAGCAATGAAGACCAGAGCACGTCAAGGGTGGTAAAACAAAATGAAATGAGAGTTTTATTTCCAAAATGGTCTACCAAAACCTGACCAAAATCAAGGTAACACAATGAGGAAACACACATGTAAATCTTTGAGATGAGACGCTATACTGAAAGATAATTTCGAAAATGAAAGCAGTTTTCAAGAATAAAATCTTTACTCTATAGTTGAAAATTACTCCCACACTCCCATTCCATGATGAATAAATCTTTGAGTCTTTGAGATCAGTTCAAAAATGTAAAGAATAAAGTGCATACACCACAAATCATAGGATTAACTAAGGGCAGATATAAGCTCAAGAGTCCTATACAACTTTCACCATTAATAAATTTTTTTAAATAATTAAAGGATTATTTTGTTTTTAACATTAAAACACCACTAAATTTGCTTTAGGTCCTTTCTGAAGTGACTGTCAATGACTTGACTAGTTAATTCCATGTAAATAGTTCACTGCCATTTTAGCCAGACATTTCATAGGTAGCTTCATGAGATTCTTATGAATGCATTGAAGAAAAGCAGACTCGGAGAGCTGAGGTTCAATCAGACATTGTGGTAACCAAAAGAGTTGGTCAATGTCCAAACATTTTAGAAGTTGGCATATGATCAGAAACTGTTGGGTTGTTTTTGTTTTGTTTTGTTTTGGCCTTCTTCTTTTTGCATAGTTTTCTTTATAAGAAACCCTGCTTCTAATGATCCAAAACAAACAATTATATATTGATGGGAAAGAGGTGGGTTGGAGTGGAGACCCAAAGCCCATATGTAGATGATTGGACATCCCCCACGCCCAGAGGGATTACAAGGATGAAATGATTCAACCAGGTACAGTACAGCACCGAGGAAACACTCATCATTCCTCTAGTTCCGGAATACTTCCTCCCACCCCAACTACCATGACCCAGTTTTACCTTATAAATCCAGCTAGACTGGAGTGCACACACTGGTACAGATAAGAGCTCTCAACAACACATGAAATTCAGGACAGATAAAACCCCAGGACCAATAGTGGGAGTAGCGATATCATGGGGACAGGTGGATGGGGAGAGAGGAGAGGTGGAGAAAGTGGGAACTTATCACAAGGTTGGATATATAGCCCACCCACAGGAGAAAGAATAACAGGAGGGTGGGTGAAGGAAACAACAGACAGTATAAGACACAAAATAACAATATTGATCAAGGACTCACGAGAGTGGGAGGGTAGGGGAGTGAGGGGGAAAAAGAGGAGCTGACACCAAGAGAAGAAGTGAAAGAGATTGTTTTGGAAATGTTGATGGCAACATATGTACAAGTGTGCTTAATACTATTGAATGATGGGTTGTTACACGATTTGCAAGACCCCCTCCCAGTAAAATGATAATTAAAAGAAAGAAACCCTGAAAAGGTAAATCTCGAGAGAGAGCAACTGAATCAATAGTTTCTTGGGGTTATGACAGGGGAGCTTGTGGGGCAGGTGGAGCTAATAACAATGAAAGCTACAGAGGTCTAAATACAGGCAGGTACATATGTAAATATATATATGACGATGGGGAAATAGATCTATGTACATATATTTATAGGTTTAGTATTAAGGCAGCAGATGGGCATTGGACCGCCACTGAAGTACTCTCTCGATGCAAGAACACTTTGTTCTATTTAACTGGCACTCCATGATGCTCACCTTCCTGACACGATCACTGAAGACAAAGTGGGTGCATGAGCAAATGTGGTGAAGAAAGCTGATGGTGCCCAACTATCAAAATATATAGTGTCTGGGGTCTTAAAGGCTTAAAGATAAACAAGCGACCATCTAGCTGAGAAGCAACAAAGCCCATCTAGCTGAGAAGAAGCACACCAGCCTGTGTGATCACAAGGTATTGATAGGATCAGGTATCAGGCATCAAAGACCCAGAATAAAAAAATCATATCATTGTATATGAGGGGGTTGTGCACAGTGGAGACCCAAAGCCCATCTGTAGGCAATTGGACATCCCCTAACAGAAGCATCACAAGGAGGAGATGAATCAGTCAGGGTACAATGTAGCACTGATGAAACATACAACTTTCCTCTAGTTTTTTAATGCTTCCTCCCCCCTCACCCCCCACCACACACTATCATGACCCCAATTCTACCTTAAAAATCTGGCTAGACAAGAACATGTACATGAGTACAGATAAGAGCTGGGAACACAAGGAATCCAGGACAGAAAAACCCTCAGGACAAGAAAAGAAAGTAGTGATACCAGGACAAGGGGAAGGTGCAGGGAGATAGGGGGAACGGACCACAATGATCTACCCTTACCCACTCCCAGAGAAAAGTAGGTGAAGGGAGACATTGGTCAGTGTAAGTCATGAAAAAATAATAATACTTTATAAATTATCAAGGGTTCATGAGGGAGGGAAGGTGGGGGAGGGAGAAGAAATAAATGAGAAGCTGATCCCAAGGGCTAAAGTAGAAGGAAAATGTTGTAAAATTGTGAAAATGATGATGGCAACAAATGTACAAATGTGCTTGATACAATGGATGAATGTATGGATTGTGATAAGAGTTGTTGGGGCCCCCAATAAAATGATTTTTAAAATAGATAAATAAAAATAACAATGAAAACAATAATAAAGAAAATGTTCCAAACTTGATTGTGGTAACGATTGCATAATTTGTTTTGTAGTATTTGTACCCTTGAATTGTATGATGTGTGAATTTTATGTCAATTTGACAGTTAAATTAAAAAAAAAGAAGAAGAAGAATTTATAGTACTGAAGGGAAAAGTCCAAGCTGCCCTTACACATTAGTGAAAATGAGACTTCAAGAAATGACTACATTGAAATATTTTAACAAAGGTTGCAAACTTGGAAGGATGCACTCATTAATTCAATCAAGAATTTTAGAAGATGCCTATCTGTCTAACCAATGGGAGGGAATAATATGTGTGCCTATTCCAAAGAAACGGGATCCAGCATAATGGGAATATTAAGAGACAATATCATAAATATCACATGTAAATAAAATTTTGATTAAGCTAATTCTAAAACAGTCACAGCAATGACGGGGTGGTGTGAGAAAACGTCAACCAGATTCAAGAGGACGTGGCATGAAGACAATCTTTACTGGGAACTCCAGAAAGATGTTTACTTGAGTTTTATTTGCTATGCAAAGGCATGGAACAGTATGGATCATAACAAGTGTGGATAGAATTTAAAAATCATAAGAATACCCCATTGTACTTGTGCAGACATTGTGAAAGAGACAGTGCTCTAACACAAGAAAGGAACACTCAAAAGTTAAAATCAAGAAAAATGTACATCAAGGTTATAGCCTTTCACCATACTTACTCAGTTTGTTTATTAAACAAATAATGTGCGAAGCTGGGATATTTGAAGAAAAATAGGCATCAGAACTGGAGAAAGGCTCATTAACTAACTGAGATATGCAAATGATATAGGCTTGCTTACTGAAAGCAAAAAAGACTACACACACTTTCATGGAGGTCAAAGACTGAAGCCTTTAGAATGGATTACGCTTCAATATAAAGGAAACAAAAATAAGCAATATCATGATACATAGGAAAAACTGGAAGGTATCAAGGATTTTATTTTATTTGGACATACAGTCAACACATATGGAAGCTGTCAAGAAATTAAACAGCATACTGCATCGGGCAAGTCTGCTGCAAAATAGTTCTTTAAAGTGTGCAAAAGCCAAGGTAAGTGTCAAAAAGCAAAGAATTCCCTCTGAGCACTAGAGCGAGCCTGACCTCAAGCGAAACACCTAACTCAATGCCAAGAGTCAACTCTCAGTGGGCTGAACACAGTACTTTCAGTGGACTCCTCTGCTCCTCACCGCTCGGAAATGAACAAGGAAGGCCTTCAAATAATTTCTACATTTGGATGATGGTTTTGGAAAAGAATATTAAATACACCATGGGCTGACAGAAGTACAAATAGATTAAAGTTGGAAGAAGTACAGTTAGGAAATATCTCAGAGACAAGAATGGTGAGGCTGTCTAATATATTTTTGATATGTTATCAGGATGCTCTGACAGGGAGAAGGATGTTATACTTGGTAAAGTAAAGGGTCCGTGTTGAAATGGGAAGCCCTCCGTGAGCCGGATGGATACAGTGGGTGTAACAATGGCCTCAAACAGGCAAAGACTGTGAGGAAGGGGGACTAAGGCAGTGTTCTGTTCTGTTGTACATAACGCCACTATTAGTCATAGCAGGCATATGGCTCATAATAACAACAATAAGTTGCTAACTGTGTGACTTGGTTAATTGACTTAATATTTCTGCGCCTCATTTTTCTTCTCTGGAGAAGAGCTACATCCATCATAAAGAGACAAGCTGAGGTTTCAATTAGATTATGTAGCTAAAAAACCTTGGTGACATCCTTTTTAAATTGATGCAGTGAAATGCAAGACAAAAAACCATTTCAGGAGCTAGCAGCTATTAGTTTCAAAAAGATATAGTAAAAAAAGCTAGAGAACTAACGATCTTTCCAAAGTATGTAATCATCTTAATATTTAACTTCTGAATATTATTTTGTACATATTTTAAATGTATTGTTTTCAGGTGTCCTCCTGTGAATCTATTTCAACTCATGGAGACTCAATGTAGCTGAGGGAAACTGTCCATAGGATGTGTCCTCGGTGATTATTTTTATTCAAGCAAAACACACCAGGTCTTTTCTCCACAGAGACCCCGGGTAGATTGGATACACCACCCTTTTGTTTAGCAATCTAGTCCTTAACCATGATGAAACTAGGCTCTTTTTAAAAAATGCAATTTACGTAAAAGTAATTCCCAGTAGAGCAATGACTAATGTATCCCAAAATGGAGATTTTGACAATATTGGGGGAAAATATCTGCCAACCTGTTGGGTGAAAATAAACAACTTGCCAAGGCACCTAATGAAATTCGGCTATTAAAATATTCACGTGAAGTGAAGAAATGTAGAAGCTGCTGTGAAGGAGACATGTTTATTCTTTCTCTTCTTTTTCGGACCACTTTATTGGGAGCTCTTATAATAATCCATACAGTCATTGTATCTAGTATATTTGTACATATGTTGACATCATCATTTTCTAAGCATTTACTTTCTATTTGAGCTCTTGGTATCAGCTCCTCTTTTTTACATTCTCCCCACGCCCTCATGACCACTTGATAAAGTATAAATTATTATTGTATTCATATCTTACACTGACTGCTGTCTCCCTTCACCCACGTTTCTGTTGTTTGTCCCCAGGTGTGTGTGTGTGTGTGTGTGTGTGTGTTATGCATCAATCATTGCAATTGGTTCTCCCTTCCTCCCCTTCCCCCTCCTCCCTCCACCTTCCCCCAACTACTCCCATTTCTATTCCTGAGGGGTTTAACTGACCTGGATTCTGTGTGTCATGAACTCTTATATGTACCGGTGTACATGCTCTGGTCTACCCAAAACTAAAGGGCAGGACTGGGGTCATGGTAATGGGGGGTTAGGAATCCTCAAATAACCAGAGGAATATTGTGTGTTTTCTGGATGCTATACTGCACCCTGGTTGACTCATCCCTTCCTTGTGACCCTTCTGTGACGGGATGTCCTATTGTCTACAGATGGGTTGGGGGTCTCTGCTCTGACCCACCTCATTCTCAACAATATGTTTTTCTTTGTTTGTGGTCTTCTGATGCCTGTTGCCTGATCCGTCTACACCTCATGATGGCACAGGCTGGTATGCTTCTTCCATGTGGATTTCTTCCTTCTCTGCTAGGTGGCTGTTGTTTAATTTCAAGTCTTTAAGACCCCAGACACTACATATTTTGATAGCCAGGTACCATCAACTCTCTTCACCGCATTTTCTATGCACCCATTTTGTGTTCAGCGATCTTGTCAGAAGGGTGGGTATCACCCTCCTGCCAGGTTGTTGGAACAAAATGTTCTTGCAATGAGGGGGCGCTAGAACAGAACCCCAAAGTCAGTCCACTTCCTCAATGTATTGCCATATAAAGATAAGTGCACAGGCCAATACCTCTATATTTATGAATTAACATAATTTACATAGAGGCACACCTATGTTTATACCTCTAGCCATAGCTTTGCTTCCTAGATCTTTCCTCTGTTTCCTTTTACTTCTCTCCTGACCCATCATCATGCTTGCCCTTGTTCTGTCTCTTCATAATTCCTCTCAGCTAGATTGCTTTGCTCCAACCACCAGGATCTCTATGTCCTCCTCATTGTTGCTTTTTTTTTTAATTAAATACTTTATTTGGGGGTTTGCACATCTCATCACAATCCATACATTCATTCATCGTGCCAAGCACATTTGTACATATATTGCCATCATCATTTTCAAAACATTTTCTTTCTACTTGAGCCCTTGATATCAGATCCTCATTTTCCACTCCCTCCCCCGCCATCCCTCCCTCATGAACCCTTGATAAATTACTGGTTATTATTTTCATATCTTACATCATCCTCTGTCACCCTTCACCCACTTTTCTGTTGTTTGTTCCCCTGGGAGGGGTTCTAGATTGATCCCCGTTATTGATTTCCCCTTTCTCCCTGCACCTTCCCCTTATCCTCCTGGTATCTCTATTATCATTGTTGGCCCTTAGGGGTTTATCTATCCTGGATTCCCTGTGTCTGTAGCAGTGTGCATGTTCTGGTCTAATCCAATTTGTAAGGTAGAACTGAGGTCATAATAGTAGGGGAAAGGAAGCACCAAAGAACTAGAGGAATGTTGTATGTTTCATTAGAGCTACACTGCACCCTGGCTGGTTTGTCTCTCCCTTGTGACCCTTCTGTAAGGGAATGTTCAATTCCCTACTGATGGGCTTTGGATCTTCTCTCCGCACCCAGCCCGCCCCACCACATCCTTTCACATTGTTATGATTTTGTTCTGGGTCTTAGATGCCTGACATGATCCCATCGACACCTCATGGTCACACAGGCTGTTGCTTTTAATTCTCTAGTTGTTCCCTGTCTATGGCATTGTTTGCTCACCACTCCCTTCCCCCCTCCACTTCCCCTCAAGTGCCTCTAAAACCTTAGATCCTGTCACTTTCTCCTCAAATTGCTTCCCACACAAAGCAACAGTAATGGAGACAAACAACAACAACAACAAAAAGAGATTGAATAAAAAGATAAAAAGAAACAAATCTAGCAAAACAAACTGAAAAAGCGTACATAATTCCAGGTTCGCTGACTTTTATGACTATCTCTGCACTGATCCTGTGGGGCTCTCTAGGGGGAAAAGGGGACATGGTGACTTTGAAACTCCCTTGTAAAAGGTGATATTAAACAAAAATCTCTACAATAACAAAATTGTCCTTCCCATTTTGTATTATATATGTTAAATATTAAGGATTAAACCTCATTTTTATTTTAAAGCAGCTTTAATATCACCTAATGCCTAAGAAATAGGAGCCTTGGTGGCTTAGTAGTTATGTATTGGACTGATAACCTCAAGGTCAGCATTTCAAACCCACCATATGCACCTTGGGAGAAAGGCAAGGCTTTCTACTACTTCGAGAGTTCTAGGTTCAGCTCCACCCTGCCCTGTTGGGTTGCCCTGGCTCAGCATCAACCCCAGTGAGTTTAGTTTTATTTTCAGTAATGCCTAAAATAGAAGGATTGGTTACTAGTATACCATATATTTGAATTAAGAATTTTCCTCATTTAGCCACTAAATGCACACTTTCTCACACATGTAAATAAATGCTGAAGGAATTAATTTTAACCACTTGACAATATCTCTATTTTGAGAAAACTGTCCTACTTCTGAAAAAAACAATAGGCAGTTCAGTTAGTCCTATTTTATTTCTGGGAGGAGAAAAAAAATCTGTCTTAAAGAAAGCCTACCATAGTACCTGTAGCCTTTTCATTTTGAATGGACAGAGAACACAAGGCTTCCCAATCCTACATTTCAAGATTCCAAATGAATTTAGAAAAGAATAGCAGATGAAAAAATTCTGGCTCCCTCTTTTAAAATTGTTTGCCTTTTAATTTACTGCTACGAGGGAAGAGACATCACTGCCGTCAGAGGCAGCTTTGCCTCCTGCAGTCTAAAAGGGAATTTGAATCACAGACTGACTTCCCACTAAAGAACAGGAGAACTATAGTTGGTTTTCTTCTTCTGCCTATCTCCACCCCTTTTATGACAAGCAGAAAGATAATGACCCAAATATATGCAATACCGAACTGTTGTCAGGTATTAGTCATATTTATATTCTCTACCAACTCCACTGTCCATAGTGATTTAAGACTACATTAAAGTCAAACCTGGGAGGACATCATAAACAGCTCTTGTTTAAAGGGCATTGTGAAGGAGAGCCTTTAATCTGATTGATGAAATAAATGGAAAGTAATCTATCCTCTATTCAACAGCTTGTTGATGATATGAAAGAATTCCTACTCAAGCAAGCAAGGCTTTAAAGAGAAAGACCTCTTTCATCCTGTCAGCCTCTCATTTTTAGAAAAAAAGTTAAGTTTTTCATCATGGTTCAGGGGAGTCCTTGTAAAACGTTCATTGAAAATTTAAGAGCAATTACAGTGTCAGACAGCTAGAAAAATTGCTTTTACTGAGTGAGAGTTCTCTGACAGATGCATTGTGGGAGAATTGATTCTTTCTAAGGGATAAGTGAATTGTCATTGTTAGGCTCTTCTCATGACATCTAGCTAGATGTCATCTGCTTTGTAACAGAAGATTTGAATCAGACAACTGTACTCCACACTACACAGTGTCTAGATTAGTTCTGCAGAGAAATAAGGCTTTGCACTGCATGGCATCAACTGAGCTTTTAAAGATTACAGATGAGCAAGGGTTTCAGAGAAAAAAAAAAGTTAGAAAAATCAAAAACAAAGCTTTATAGCCACTTCAGAAAGCCTGGATGTTTTACCTGTAAGGAAGTCTGTCAAATCCTTGTGGAAACCATATAGAGAAAAAAGATCAATAGGATACCTACGGGCTCCATTAGCTTGATGTGAAAGGGAGAGAGGGACACTGCTCTTCCACAAGAGAAGCTACATTATTCCAGGGATTATGCGGGATCAGTTCACTTTGCAGAGAAGAAGAAGAGAAAATGAATGAAGATTCTTGGTGGGCCAGGACTGGAGAGAAAGGGCTTGTCAGGTAATATAACTGGTGATAAGAAAGTGGCTTATTGACTGGGAGGTGTCTCTAATTAGATGTGCGTTAGTTTAGGGGAAGGTGCCAGGTCTAATCTGAAAAGAGGCAAGAGGAGAGAGAATCAGAGAAACAGCTGTCACTCAGTCTGCTGCAAACTAAGACTAACATAATTAATGGATGTAGTACTAGCTTGTTATTTATATTGGCTTTTAAAGTGAAGGAATATACTTGCTCTGGAAAAATATGAATTTTCATCAATAAAATAGAGCTCCAGGCTCATAAATCTTCACCATCTAACGTGTGCGAGCCCTTGAATTGGGATTAAAATGTTCTGCTGAATACACGTGTGTAAAGTATTGAATATGGCAAAGGAAAAGGAAAATGTTCATATGCTTGAGAAGATTATTTCCAAAGTGAGTCTACTTTTAAATGTTATTCTAACTCCCTCCCCACCTTCTTTGTTTCACTTTTGCAAAATTGGGTTTTGTATACTTTCAATTAAACTCAGACCAAGATGAACATGATCAAATGGTGGGATAGTATGAGTTATTAGATTTGGGGGTGGATGGGCGCGATGCTTAGCAGTGATCAAAATATATGTTTAGGCATAGTATTGTTGAAGATTCAAATATTTGTGTTTCTATTTCCTAATTATAGTTGCGCACTTAGAGTCCAATCATTTTAAGATCATGTTTTCCCTCAATTTTAGCAGAGGTGGTGTGATCCTTTCTTTATCCCTTTTAATCGACCTTTAAAAAAAATTAAAACACTCATAAGAATCTGTAGAAACACACACTCTCCGCAGAACCCTTGCAGGGAAAGCCCTGTCTGCCCACCTCCGTGGCCTGTGTCTCTCTTTGCGTTGTGAGCTTTTGTACCATTTATGTTTCCCTGGAGCCCTTTATCAATGTTTATATGAGTCCTCAAATGAATTGATAATGATTCAAAAGGGCAAACTTGAATTCCACTAGTAGAGTGCAGTTAAAATTAAACAACACACAAATCTGACTGCTTTCATTTCCAGTATTTTCCTTTTAATATCCTCACACATTTGTTTCACTCAGGTTGGTAAAGTGCATTTAAGTAGTTTACTAACAACTGAGTTACTTCATGTGTCTCCACCATAAGCAGCAATATATTATTCAATGAACTGCATATGGGTAGAATAGTACTTTATCCCATCAATGGTGTTATAATCCAAAATGTTCATCATGATCAATATCACAATATACATTCAGTTTAAAAGAATTTACTGGATTACATAGAATTCGATGAGTGTAAATCAGAAGTGTGATAATGTCGTTAGACTGAATGCCACAAACACACAAGTATTGCATCTATCAGATATTTAAAAACGAAAAGGCAAAGGAAATTATTATTTTTCTGCTTTCGCAGAGAGTATTCCTATTGGGTGCTTGTGTAATGAGAAGATCATTTACAGTTAGCATATGTCAGGAATAGACGTAATATAATCTGTTACAATATCTTGTGAAGGAGAAACCAATTCAAAGTGTATAAATAGAATCATAGAATTCCTGCTCATGAAACTTATTTGTAACTTATTAGAAAGAATTGCAAATATGCCCAGTCACGAAGGAAAAACACTTACAAAGGATTAGAACACTGTTTGGTCATGTGATCTGGATGCCTTTAATTCAATATTGCAAAATATGGCAAAAGCATAATTAAGGAGCTTATCCGCATCAGCTATTGTAAAACTTAAGGCTGCTTAAAGAAAGCAAATGAGTACATTTATAACATCTCTTTTGTCAATCGTCTTTGTAATCTAGTTGAAGAACACACAATAATCATGTATTTTGTTACAAAGCGTCAGTCTGTTTTCTAACTGAAATTAGATTTCTCCAGTTTACCTAAACATCCATTTTATGCAAAACTAATTACTTCAGATAATTATTGGAAATAACTATAGATGATTATTGTCTCCTTCCAAATAAATTAAAATGTATACGCCTAGATGGACGTCTTGAGTTTCAAACACTTCATGAGAAAAGAACAATTTCTAATTGAGAAAAAAGTGAAGCAAACAACAAAACCCTTAATAACTTCTAAACGTTCAAAAAACTTTTAAATTACATTTTACATGTCACTCTTAATAAGCAGAAAGAATCAATACATATCTGTCATAAGTCCAATGTTCTACAGTTCTGTGTTTTAATAGGTACTCAAAATGTTGCCCCTAACCCTCCCATTGTTATTAACAACTCTCTATTATATAAGGGAGAAAGGGATGTCAGAAAAATTAAAACCTTAACAATGTACAGCAAAATTTTTCTGATTAATCTAGATGTATAAAATAATAATATTAAAGCAAAAGCTGTGCAATATTTATAGTCAGAACGAATAGCTGTCTTCTGACTAGTTGCCCTAGTTGGATGTGAAATAAGTTCTCAGTATCTGTGTTTATGTAACTCTGCCATCTGTGGTAAAGGATATTATCTAGTATCACGTTATGAAAGTCTCAGTAGAGAAGCCTCTTTTCCCCCTCCCAATATGTGTAGAAGAATTACTTTAATCACCATCTTCTATGAGAAAAGATAAATCTTATCTGCTGTGTATACCTGATGAAACACTTATCAGTTCTGAAAATTAATGAACTCATTTTAAACATGCCTTATACTATCCATCTTGTGTGGTTCAAAAATGGATGACAGTGTGATTATGTCTTTGTGAGATAAGTAAATGTGTGTATTCTTAGGTCATCTAGCTGTTAAAATACCAGAAAGTAAACCTATGACAAATCAACGGTATTTCTTAATCTTGATTTCAAAATTGTAGTTCTTTCTATCTTATTGAAGGAGGGAAGATTATAACATAGTTTACCATTGTAAAAAGAATAAAATTCAATGATGATGACTATATCAATGACCTGTTACTTTATATAATTTTTATAAGGCATGTGACATAAAACATTTCTCTGAGCAGAAATGATGTAGACAGCAACAAGATACAGTCGATCCTATTTGCTCTTGGAAACATGATGTTAAGAAGGGAAGACACATGAACCTTCTCAGATTGGCAATCATGCAATGACTGTAAGGAGTCATGAATAAGAACCATAAACTTTTTTAACCATGTCAACTTCCAAGGAAACTCCCAAACGGTACCATTCTCCACCATTTCATATCATTATTCTGTGTGTAAAAGTTAAAATGTTTTTATTTTTTAATTAGTAAATTTTAGGACTTTAAAAATATTCTTTCATTTCTCCAAGAAATCCATTTTATATATTTCAGGTATAACACTCTAATAGTTATTTTTCTAAAATGATATCTCTCCATCCCATTCATTTAAGCATTGTTCTCTCTAAAATTGTAACAGCCTCTCCATAAATCCATAGACACATATTGTACCTTCATCACAATGCCCTCTACTTGAAGTTGAAAAACCAAAAAAGCATCCCCTGGAAATCACTATGATAATGATACTGGATATAGTAAAAATAGATGGTATAAGAGGTGACAATGTGTTGAACTGAAAATGGGACCAAGAACTAGGTCTTATCAAGGTCTGATAAGGCTTGAATGAGATGGGCTTTTTTTTTTTTTTTTTGAGATGGGCTTTTTAAAAATTCTTCTAATTGTTCTATTTCTAATATTCCTCAGGGCGTATTCGGAAACACTTAATCTGTGTAGTCACACCAAGGCCAAAATGTGCCCGGGTTGGTTTGGGTCCTCAATCTATTACACAAGTTTCACTGTTCTTTCACTGAGACACATTGTATGCAGTGGCAGGGTGGGCAGGAAGTTTTGATGTACTCCAGAACTTACAAAATGTCTCTTTAAAGATTCTTATGTTAAGTAAAATACTTTGACTTCTAAAAA
>NW_022111373.1:102224186-102225087 GCF_000313985.2 Echinops telfairi
TGGATCAATGTAGAACCATACATTAGGAGGTCATAACCACCAGTCATGTGTTAGAGCTGCATTGTGGATAGACAATTCAAGAAGAAAGAAAAGTTACTAATCGGTAAGGTATGTGATAGTGATGAGAAAGCGCAGTGGTATTTCTAAGCACAATGGAAACGATCTACAATAGGGTTGGAAGAAGCGATAGCAACAACTCTTTCTTATTCCAACCAGTGCCAAGCAGCAAATCGCAGACACTTTGACAGTGGGAAGCGTTAAGAAGATAAAAGATAAAACAGCTTGCCACTTGACTAGATAACTCGTTGCTGAGTAGAATATAACCCCTAAGGAGCTTCCGCATGTCATCTGCAGGCATGCCCATCACTGGAACTCAAGAGCCTTGGAGATGCATCCTCGGGTATCTGCATCCAAAGGCCAAGTGGTACTCAGTACTCAGTAACATAAACCTGGCTTTGACACTTGGCTCAATAATTTACTAGCTTTGTGCCTCTGGGCCAAATTCTCAAATCTCAGTTTCTGCTTCAATTAGGAAAATGTTTGTACCTTCTTCCTAGGGTGCTTGTAAATAAAACTATGCACGTGTATGTACTACACAGTAAAGGCATGCACTAAAAGATGAGCTAAACATTTGCCATCTTTGCCATTTACTTGAGCTCTGGGTTCCCTGCCATTTTTAAAAATCTGTTCACATCCAGTTGATTCTGATTTATAATGACCCTATAAGACAGAGCATTACTACCCCATAGGGTCTCGAAGGCTATAATCTCTCCCCAAGCAGACTGCCGTGTCTGTCTGCCACAGAGCAGCTAGTGGCTTCCAACCGACTACCTGTAGATTAGCAGTCAAGTGATTGCCAACTCTACCACCAGGGGCCCTTTGAATGACTGCATTTTTTTTT
>NW_022111373.1:102227200-102228959 GCF_000313985.2 Echinops telfairi
CTACCTATAAACACGCTTTCAAAAGTCCTCATTTTTTGCCAGATTTTCGGGACACAATTGGCAAACCTTCAACATGTGGAGCTCATGCAGACACTCTGGGAATTTATGTGATTCTTCACGATAGGTCAGCTGACTATGTCAACAGAGAACCAAAGATAAATCTTTAAAATTCTGTCTATAAAGCACACGTAGATTATAAAATATTCCGCTGAGCTTTTAGGTTTCACATCTGCGGCTAAGAAAGACTTTTGACCTTGGAATTTGGCAGTCACTATGCATAAGTTTCTTTAATATCCATACTGACTCACAGAAATTGAACCTTTGTGATTGAAACAGGTCAGTTTCTTCAACTTTCTTAGACACACTCCATCCATCCTGAGTAATGTGGTGCAAAGGCAAGGTTCCTAAAACACCCATACCTGATCAAGGCATTCCCCTTCATCATAAAGATGAAATCTGGTGAGGATTCTCCCCATTTCTAATGACAGATTCCCCTTCATAGTCATCTCTTTCTCACCACAGTCCCCTCCCTACTCTCCCCTGCCACATACCAAATACACACCCGCCCAAGTTCTTCGAATACAAGAACGTGAACACAAGTTCTTTGAATACAATGATGGCAGTGTCTTTAAACATGTAGCTTCTCTCTAGGATACCAATTCTCTGCCCCCTTAACCTCTTTTCTTCTTTTTTTCGACTCTGCTTCTCTGGCACCTGCATTATCAACCCTTGCTATTTCCCATTTGTCTTTTTAGTCGTACCTGGGATGTTTCAGCTGGGAAGTTGCATAGAAGCCTGGTGGTGCAATGGCTTACTGGTGGGCTGCTAACCATCAGGTCAGTAGTTCAGAAGCACTGGTTCCTCTGCAAGAGAAAGATGATGCTTTGTAATTACATAGTTAGTCTCTGAAACCCACAGGCAATTCTACTCTGTATATAGGGTCACTATGACTTGGGATCAACTCACAACAGTGAAAGTTTGGGGTTTGGGGCTGTTTCATAAGGGAGGACTTTCTAACCCAAGTCCAATTCTGAGTTGATTTCAGAGATCCTCCTATCATCTCCCATAATAACACCTGCTTACCTTCAAATAACACTTACAAAACATATTGCTGCTATTTATTGTCCTTTTGATCTGTTCAAATGTCAGTGGTGGGCAGACAAGGATCACATTTTAGTGATCTTTATATCCCCACCCTGTGTAAGAACATAGTAGTTGCTCAATAGAGGTCTATTGGTAGATTAGGTATATTAAGGGGGGAAATGCCTGTTAAATTCAGTTAAAGGTGTGTTTCATGTCTTCCTTGTAATGCTGAACACATTGCGTTGTCTTTAAGAAATTAACATCTAAAATATTTTTTAAAGTCTATACTTTCCTTTTATTAAGTGCTATTCAACTTTTTACAAGGCGCTGTTCTCTGTCTTCTTAAAACAATATGTTCTCACTTACATACAAATAAGTTTCAAATATCGTTAACCCTCAAACAACATAGGTTTGCATTAAGCTGTTCTTGTTAGGTGCTATCAACTTGGTTCCAGCCCATAGCAGCTCTGTCTGCAACAGAATGAAAAACCACACAGCCCAATACCCTCCTCAACAATCATTCCCACACCCAAGCCCCTTGTTACAGTCCCCATGTCAATCCATCCCCTTGAGTTACTTCCTCTTTTTTCCCTGCCCCTCCAATTTACCGAGCAAGATGTCCTTCGCTAGGGCCTGGTCTCTCCTGACAATATGTCCAAAGTATGTAAGACGAAGT
>NW_022111373.1:102229858-102230742 GCF_000313985.2 Echinops telfairi
GGGAAATGACATCATGTTTAGTAGAGTGCTGGGGAAACACAAATGCGGAAGGCCTGCCATGAGATGATTGACACAGTGATTGTGTCAACGCGCCATGGCTTAGGAACAGTTGTGAGATGGCAGGACACTTACGGTGGGTTGTTCTACTGTGCATGGGGTCACTATGGGTTGGAGCTGACTTGAAGGCACCTAACAACTGTTTAGTTAAAGTTGCCACGGGGGAAAGTTCAGCCACCAAAAGCTCAGATTCTTGGGAGTTCTACCAGAGTTCTACCATACAATATACATCACAACGCTAAGCCTCCTTTTTTTTAGTTTAATTCCACAATTTTTCCTCTACTTCATCAACAGACCTGACCTTCTATTAGTAGTCACTCTCAGAGCAATATTAGCAGTTTCTGGGTATCATCAGTTTTTCAGGTCTTTGAATAGGGGAGATTGAGATATGTGTGCACTATGTTCTGAGCCTTTGGGTTAATTGTTTCTATGTATCTTTAACTTTCAATACTCTCCTTTGTTCTGGACAGGGCTAAACCAGTAATAATGTCACAAAGAGCTGCTGGTAAGCACTTAATACATCAGTCACTATTCACAGAAGTAGAACGTGGAACATGGTCTGTGTGAACTCTATGAGGTAATTGATGCCCCCATGACTTGTCTCAAGCCTGCAGATCCAGAGTTATAACATTACAAGAAAAAGTAAAATTGCTCAGTATGTACCTAAGCTTGAGGTCTGCAGCTGTAGGCATGCAGCTTTACAGGATAAATCAGTCCAATATGAGAACCATTATTACACCTATGTCAGCAGGTGGGGAAAGCTTGCACGTTTTCCAAAATATCTTTTTTAGCTTGTGCTGAAAATATAAGATAAAATACATACAGCA
>NW_022111373.1:102233875-102235025 GCF_000313985.2 Echinops telfairi
TTATTACAGGAGAGAGAAAATAATGGTTGTAGTATAAGTAACACATTACTCACTTAAGTAAGCTGATCTCCTTAAAAGGTCCATTAATTAGTCCTGATAGCCTTAAGAAAAAAAATGATCAATGAATTATTACTAGAGATTACTACCAAGACCAACACAGAGTACAATATTTACTTTTGCTCCAATAGAGCTTAATCTATATTTCAAAGTAGTTGGTACAGTGGAGAGTCTGTATAACCTGACACCTCAATCTCTACTTCTTCACACATACCCAAGGAGGAAAATTATATTCTTAGAATAATCATCACATTTTTCTGGGAGATGACTGACCAAAGATTATTATTCTGTGAATGCAAAATAACAATATAAAGAAATCGAATTGCATTCCCTAGCCCACAAAGCAAATATTTTGTAAACTTAAAAATAATATTCAGGTTTGCTTATTCAACAAGTGATTGTGAAAAGAAATTGCATACTAAATATGTGAATTACAGAGACATAGGAGAACAGGCCCTTGGTTCTCATCAAATGAGATAAAAACACAAATACACACAAAATAATCACTGCCCTCAAGTTGACTCTAACCCACTGGGACCCTGTGGGACAGAGTTAGAACTACCCTGTGGGTTTCCAAGATCGTGAATATTTACAGGAGTATAAAGCCTTACCATTCTCCCATAGAGCAGCTGGTCGTCTCAAACTGCTGGCATAGAGATTAGTAGCACAAAACACACATTTCTATTCCAAATGCTTTTGAAGTCAGTACTTTAAGAAGAAGAATTAGGAGAGATTTCTTACAGAGGAGGATTTTGAGTCATATATGAGAAAGGGGAAAATTGTTGCCAGAAAAGAAGGTTATTCAGAGGCCAAGATTACTAAATGCAAAAGTTTTTTAAATGGCAAAGAAAGTTGGTATATAATGAGATTTTAGAAATCAGTTGCACATTGAAGAGAAGAAAAAATTCCTAATCTTTTGCATTTTATTTCCATTTTTTAAAAATTCACTACCATTCCTCAATTATACACACCCTTTAAGCCACTCACAATCCCCAATATCATTTGGCACTACTTTTGCCTAGTACTTAATGATAAATACTTCTTTTAACAATAACCTTTCTTTCCCGCAAAAAAATAAAAAAGGCATCTGTGG
>NW_022111373.1:102235287-102240138 GCF_000313985.2 Echinops telfairi
GACATGAAAAGGGAATAAACAACTGCAAGCATCAATTAATAATCAGAATGTGAAATGTGTGAAATACAAATCTAGAAAGATTGGTAGCAAAAAAATTAAATGCAGCACATAAAGATTGCTATCCTAGGACATGTCAAGAATGTTTCTGAAGTACAACAATGTCAGTAATAGGATAATAGCTACTTATCTATTATAACTTTATGATCACAATGTTATTATTTTATTATTTAGGTTGCTTTATTAATAGTACAACCTTTATTCAAATTGAAGAATCAATGACTACAGCTGAAATGAAGGAATTGAACGTTTTTAGAAATTCTATTTGAAATTCATCAAACATACAGTCAAGGTGCACTGAGAATCCATTGTGATTAGAATGTGAAAGTTGAAAACAAAGAAGGATGATTCACTTTGGAAAATATGGCCCTGGAGATTGCATGATAGAATTTTGCAAGATCAGAGTCTTGTTCTTTGTAAGTACTTCCTTTCGATGTAAGTACTTCCTTTCAGTGATGACTACACGTGTGCACTTCACTGGAGGGAATACACAGGAATAAAATCCACGACACTTGTGGAAAAAAAGACAAGAAATTCAAAGTCATCAGTCAGTAAAAGGCCAGGGGATGAAGTTCAAGTGAAGCCAAACAAAATGAACGCAAATCCAATTGAACCAAAATACAGCCTTGAGTATATTCCATCTGAATTTAGTGAGTATCTGAAGAATAGATTTAATGTATTGAGCACTAATGACTGACCACTAGGCACGTTCAGGGATGACATCAAAGACAGTGTACATTAAGAAACTGAAAAGTCATTAAAAACAGAAAAAGAAAGAAAGATCATTTGTAGAGCTTCTGAGAGACTCTGCACCTCACTCTTGAACATAGAATAGCTAACGCAAAAGAAGTAAATAGTAAACAAAAGAGCTGAAAGAAGATTTTAAAGGGGAGCTTGAGTAGCAAAGTACGACTTTATAATGAGATATGCAGAGACTTGGTGTTAGAAAATCAAAAGAGAAGAAGACACAGCATTTCTGTAGCTGAAAGAACTAAAGAAAAATACAAGCCCCAAGTTTCAATATTAAGGGATGCTATGGGGAAAATAGTGAAAACACAAAAAAAAGAAAGTGGAAGGGGTACAGAGTCGCAGTACCAAATTGAGTTGGTATGACTCTAGAAATAGTGGGCTTTGGACCATTTCAGGGGGTATCATAAGATCAAGAACTGATTGTATTGAAAGATAAATTCAAAGCTATGCAAAGACATTGGTGGGAAAAAATCTGCAGAAAATGGATAAAATGTCAAATGAAATATTTCAAGAAATGGATGAAGCCATGAAAGTGCTCACTCGTCTACTGTAAGGAATTTGGAAGATGGCTACCTGGCCAACTGGCAGGAAGAGATTTGTATTTGTACCCAATACAATGAAAGCTGGTAAAGTAGAATTCATTAATAATCGAACAATAAAATTAATATTAAAATAAGTAACTTTGCTGATGATTGAAAAAAATGGGTACAGAGAACTTCAATAGGGAACAGACAGATATAAAAGTGGAGGAGAAGAGAAGAAATGAAGGATGTAGATATCTGAGGGATCATAGCTGAAAAAGGAAAATATGAGAATGGTATTTTCCCATGCCTTGCTGACTATGCAAAGGCATTCAAATATGTGTATCAAAGAAAAAATTTTAAAACCATTGGAAAGATGAGAATTCCTGAGCCTTTAATTATCCTCATATAGAACTTGTACACAGACCAAGAGTCAGTTGTTGAAACAAAATAAAGGAATAATGCAAGTTTGAAGATCAGGAAAGGTGTATGTCAGCATGTGTCCTTACACTATATGTAGACAATTTGTATCCTGAATAAATGATCTGAGAAGCTGGACTATATGAAGAAGAGTACAGCCACATTGAGATAAGAGGAAGATTCATTAATAACCTTAGATACCCAGATGACACAGCCTTGCTTACTGAAAGATACGAGGAATGACAGTGCTTAGTGTTGGAGAACAAAGACTACAGCATTTTGTATGAATTACTTCTCAAAAAAAATGCTCCTGACTGAACCAATACGCAACATCACTACAAATGGTACAGTTGCTGAGAATTTTCTTTTCCAGGTATCCACAGGAAATGCTTGTGCAAGTAGGAATCAGGAAATAAAATGGTGTATTGCATGGTGAAGATTTGATGCAAAGGACTTCGATAAATATTTCAAAAGCAAATATATCACTTTGAAGATATAGGTGTGCCGACCCCAAGCATGGTGGTTTTTAATCATCTCATATGCACACAAAAGCTGGACAATGCATAGGGATAGAAGAAATCGTGGCATTGCCAAAGAATATTAAACATAGCTAGCCCTGCCAGAAGGACAAACAAGGTACATAGCAAATGCTCTTTAGAAGTGAAGATGGTGAACTGCATCTCTTGTCTTTGGAGCATGTCATCAGGAGGGACCAGTCCCTGGAGAAGGACACCAGGCTTGATAAAATAGAGCATCAAGAAAAAAGAGAAAGATTGGCACCGTGGCTGCCACAACGTGTGTGAGGATGGCACAAGACAAAACGGTGGTTTGCTCTGTCACAAATGACCTTAGAACCCACTAGGTAGCACATGCTCATCATCTAGTGGATGACACAATTTCGATGATTCAAAAGTACCACATGCAGCAAGTGAGCGTGATTGCCATGAGCAATTTGTTGCTAGTAGTGTTCGATTCAATCATTTCAAGCTGAGGAAATGTCCATAACTTTAAAGCAGGGCTTCAATGAATGCGGTTCCTAGCTCAAAGATAGTGGTGAACTTCCCTCCTTTGAATGTGTGTGGCTGTCCACAAGCCTGACCCTAGTCTGACCTCCCACATTCAGACCCTGAAAGGGCTCACTGCTCCTCTTTCCAGGACTTTGAGTCCTCATATTCCCATTCCAGTCAAATTGACAATTCACCCAGAGTCGAAAACTTCCCATCTGTTTCTCTTTCACTTTGTTAGTCAAGAGAAAACCTGCATTGAAGGTCAACTAGCAACTATCCATAAATTGAATGTCCATAACTTGGTAACTGCCTATAACATGTATAATTTTTTTAATGAATTTCTATAACTCTAAGGGTTAGATACTGTGATGCAGTGAATCTACTGTGGTCCTTGGAATTGTAGTATTTGTAACTCTTATCAAATGACTGAATAGGACAATGTAGATAAGATGTTTGGAGACCTAATGAGGGGATTGATCGCTTTGTTATCCCATTCGGTTTAAAATGAGCCAACTCAGCAGGGCAATAGGGATCTCATCGCCCTCAAGAAGGAAGAGGCAGGAGTTGTGCACATCCTCTTGACCCTGAGCTCCCTGTGCACTGAACCTCCTCATTCTAGAAGACAAACCTGTCACACCAAAGGCGTGTCAGAGGAGCAGCAACAGCAGAACCAACAACGGGTTGAGACAGAAGCACTTGAACCCTAGCCCACAGGATGAGGGCCTTTGGGTAGGAGGCTCGCTTTTGGAGCAGGGCACTTAACAGGGGGAACTAATTTTGCCACTTTACAGAGCTAGAGCTAGGTTCCTTCTTATTACTGAATGGCATGTCCTGTGGGCATTTTTCATCTGTGCTAAAAGAGCTTTGTAGCACTTGCTCAAGCAAGGAGGAAGCCAAGGGGCTGTTCAGCAAAGAAGCTGAAGCAGAGGGAGGTGTGGCTGCACACACACTGCAGAGAAGCGGTGCTTTTGACTGGAATAACTGTCTCGTAAGGGTTGCTGATGCTGAACTGTAACCTTTCCATGTCCTTAGCACACTCCATAATCATGAGCATTTTCTGAGAGTTCTATGTGATTATTGCCATGAGTTTCCTAACACCATGCAGAAGCAGAGAGTGCCTGGGGTGAGAGAGTTGGTGGCAGCATTGGTGAAGAATTGTGGAAGGCATGTCTGACCGGTCCCTCGGAAAAAGCAGCCTTGGGACAAGGTTGAGCGTGAGGGTCCTTATCTTTTGTGAAGTCAGAGGAGGACAGCTGTCAATTTTACAGACACTAAGAGACGTGGCTTGGTATGCAGAAAACTTGGGCAATAATTACTAGATGTGCAGATGCTATCACACTCACGTCCGCTCGATGTCCACAACAAAAGCACAATCTTACTCAAAATGTACAGGTTTGTGTCTATGTGATTCCTAACCCGGAGTGCTGAAAAGCCTCCATTGAATCCTTGTCCTGGTAGCTCATTTCACCAGGCAGTGACTCGACGTTGAGGTTTTCCTTTTGATGTCCTATGAGATTGTTTTCAATTTGGCACTCCCCAGGAACACGCTGCCATGACTGGATCCCCACCACATGCTCTCGTAAGGACCCAGAACAGCCGGGTCCAAAGTTGCTCAAGAGAAAGAAATATGTGCTGCTGGCCCTAGTGGTATGAGGCTGAGCAGGGTCTTCAAGATGAGGAAAAGTCACTAGAGAGGCAAGACTGCCAAACGTCTTCGAGCCCAACAGACACTGTGAGCCGTCCCCAATGCGAGGAAGAAAAAGGGTCACCTGGAGGGTATGGGGAGGAAATTGTCCAAAGGAGACCACCTGGAGTAAAAGGAGCATTTCGGCTAGCCCTGGAGAGAACAAGAAATCATAAAACGATGGTCCTTGGTGCCATAGAGGAAGTGTCTCCTCAGCCAAGGGACGCACACACGTCTTTCTAATATACATAAACCACTGCTTCCATTTCTGAGGCAAAACCTGGATATGCAAATATATTATATGAGGATGGGGAAATAGATCTACGAGCCTACATTGATAGGTTTAGTATTAAGGTAGCAGAAGGACATTGGGCCTCCACTCAGGTACTCCCTCAACACAAGAATACTTTCT
>NW_022111373.1:102240304-102241829 GCF_000313985.2 Echinops telfairi
ACGTCTCCCTTCACCCACTTTTCGGTTGTCCGTCCCCCAGGGAGGAGGTCACATATATTTCCTTGTAGTTGGTTCCCTCTTTACCTGGACAGTTCTTGGTGCTGCTCCTTTCAGTGTTTGAATGTCTGTCTATTCCTAGAGGATGCCACTGGTGTGTATGCTAGTCACGGGCATGTGACCTTTCCTACGTCTGCAATGTCCCCACCTTGCTCCCTGCCAAGCCAACAACTTCACATGTTTCAACTGGGAACTCACTTTCAGCCACCTGGCTTTTTAATTTTCCTCCCACATGTAAAATCTGGGTTCGATGTCTGACCTTAGCACCCAACATGTCATTTATCAAAGTTTGTTAAGTGATCAGTATGCCATTGTGTTTTTGGTTATGATACCACACTTTATAAATTTGGTAGCTGTCATAAAACACATTACAATTAACAGATGTTAAGGGTGTTGTTATCTTAATACAAAAATTTTGAAGTTGATAAATTATCTTTTTCAGATCACCTGATGCTTAGCATAGAATACAAGTGAGGCTATATAGTACAAAACATTTGAAATATTTTTAGAATGTTAACTTCACAACAACCTTTGCTGATTTGGGCTAAATAGAGGCTGACTAAATTATACAATGGACTTAAAAGGAAAGTAATTATTACTTAGCAGCATACACAGTAACTGAAACTCGAAGAACATTGACTGAGACTGATGTAGAGACTGATTGACTGGTCCTAACTAGTGCACTAGAGCTTTCTGGATAGAATAGATATTTTTAAAGGTTTATAGTTTTAAAGAAGTCTCTCTTTAATATTTTCAAATAATACCACACTTATCATTAATATCACACGATTATCACCCATTACCTTGTCTTCCTTAGGCTCTGCAAAACCTCTTCCTAAGCAATTCAAGTGCAGCCCAGGGGCTGAAGGTCCATGCTCTTCTGGAGAAAGGCCAAGGGGCCTGCACAAGGGATGCCTCAGGGGAGCTGGCACTCCCCCTTCTCCCTTCATTCCAGATCTGCACACTGGACTTGACTTTTCTGGACCTAGTTATCAAGACCACAGGGCAGGAGCTTTGAGTCATCACACCTGTCTGGGCTGGACCATTTCATCTCATGCTTGTCTCCTATTTGTCCTCTGTACCTGGACTTATGTTTCACAACCTAACATTGATTTTAGCTCAGGTCACTCATAATGGTGTTTCAATCATTAATGGATGGTGGGAAAGATTTCATTTCTAGCACATCTGGTACCCCTCTGAAGAATCCAGGCCAACTAATGATGCCTTTCATGTTGTATTTATATACAACAATTTCATCTGAAATTTTAAATTTGTTTCATAATCTCTTTCCCACACCCCTCTGAAAGGCAACAGACCTGCAGAAATACTTATTTTTCTTTCCAATTTCCACAAGAAGTAACTTACCTAAGGTCATAGAGCTTAGTGAAGCCAAGATTTGAACCCAGATAATCTATCTCTTCTCAAATTATAATGCCCTATTTAACTTACATTTGAAAAGCTACTGCTA
>NW_022111373.1:102242812-102244251 GCF_000313985.2 Echinops telfairi
TTCGTGGGAGGAGAGTGCATATTAAATGTGTTGCCTGGCTTACTACCCTCCGAACTATTCTCTCCACATTCCTGCAAGAAAATAGAGATTTAGATAGAAAAAAATCCCAATATCATAGACACAATCAGTTTACAAACTGGGATTTTTGCTAAAATATAAGGCTTTTAGAAGCTGACATCAATTTTAATTTAATACTAGTTGGTTCCTTTAATCACCCCAAAGTTTTAGGATGCATTAAAAAAATCAATCAACTATTACTGAGTGCTTAATAGGTTTGATAAAATATGCATACTACACCATTTCAGCAAAATTACTACCCTCCTTATTTGGTTACTTAGAGTCACTGTTATGTGGACGTAGCGCCCTGGTGACACAGTGGGTTATGTGATAGACTGAAAATTGGAAGGTGGGTGATTTGGAGCAACCAGCAGCCATTTGTCCCCTTAAAGACTGAAAGTGTTACAGGGTTGGAACCCCTGAGGAACAATTCTTTCCCCTCACCCCTTAACTTTGCCTGTCGTCTATAGAGCCATCTCCTTGTCCTATAAGTTTTGTAAGAATCAAAATTCTACAGCAATGGGAGCACATAACGGTCTTCAAAAGTGAAATTTAAAAATCATGGAATTATTTGATAAATTTTTTGAAACTGCCTCTATGGACAGAAGCAACTAGTGTTATACACCTGTCCAGGAGATTTTTATGATGAGAGTGAGCAGAGTTTACAATGGTGGACAAATTAAATATTAATATGTACTCCTTGAAATTTAATTAAAAAATCCACTTTAAAATTGCTGAGCCTTTTTAGGAGAGAATAGAAGACACCAAGTGTTCCATTGTGATAGGGTGTATGTGTGTGTGTGTGTGTGTGTGTATGTGTGTGCACATGCACTAAAATGGTATACTACAGCAGTACAATTTACAGCAACACTTGAGGTAAAGAGTGAACAGAACAGCTATAATCCACATGGAGACATTCACACTGGTGTCAGAGCTGCAATTAGCACAGGAGCCTGAGAGGGTCGCAGCAGGAGCACCCTGTCCCAGCACAAGGCTGATTCTGACAATATAGCGGTCTGTGAGGAAAGGCCTCTCAATGGCTCATTTACCACCTGTTGCTGGGCAGGATAAGTGACCGGGAGAGTCTTACAGACTCTGATTACTAACTCTTTTTAGTAGAAAGTATTTGGAACAGAACTTTTTGTTGTTTTTACAATGAGATCGTTATGCTAATTCTTATTGAAACATAACAAAAGAGCTTGGATATCGGTCTCTCCAAGAAACAGAATCCTTAATATTAGATGAAATAAGTACTAAACTGAAGGGGAAGCAAACTAGGGGGGGGGATCTCAAAAGATAATTTTCCTTATTTGATTCCCATAATTATGCTGCTGTTGTTGTTCGGTTCTGACTCATAGCAACCCTATGAACATTAGAATGAA
>NW_022111373.1:102245438-102247513 GCF_000313985.2 Echinops telfairi
AAGGTGATTTTACTTCTATTAGTGGGTAAACGAGGCTAGGAGAGTTTGCCCTTCTAGTAAAACAAAACTGTTTAACATGTTTTTTGTGGATGCCCAATAGAAAATATTGCCCTGTAATTATGTACTTTGAACTGAACTTCTTTCTGCATTTGGTGAACCAGGCCTTTAGAATTAAGCTACCTGGACTTTGGACTTTTTCATTGTAATGTCTACGGCCATTTTCTTAAGTCACATCAGAGTTCTCAAACTAGAATTCTACTAAAATGAAACCGAGCTTTATCTTAAGCACCCTTGTTGCAGATGAAAGAAACTGTAATGCTCTTTTGGACTTAAAATTGAAGTGTCTCAATGTGGTCAGAAACCGAGGACAGATATCCCAAGGTCATGGATGTTAAAGTCATTGGACAATGTGCAAATGACTTTTGCCTTTAAAATTACCTTATATTTATCAACTTAAGTCTGTCATCCATTTTCCATCTAAATTTTTATTACATGTCTAGAATTAGACTAATATTAGATTAATAATTTACTAATAATTAATATTAGATTAATCATTTTGCATTAGGGAATGAGGACCATTGAAATTTTTCCCTTATACTCAACCCTCATTGTTTTCTTAAACAAATGTTTTGTTTTTTAACTTAAGAATTGTTGGTTTGTATGTGAACCTTTCCACTTATTTTAACTAAAATTCTTTCTAATTATATACTTTCCTTTGTTCACTAGCACTTTAAAGCTATATTATTTGGCTCAACTACTGATGGTATTATCATTAGAATTATCAAATGTCACATAGAAGTTATTTACAATGATATTTAATTGGAAACCATTATGCTGCCTCTGGGTTATATATCGAAAAATATAACCCATAAATATGTAGATGTAATTTAAGCTTGCCCCATCCCAATAATCACTGCTTAATTTTAACCCAGTGTTCATGGTCACTGATTCAATAGTTCAAGCATATCAAAAGGACTTGTGATCATTGTCACAATCAACTTTGGAATTTTTCTATCTTCTTTTGTACATTGACGCTATTCCCCATTTCCTGCCCGCCTCTTCTTTGTTCTGAGGTAATCAATTCCATTACTGCCTTCATAAGGCTATCCATCCCAGTTTCCCTATACAGATAAATATGAAAAACTAGGGCAGACAACAAGCAAGGATCCATCGACAGTGACCACATAAAACCAATGGAGACCTCAATGTAAGAGAAAGCAGAGACTATTAAAAATTTAGAATAATTCTACATTGGGTCCATAAGGAGATCCAATTACAAGATATTGCATTCCCCTCTAAGTACAATTGCTATAATTCACTTTACAATGCTCTTTGTCTGGTATTCAGGTTATTGACATTCCTAGCCATTGTGCGTTAGGAATTCAACAGAGGCTCACCCATATACAGCATCTGCAGCAAATGGACCTTGGGCCATCACTATTGTTCTTAGCTTTCTGCAAACCCGGTATTTAGGATTTAGACACTGGCCCTGTTCCTTTTCTCAAGTTTGCAACTTATTATTAGCTATCTTTGGATCACACAGTCTTGTGCGCTGCTTCTTTTTATTTTTTAATAAATAAATGTCTGAAATGGACTTGTATGTCACTACAGACTCCGAGTCCACTTACGTTTTCCTTTTCCTCCTTCTTGGGCCACTTAGACCAATAATTACATCTCAGGGATAAGGAATCCAGAGGGGTTTCCCTCCCCCCTCTCCATATATTGAATATTATTTTACTTTTTTCCTATGAAATCTTCCTCTCTTTTTTTGCCACCCATCCCATCCCTGCCCTCTCACTATTCCCACCACTGCTGTTGACCTCCTCAGTCATTAAAGTCTTGCTTATTGGTGTATAAACCATATTTCTTCTTTGTTTTTCTTACAACAATGGTGATACTAAATAGTTATCTTTGTAATATTGAATTTACTAAGCATAATATTATCTAATTTTGTCCATGTCTTTCAGTGTTTATGAGAGTTATCATTGTTTTCCATCAATGCATAAAATTCCGTGGTATGAAAGTACCAGACCTTGTTTATCCCTTTCTCTCTAGTTGTTTTGCTTTTCCCCATG
>NW_022111373.1:102248177-102249850 GCF_000313985.2 Echinops telfairi
CCCCAAAGTCTGGGTTCCCTGTTGATCCTTTTGATGAAGTGTTTTGCTGTGCATAAATGTCATATTTTTAGTAGGTCCTTGTTCCTTATTTTGTCTTCTATACTGTGGATATTTTTCATTAAGCTTAGTATTGTGTTTATACTTTGTATTTTGGTCCTTAAGTTTGTCCCTATTTTTTCATTGGTGGTCTTAATAACTTTGGGATTTATATTTAATTCTTTCATCGATCTTAGGTTCGTTCTTGTACACAGTGTGCAGTATGGTCATGTTTCCCTTTCCTGCAGGTAAAGACCCAGCTTTTCCAGCACCATCTGTTGACATGGCTCTCTCTTGTCCATTGAATGTATTTTAGCTATTTATTTTTAAAATGGGTGTACTTCTTTCTACTTCCTTAAATGGCTTAATGTTGACTAGTTCTTTTTGGTACAGCACGTGTGGCCTCTTTCCACCTTCGTTCCATGCTTCCTGCACCACTGACTTATCCTGCTCACAGGATTCTTCCATCTTGCAACTCCATGTTGACTTTTCCTCAGTTGTTTCTAGAGAAATGCTGATCGCGTTCTTCCTTTCTGGTTTTCTAACTCAATGTATTTGAATATTTTATTATAACACTTTTCTTTGTCTTCTACAGCTGTCTTTTGAAATTTCTGCTCAACTCTTTTACTTTGTTTTTTTTTCCTAATCCACGTTAGCTACTCCAAGTTCAAGACTAGATCTCAGAATAGCTTCTCACATTCACTTATTTTTTTTTATTCTTTACCATCTTTTATGCTTTTGTTGTGTATTTTTTGTCTTTGATGTTATTTCACAACTTACCTGATCTTTGGAAATTAGTGTTCAGTGTGTCAAATATATTCTTCAAATGGTTTCTATATTCAGTTGGGATATTTCGAAGTTTGTACTTTGGGAATCAAGAATTTATTTTCATTTTCTTCATGTTTAACTTGAATTTGCATCTGTGCAAATTGAGTATCTTGTTTTGACAGATGGCATTGAGCTTCCCTGTCATCTCTTGCCTATATCTACAAATATAGTACATTTAATTTCATCTAGCAGGGTGCATGTGTATAATCACCATTTATGTTACTGAAATAGGTTTTTGCAATGAATATGTCTTACAAACTTCAATTGTGTGGTCACTAGTATAATTTCTATCACCAAGGGAGATTTTCCAACTCCTGATTCTTCTTTCTTTTTAAATTTTGCATCTAATTACCAGGAAGTATCAGTGCATTTTGCTTTCATGTGTAATCAATTTTAGACTATAGAAATTGGAGAAAAAGTTTAACTTCTTTTTTGTTGTAGTAGTTCTTCATAAATTTGAAAAAAATGCATTAAGTAGTTTTCCTTGTAGGCATACGAATATTATTTTATCACTAACAACATTTTACTTCAGGATAGATTCGTGGCAATACATGTAACACCATTCCACTTCAAATTTTCATTCCTGACAAAGTACATAACTGTCCAATTCAAAATGGCCATACCAGTCAATTTCCGCTCACAAACGCCTAGCTCATCTATTTTAATTGTGACAACTTTTGATTCTCCAGAATGTGTAGATTGTTCATCTCACATTTTGATTTTTAGTGAGTGTATACTGCTGTGTCTTTTCAGCTTGAGTTCTGCCACATTGGCAAATGCAGAGTGCAAATGCTTTATTCTATCCATAT
>NW_022111373.1:102250750-102252082 GCF_000313985.2 Echinops telfairi
AATTTTTTATACAGAATTCTTTTGTCTGATATCTACAGCACTATGAATAAATATGATGACCAGTAGGAAGGAATAAAATAGTAAAATAAAGCCTATTAAATGTATTTAATTGAATTAAAAATGCTATAAAAGAATGAAGACTATGAACGTGGAACTAGTTGTGTCATCTCAGTGACAAGGATCCATGAGAGTCATACTGGTACGAAGGGATCAAAATAAATAAACGTTAGGTGTCCAGAAATCTTAGTGCTTACGTTTCTCATTTAGCTAATTCATGAAGATAACTTACAACTTCTATTAATGAATAAGAATCAGAAGACAATAGTGTTATAATTAAGTATCTTCAAAATGTGAAATGGATAATTTGGAGGAAATTGCCAGAAGATCAGAATTTCATAATTAGAAGAGGGTGTTTAAATTTTATGACACTTGACATGTATTTTGATCTTATTAGTGATTTTTAATTCATTAAAACTGTCAAGAAAACATTAAGTAGTCTCAAGTATAAAATAACATAGATAGCTATTTCAACATGTCATCACAAGCCAGAACGCTATATAAAATAATTTTTTATAGTACATAAATGGACTAATAAAAATATAGAAATATACTCATGCTATCTTAGCCAATAATATGAATCATGCTATCTTATTGAAAGGGAACCCTGCAGGTGCAGTGGATACATCAGCACTAACTGCAACTTCCTCAGTTTGAATCCACCAACCGCTTCTTTTTGAGAGAGAGATGGGACTTTCTACTCTGGTAAAGAGTTACAGTCTTGGAAAATCAGAGGAGGTTCTACCTTGTCCTGTAGGGTCACTATAATTTGTCATTGACCTGATGGTAGTAAGTTTTTGTTTTATCTTATTTAATACTAGCTTCTTGATATTTCCCAAGTGTAGGAAACCTAATCTTACTATGAGAATGACCATAACTTCCTGTCCATACTAAATCTCTAGGCAATACTTACTCAAAGTTTAAGAAAAAGCACTCTCATACTAAATCCATGCTCCCCTCCAGAAAGTTTATTTAACTACCTCCTCATTCCCACTTCAGGTGACACCAGCCCCTTGGAATGAGATTCATCATAAATGGTTGAAATCAAATCAACACTTAGTGAATTGATTAAGTGGATTATATGCAGAGTTTCTATCAGTGTTTGCTTGAGATTTTGTTGCCTTTTTTAAATTTAAAAAAACTATTAACTGGTAGGTAGTTAATACATATAGCATATCATTTCGCTGTTTGATCACATCAGGCAGTATTGTACACCTCTACCACAATCAGATTCCAAACATTCTTTTTCTTGACATAGTCTCTCTTTCACCTCCC
>NW_022111373.1:102253373-102255372 GCF_000313985.2 Echinops telfairi
GATATGGCTCTCAGGATGTACGCATCAGAGACATAAATATGTACTTAAACTTGTTCTTAGAAGTGAAAAATTACAATAACTTTGCAGGTAAAATAAAAATATCCACAGGGTTCAAAACCGAATCAATGAATTTACAATCATCTATTGAGATGTTTAGAAATACAAGGAAGGAACCATACTGTTTAAATACTGTTAGTGTCAATTTTCAAAATGTCTGTGCTTTTCAGGTTTCACCTTCTGTTAGTTATTCAACAATTCGGTCCCCTGAAAAGTAAACTGAGAAATTATTTTAATAAACTTTTAACTTGTCAACTAAGTATTCTTTCAAAAGCAAAATAAGAACTGATAAACTAGCCATTTGCTCACACACACACGTACATACACAGAGTGACAAAAATATAGTCTTTATACATATATATAACTTCTGTTTGTCAGCTTAATTATTCAACCACTATTTTGAAAAATCTTTTTGAGACAAACCAAGAAAAGCTACTAAGGGCATGTAAATGAGAAGTTAATTCATCAGTTAAAAAAAGTCTAATAATATGGAATTACCAATTAAAATAGGTCTCCCTCAATTTATTGATCCAGTATTTTTCAGAAAAACCCATATTGCCATTGAGTGGATAATAGACAATATATCCTTCTAACTTATCAAAATTTATCTCATATACTTTATGAAAGTTTATGATAATTTACTTATGTATGACATTAAACTAAGCCATCAATAGATTAGAGATGATCACCATTCCATTTTTTAAATATATTTACGAGGTGTAAGATTATCAACATAATTTTTAAATTGTTAAATGAAAATCAATTATAGTGTGAGTAAACTTACAGCACTATTGTAAGCTGGAGATAGAGGCATTGCTTACCATGTAAAAATCATACGGAATAGATCATGGAGGTACTTATATTGTCCATATACATTTTCAGAAAATCAACACGTTTTAAGAGGTTATGTTCTGATCCAGCAATAGTTAATCATAAAACCTAAAATTGTATGACTCTCCATAGGTAGTTGTTGCTGCGGATGCCAGGCAGCCAGATCTGACTCCAGGCGGTGCTGGGTACAGCACAATGAAACAGGGCAGTGTGCTATACCGTCTTGACAAGTATTCTTATTCCAGAGCTCGTGGATGCAGCCACTGTGTTACTCCATCTCACTGAAGGCCTTCTTGCTTACTGCCTTCGTGCATTAGCAAGCATGATGTGCTTCTCCAGGGACTGGTATCTCCTGACAATATGTCCCAAGGATGACGAAGTCTTGTTATCTTTGCCTCTAAGGAGCAGTCTCGCCTTCTTACAATACAGATCAGTTTGTCCGATTAGCAGTCTAGGGTACTTCCAGCAGCACAATGCATCCATTCTTCTTTGGTCTGCCAAATTCAATATCTGATTTTCACATGCATATGATGCCATGGAGAATACCATGGCTTGGGGTAGGCACACCTTAGCTCCCAAAGTCACGTCCTTCCTTTGCAATACTCTAAAGAGGTCTTGTGCAGCAGATTTACCTGATGAAACACCTCTTTATGGCTTGACTGCTGCATCCATGAGCATTGATTATGGATCCAAATAGGACGAAATCCTTGGCAGCTTCAATCTTTTCTCCATTTATTATAATGGACCTATTGGTTCAGTTGTGAAGATTTGAGTCTTCCTTACATTGAGTTCTGATCCATACTGAAGGCTACGATCCTTGAACTTCACCCACAAGTGTTTCAATTCCTCCTCACTTTATTTCTTCTTTTTGTCCTCTTTTTTTTTTGAAATCATTTTATTGGCGGCTCTTACAACTCTTATAACTATTCATACATCAATTGTATCAACAACATTTGTACATACGTTGCCATTAGCATTTTCCAAACATTTTCTTTCTACTTGAGGCCTTGGTATCAGCTCTACTTTTTCCCTCCCTCCCCCATGCTCCCACCCTCAGGAACCCTTAATAAATTATAATTATTATTATTTTCATATCTTAACCATCCGCTGT
>NW_022111373.1:102255736-102256833 GCF_000313985.2 Echinops telfairi
ACACATGGTGAGACATTACAACTCTTAAGCACATTTTTCAAACCAGGAAGTATTCCCTTGTTCTGTTTGCACAATTGCCTCTTGATTCATGTCCAAGTTTCAAAGGAGCACAATGAAGTGTTCTGGAATTTCCATTCTTTTCAAGATTATCCGCAATTGATTATGATCCCCATAGGTAAGTGCATTTGCATAGTCAATGAAACACAAAGAAGCATCATTCTCGTATTCTCTGCGTTGTGCCAGTATACCTCACAGACATCAGCAATGCTATACCTTGTGCCACATCCTCTTCTGAATCGGGCTTCCACTCCAGACCCCCTTGTTTGCATCGATATGATGATTTGTTTGGGGTCGTTTGATACCTGATATCTGATCCTGTCAACACCTTGTGATCACACAGGCTGATGTGCTTCTTTCATGTGGGCTTTGTTGCTTCCTTGCTAGATGGCCACTCATTTATCTTCAAGTCTTTAAGACCCTAGATGCTCTATCTTTTGATGGCTGGGCACCATCAGCTTTCTTCACCACATTTGCTTATGCACCCATTTTGTCCTCAGAGATCGTGTCTGGAAGATTAACATCACAGAATGCCAGGCTGCGAGAACAAAGTTTTCTTGCTTTGAGGGAGGACTAGAGTAGAGGTCCAGTGTCCATCTGCTACCTTAATACTTAACATAAAAATATATGTACATAGACTTATATCCCCATCATTATATATTATATATATTTACGTATATTCATGCCCATATTTTGTTTTGGGTTTTTTTGTTTTTTTATTGAGGGCTCTTGCAGCTCTTATCACAATCCATACATATATCCATTGTGTCAAACACATCTGTCCATATGTTGTCATCATTTTTAAAAATAATTTTATTGGGGCCTTGTACAACTCTTATCACAATCCATACATCCATCCAGTGTGTCAAGTACTTTTGTACATTTTTTCCCCTCATCATTCTCAAAACATTTGTTTTCTACTTGAGCCCTTGGTATCAGTTCCTCATTTTTCCCCTTCCTCCCCACTCTCCCCGAAACCATGAACCCTTGATAATTTATAAATTATTATTATTTTGTCATATCTTACACCATCCGATGTC
>NW_022111373.1:102257796-102259775 GCF_000313985.2 Echinops telfairi
AAGCTAAATTTTACTTGTGTTCAATATCAATGATATTTGAGTGTTCTGTTGGGTCACCTTTCTTTGGAATGGGCATAAATATGGATGTCTTTCCATCAGTTGGCCAAATAGTTGTCTTCCAAATTTTATGTACTGTATTGAATAAAAACATTCACTATATAGCAATAGTTGTAATTGACTTTTCTCCCCCAAATTCTGAAAAGGTGTCACTCCCCCAGTATGGCTAATAAGATGAGTCATTTTGTTTTGTGAAAATACTCTAGTCTGGCAATGTTCAATGAACAGGCACTCTCAGGCACCATAAAAAGCTGCACAGTGTCTAAAAAGTTCATTTGTTGTATAGATAAGAACATCTTAAGAGTTGTATGTTTTCCCTAATAAAATGATTTTTTAACAAAAACCATATGTAAATATTATTGCACTAATAAATTCTAGATATATCTCACTCATCTGTCCATTTGCCATACTATGGTGGTTTGCACGTTGCTTTGAAGTTACGCCACCAATATTTCAAAGACCAGCAGGGTGACGCAGAGTGGACAGATACACCTTAGCTGAAGCAGAGACTACTACACAGATGTTTACCTTTGTTTCATTGACTACACAAACAGTTGATTGTGTGGATCATAACAGACTATGGGTAACAGGGAGAAGAACTAGAATTCCGGGTCACTTCATTTTTTTCATGTGGAACCTGTACATAGACCAAGACGTAGTCATTCAAATCAGAACAAAGGGACACTGAGTGGTTTAAATTCAGGAAACCTGTGTCAGTGTTGTATCTTTTCACCAAACTTATCCAATCATTATTCTTAGCAAATGATTCGAGAAGCTGAGTTATATGAAGAACATGGCATCATGATTGGAGGAAGTCTTTTATCAACGTCTGATCAGCAGATGAAACAATTGGTTTGCTTCAGATGAAGAATCCTTGAAGCAAGATCTGATGAAGACCAAAAATGACAGCCTTCAGCATGGACCACAGTCAATGTAAAGAAAACCAAAGTCTTCACAACTGGACCAACATGGAACTACCCGATAAATGAATACAATATTGAAATTGGCAGGGATATTATTTTACTTTAATCCATCATCAGTGCTCATAGAAGCCATCATTAATAAAGTAATTGAAGTACTACCTTGGGCACATAGGTCACAAGGACATATTTTAAAGAGTTAAAGATCAGCGATGTCCCTTTGGGGACTCCATATTCATGGGAAAGGTGGATAATGAGTAAAGACATCTGAGGAAGAACTGCTATATTTGAGTTATTGTGTTAGCAGAGAATATTGAAAGTACCACGAACTGACAGAAGGAAACAGAACTGTCTTCGAAGTACAGCCAAAATCCTTCCTACAAGCTAGGCTAGGGAAACGTTGTTTCATGTGCTTTGTACAGATTGCCAGGAGAGACCAGTCCCTGGAAGACAACATCATGCTTGGCAAAGTAGAGGGTCATCAAAATAAAAAAAATAAAGAAAGCTTCCCAACAAGAGGGATGGACGCAGTTGTTAACAGTGGGCTCCAACATAACAGATTTGAAGATTGGGTAGGAACTGGCAATGTCCGATTTTCTTGTCCATGGGATCACTGTGAGTCAGAGCCTACTTAAATGCGCATAAGGAAAGCGGCGGTCTATTGTGTGCACTCAGTGAAGGAAAGTTGACACAATCGGTAACTCTGAAAGCATCAGCAGCAACCAAAACAACAGTGTATGCTCATAACACATGCAGGAGAAGAAAAGGAATGCAAAGCATCATGGTAAAGTGCTAATAATGATAGTTCTGACTGCGGCCTATTAGAAGGCTAAAAAAGGAAATTATCATAGAGTTTTAGCCTTGCAGATATATTGGTACTTATAAACTGGACTTTTGATAAATTGGGTTTTTTTCCTGAAAGATAAATTGTTTCAATGACCAAGTTAGTCTATTTGAAAGATACGTTAGAATCCGTAATAGATATAAACTATGGGAGTCTTA
>NW_022111373.1:102260079-102302430 GCF_000313985.2 Echinops telfairi
TCATTATGAATCAAAAATTAGTATTGAAAACAGTGTCATCACTTTCTTGTATAGCAGCTTCTGGGTTTGAACTGCCTACCTTGTGGTTTGTTGTTGTAAATTTATAGAAATCTCTATTAAATAAAAATATTAAAATGTGGTAACAATTGTACAAATATGGTGAAATTATTGAATTGTAGGATACGTAGGTCAGTGAAACGTAAATCAAAATGTACAGCTGTAGTTTCTCCACATATCTTCTATCTAGGTGTATACACTTCAGAAGGTTTTGCTTCAGTCTCTCTAATCCCTTATCAAAGAATTCTGCACTTTTTAATTGATAAAATGTCAAAAATGTAGGTGTATTAGACAGGGTTCTCTAGAGAAACAAAACCTGGACATTACAGCACAAAGGGATATAAAAGCTAATTAGTCCACACAGCAGTACAGAGGAATCATTTCTACTCACTTCCATGGAACAGTTAATATATTGGAAGTCCTTCAGCTCCTGAGGACTGCTGGATCCAAGGTCAAGGAAAGAGAAAGCTGAGTCTTCCGTAGAGCAATGCAGGCAGTCTGGCCACAGGCAGCAAACAGCAGGGTGGGTGACCAACAGTCAGCTAGATGACAGGATTCAACAGCCCCAATGTATACACCAGGAGCTTAAGCAATGTATACACCAAGCTCAAGCAATGTATACACCAGCAGCATGGCGAAACAGGTCTCAAAGGAACCTCAAACTCTAGCGACAAGAACCATGGGTTGGCTGTCCCACAGGCAGTGTAGCTCACAAGTTGAGGCAGAGAATTAATTAAGACAGCCACATGCTGTTCTGATCACCAGAGAGCAAGAGAGAGATGGGCAGAGCTTGCTGAGCCATTTATCTCTTTGCCTTCCAATAAAAATGCAACTTATTACTCCCACATGTTCCTATTGGCCAGATTGGCACAATACACCTACTATCATAGTAGCCTTTGCAACCTTGAGCGACTCAAATCGTGCTCCTTTTCGGGGTTCTTTGAGTTTTGGAATACTATAATGTTTATTGTTACTCCTAATTACAGGGATAATTGTATTACAAATAATGCATTTCTACTGAAACACTGCACACACAAAAATTTTACAGTCACTTTGGTGTCACCTCTCTGTTAGTGTCATTCAGTGCAGTTTGTACTGGTGAGACGAAGTCTTGCCATTCTCACTTCTAAGGAGCATTCTGTCTCATTGTTCTTTTGACCAAACCAGAAACCAATAAATTTGGTGCCCTCAAGTAAATTCTTACTCAAATAAAATAGACAGAGAACTGTCCCTTTGGATTTCTGAGAAAGCCTTATCTGTTTCCTAAGGACTGGCTGGTGAGTTCAAACAGCTGACCCTGTAGTTAGCAGTGCAATATCCAACTCACTGCTCCTGGTAGTCCATTGTACATTGGATATTCATTTTTGACAGCATACTTTAGAGGTGTCAGGTCTTCTTTGGTATTCTTAATTCATTGTTCCACGTCAGCCTGCATGTGAGGCCATTTAAATACCATGGCTTATATCAGGCGTGCTTTAATCCCCACACAAAAAAAATATTTGCTTCTTAATAATCATACCTAATTATCATGTGTGTAATTTCTGGTTTGTTAGAATGAAGAGTATAAAAGCCGAATGTACTTGTTTCCAAAGAATATTTTTAAGTGTAGTGCATCATATGGGGCAACTTTGTAAGTCTCTATTTGCCCATGCTTTAGAAGGCCCACACAGAAAAGACCCACTTTATCTTTGAGTGGATCTCTTGCCAATCTGTGTCAAATCTAGATAAGTAGTTGCATCTCAATGTCCAGCTGTGAATCTTTACAGATGAACATTTTATATCAACTCCCTTATATAATAAAAAACAAACTATTACTAAGAGATTATGAAAATATAAATGAATAAACTTTATGGACAGAAAAATAGCATTTAAAAAATCCAAAATTCACTGCCCCCAAGTCAATGCTGACTCATAACTACACTATAGGACAGGGTAAAAATGCCCCTTTGAGGTTTCTATGAATCTAAGTATCTGTTGCAGCCGGCAGCCTCGTCCCTTATCTGTGGAATTTTATTGTGTACTGGTTAGATACGAGTTGGAACCAATGTGAGGGCCCCAAACAACAATTCCTCCTGAAATGGAGCCCTTTGGGTGTAGTGGAGCACATATTGGGCTTCTAACCACAAGGTCAGCAGTTTGAAACCACCCATTTCCCTGAGGAAAAACTATGAGGCTTTCTACTCTATAAAGATTTACAGTCTCAGAAACCCATAGGGGCAGATCTACTCGGTCCTATAGAGTGACTATGCGTCAGAATTGATTCAAAGTTGTGATTTTTACCTCTTGAAATAGTTGAATGTTGACCATTTTATTTTGGTATAGCATGCATTCCATCTTCTTTTGATACTTTCTGCATCCTTCAATATTTTGCCCAGAGAATCCTCCAGTATTTCAACATGAGGCTCGATGTTTTTCTTCAGTTCTTTCAGCTTTAAAAATATCACACTCCTGATTAGATAGATAGATAGATAGATAGATAGATAGATAGATAGATAGATAGATACAACAAATACCTGGCGTGCAGAATCTCTGCAGCAGAATCTCTCTAAGCAGGCCAGTCATCGATTGGGAAAACAGAAGGCAGAAGGTCATGCATGCAGGCCAGGAAAGGCCACAATTCTCAATGGGTCAAATACCCGCCCGGTAGCACATGACCCAGAAGCTTTTGCTCCACCGGAACGGTAAACCTTGCTGGGCCACTCCTCACTCCCTATTGGTATCTACAAAGATGTCAAAAGCTAATCTAACCCCACAGCGGACAGTGGCACAGTTTACTTCACATACCTGGGAGAAGGTGAGCGATCACCGAGGGAGAGTTTACTTGATGGGAACCCATGGAAGGAGGTAAAGAAAGGGAACCAGGAATACGCTGGCTTTCCCCACAGCACCAGGGCTGAAAAAGACACACAGCCACACTTTTCTCTCTTGGCAGCTGTAGACGTTGCAATTCTACACTAGTTCCAGCATTGCACCCAGTCTCAGCAGACACAAACTCCCAGAGACAAAGGCTATTCACGGCAGGGGTTGAGATTTGAGGGTGTTTGTTCCCCCTCCCATACCCTACCCCTTTGCATCCCCGCTTTAAAGCCGTGCGCGCGCGTGCGCGTGTGTGTGTGTATGTGTGTGTGTGTGTGTTTATAGACAGCTACTTCAGTGCTTGACCCAAGTTCTCTGACAGCCCCAGAAGGCAACTTTCAAACTGGGATCCTGTGGAAAGCAGTAGCTGACTCTAGACTTTTCCTAGGTTTGGGGTATTGTTGTTTTTGTATGCTTGCTTTTGTTGTTGTTTTCCCGTGTGTGTGTGTGTGTGTGTGTGTGTGTGTGTGTGTATCAAGGAGTGAAGTTGATTGTCATGTTCTGTTATTTGTGCGAGCCTCTGTGTTCTTCTGTTTATTTTGTTTTGTTCTGTTCAGTTTGTCATCAAACCCTTCTCAGAATTGACGAGCACCACAAGGCCCAGCTACCCTGAGCTGTCAATTGCCACAACTAGTGGACTTGAAATATTACCCACTCCAATACCACCTGATCAATAAACAGAAACAAAAATAAAAATACTGTGTCTCAGAAACAATAGGTTGTCTCAGTATACTTAAGAAAGCAAGAGTAACCCAAGATCCCAGGGATGTCCTGAGAAAGAAAAGGCATTGAAACTATTCATGAGGAATTTCAGAACAATGATGTTCATTTGCTTTCAATTGATGAAAGAAAAGTTGGGGAAAGGTACAGTAAAAAAAAAAATACAAGAAAAAGTAAAAAATCATGCAGGGTGTTCCATATCTGATGTCTTATGGGTACACAAAGGAGCAGGAAAATCAAAATTCACAAAAGGCCCATTGCCCCAAGGTCTCTACCCTACATCGTTCTTTACCTCTTCTGACACCAGCTTCTCTATTTCCGCATGCTACTTCCCTGCAGGATTCAATAATCAGCTGCAATGGGCCTGCTGAACTCGCAGACAAAAATCAAAATCATAGGGATTCATTAGGGAAGTTGACTAGTTACCACGAATCAGGATCAGTAACAGTAAGGACATAACCGTTGGCCCATAGCTGTACCTCTTCTGAGTCAGCAGCAAAGTTTCCGTCTGTCTCTAGCCTCTCAATCTTGTCCCTTAACCTTTGTCTCTTAAGCCAGGAAGTCTGCCTTCCAGGCTGCCTCACCGTCCACCGCCACAGTACTGCTCCTCTGTTTGATCCCCTGGGACCCTTGTCCTGAACTCTGGTCTCAGCCTGGCTTCTTTGTTCTGTTCCATATTCTCTGTGCCATGGCCTTTGGTCTTGGCCTCCACCACTTCAGAAATAGATCTCAAATGTGCATTAATGGTGGCTCTTCTTCCTTGTCAGTCCTGGGATTTCTCTCTCTGTTCCTGCTTCTGAGGGGACTCGGTCTGTATAGGTGTAACTTATGTTTGATAAACATCCAGAAGAGGTTAAAAACATTTTTTTAAATAGTCAAGAGATACTGGAAGAAAATTTCCCTAACATCATACAGCAGAGAAAATAACCATTATTCAAGAAGCCGACAACACCCAGAAAAGAAAACCACCACAGGGTTTGGGAGTCAAACTTCCCAATATCAAGGAAAAGAAAGAACCCTGAAAGCAACTTGGGAAAACAGAAAAATTACTTATAAAGAGAATCAATAAGAATAAACCAGGATTTTCCAACAGAAACAATGTGAGCAAGAGGAAATTGAATGATAAATATGAAATTCTCAAAGGGGAAAAACAGAAAACAAACCTACTAAACAAGCACTCCGACCTTACTTCTCGAAGGCATTCCGTTTTACTTGCTCAATGTGCAAGTAAGCTACCTCTGCTCGGCCTCCTGCTCTATTCTGCCCCTGAAGCTCACTGGGCCACTTCTCTGGGATCAGATCCCTTGTCTCCTGAATCTAGTAGGTTCAGCACAGATATCTCAGGGTTCAGAGGACATGCTCCACTCCCATCACTTCCTTGATGTAGTGATATATACCCTTCCTGTTTCTAAGATAGCTCATTTTATTTACAGCAAGATGGAAATTTCAACTAAACCCTGTGTGAGAATTCCAATGCTTCACCATCACAATCATCCCTGTTAACAGTCACACACAAATGAGATGCATAAATCCTACCAGTATCTGCCCCCACCTTCTCTTACCCTCTTCTCTCTGCCTCAGATAGCTCTCACACACTGAGGAATGCCTTTGATGGAGGCGTGGTTGCTTTTTAGCTGCCCATACCCCCAAAGAACATGAAGGTTGGTGTCTGATGTCACACCCTATTGTAAACTAGAGTCTAAACATACCCCCAAGGAAACAAAACATGCTGTCTTAAATTACACCTCTAGTAGAGTCTAAAAGTGCCGCCAAGGAAACAAAGGGCATGACTTAGTTCACATCCTGTACTTTCGGCAGATATTAATCCTACCCTAGTCTGGCCCGTTAGTACAGTAGAGAATAGCTTCCAAAATGAGGCTATAGGCACAGCCAGAGAGTCAGTAATTAATCAATCACAGAAGGGCCAAGTTAGTGGACTACATCGCAATGATTAAAAACAGAAATAAAAGTGGAAAACATTCTCAAAAAGATTAAACAAAGAACATAAACTAAATTAAATCACTTGAAAATGGTATGCATACACTTTTATGTAACTGTTGTGTTTGTTGGGTGCCATTGAGTCCACACCAACCCTTAGAGACCCAAAGCACAATAGAGCAAAGCCCGACAGGTCCTGTGACTGCCTCACAATTGTTCCTAGGCCTGAGTCCAATTATACAGCTAACATAACTATTAGATCAGCGAAAAAAATAACATTAATAGACTGCATAGAAAATGTGCTTGTACTTCAGACTTCTGAAATGTAATCAAAGCTAGATTTAAAGTAAATGTATTTTCATTATCTTTAAAATAGCTGAAATACTCAATCATGGATTTACTTCAGAGAGAGAAAATTAAGCAAGATATAGATTAACATGAAGCAAATAGTGAAGCTGCAACTAGTATTATGTATATAACAAACAATAGAAATAATAAATGAGACCTTTAAATCAGATTAAAAGAATCATTTTTAAAAGCGCCAGCAACCATGGAAATATAGAAACTATTTTAATGAGAAGCTACTGAGAACAATTAATCCTAATATATTTAATGACGCTAAGAAATCGGGCAATTTTTAAATCAAAACATATAAGTAATCAAAACCAATTCAAAAGGATTTAAAATAAACATGCTAATAAAACAAAAAATGTTTAAAGTAAAAACATTTTTGGAGGCAGATGTTTTTGTATATGGCTTATTGCAAGTTTTCAAAGGCATATATTGTCTATGCTCCAGAAATTCCTGAAAATCATAGACTAAAACAAGAAAGCTGCCAAATTCACTTTACAAAGGAAGAACTACTAGTCAAGCAAAAGCTACCAAAGGTTCTACCCAAGTCTCCTGATTTTGGATGCACAAAATCTTAAATAGGTTACAGCAAAATGTTCTTTATTCCGAGTCCAAATAGCCGCCATATTAATATCTATGAATAAGCTGTATCCCCTGCAGTTGGGGTTAGGTGTTGCAGACGAGGTTCTGACTCCTACCCACCTGGCACACAATAGAGCAAAGCCCTGCCCTGCACTGCCCAAACTCCCAATTGCTGCTCTGCTGAAGCCCAGCTTTAACCACTATGGCAATCCTTTGTATTAAAGGTCATCTTTTTTTTAATTGACATTTTACCAAGCATGATGCTCTTCTCGATGAACTGGTCCTCTTGATAACATGTACAAATTATGTGAAGTAAATTTTAGTGATCCTTGATTCTTGCTGCATAGTTTTGTGCACTTGTTTTTGTGTTCACACACGTCTAGCTAAGCTGAATATTTATCTGTGTGAATTCATATGATATATTTATTTTTTTCAATATGCAATATCTTTCCTTCCTGTATTATTCATATTATCTCATAAAATCTCATATAAATCACCTCAGATGCGTGTGAAAGTTGGCCATTGAAAAGGAAGACCCTGGAAGAATGGATGAATTAGAATTATGGAGGTGCTGGGTAGAACATTGGAAATACCCTGGACGGCCAAAAGAGCCAACAAATCTGTGTTGGAAGTACAGCCAGAAGGCTCCTTAAAGCAAGGATAAAGAGAGTTCATTTCGTGTTTTTTGGACATGTTATCCATCAAGAGAGACCCGTCTCTGGGAAAGCACACCCTGCTTCCAAAAAGATGGAGTGACACCATGGTTACAGCTCTGAGCTCCAACAGAAGACCAGTTGTGGGGATGGGGCATGAGCTGATGGCATTCTCTTCTGTTTTACGTAGGCTCGCTATGAGTCAGCAGCCCCTAACAGCAGCGCCCTTCTATATAAAACATTTATCCCAGTAATTTTGACAGCCTGCTCCTTGGTGTTCTTGTAGGGATTTGCTTCTTTACTAGAATTCCAATTATTTAGCAGTTTTCATTTTTACAGATAATGCTTCAGTGAGCATTATGTTTGCTCTCCCAGTAACCTATTACTTCATAGCAAACTACACAAAATTTTCCCCTTTAAAACAAAAATCAGTTTATTTTATCTCACCGTTTTTGGTGCCATTGAGTCCGCTCTGACTCGCACCACTCTCCATCCTACACCATCCTCACAATTCTTCTTAGACTTTGAGCCACTGTGTCAAACCACCGATCTGACAGTCTTCCGCTTTTCCACTGCCCCTCTACTTTACCGAGTGTGGTAGTCCTGGTAGACTAGAGAAACAAGTGCACAGACACTCATATGTGTGTAAGAGAGAACTTTATATCAAAGAGCAATTGTACATTAAGAAAATATCTCAGCCCAGTCCAGATCAAGGCCATAAGTCTGATATTGCCCCATCTGTCAATACTACTCCATAAATTCCTCTTGAGACTCACACAGCTATGCAATGATGCCAAATGCAGGAAGATCACAGGCCAGTGGGGGGAAAGTCTTGTGGATCCAGTGGTGGTGGAAGCATCTCAGTGCTGGCATGCTGAATGTCAATTCAGGAGTCTCCACATGGCTCCTCCAGTTCCAGGGCTCTGGCTGCATCAGTGTAACTCCATGTGACTTGTCAGTTGGACGATGAAGCAGAGAGAGTGTGTGCATGTGTGTGCGTCCCACTTCCAGCAAGCTATTTACCTCTGTAGTGCCTCCAAATGAGGTCATTAAGCTGAGACCTGATTGACAGGCTAAACTCCACCCCTTAACTCTTAAGAGTCTCAAGTTGACACCAGATTATGTAACTAACACCCCAAGCATGATGTCCTTTACCAGTGCCTGGTATCTCTTGACAACATGTCCAAAGAATGTGAGATGAGATCTCATCATCCTTGCATATAAGGAGCATTCAGGCTGTATGTTTTCCAAAACTGATTTGTTTGATCTTTTGGAAGTCCATAGTACTTTCAATATTCTGGACCTGTACCATAAATCAAACACACTGACTTTTATTTAGTCTTCAAGGTTTACGTGTTAGGAATTTGTAGGTCATTGTTCTGTTTCACGTGCCATTAATGGAAGCTATTGAATTGTATTCAGTTACCAGATGTGCTGGTCATATGTTCCAGCAGCTTTCGGTATATGCCGGGCACTTTGACAGTTATGACTAAAACACTGGCCTCAGCTAGAAGTATGGGCAGGAGTGTATAGAGGGAACCTCTTCCACAAAGAGGTTAGTCTCAGGATAGTCAGGCATCACTCATGGCAGTCCGGAGTTCCCCATCAGACTGTTCCAAGAGGCCCAAGTAGCAGCTACAATGTTTTTTATGACCTTTGCTAGGTGATGAAAACTTCTTATTTCAAATGTTCAGAGCATCACTTTTACCATTTTCTATTGATCAAGGATATCACTAAAGTCAGTCCAGATTCAGGGGGAGTAGAATTAGACTATCTTTAGATAGAAGACTATCTTTACCTGGTGGCGTAGTGGGCTATGCATTGGACTATTAATTGCAAGGGCAGGAGTTAAACTCACCAGCTGTTCCTGAGGAGAACGATGAGGCTTTCCTCTTTCATAAGATGCCAGCCTCAGAAACCCAAGGGGTACTTACGCCCAGCTCGTTACAAGTCAGAATCATACTAAATTTGATGAGAGTGAGTTTTCAGCAAAAAAATGGAGTGAACACTTTGCAACCACCTTTAAATTATAAAAGAGTAAATCTTGGGAATGTCTAAAGTCACTTTCAGTCCAAACAGTGTGTACATTTTATGTTATTTTCCATAAAATTGGTGGCCCAAAATTAAGAAGAAAATGCACAGCGTCCTTCCGAGTAGACAGGTGCATTGGCAAGTTGATTTTCACGAAGTGGCTCCCAGACACATTGAACTTGTTCTAAGGAGCAGGTCATTGGGTCAGTTGGTGGTGCACCATCAGATCACGTGGAACACAGCTTCTGGTATAAGAAATATCTTCGAGATTAACTAGTAGAGCATCCTCTGTCGTGTGGGTTGCAGTTTGTTTGAGACTGTTTTCCAAAGGCAACCTGTTTTGAGCTCCTATTCTGAGCAGTGACATTTATAATTAGAGTCATACTGACATAATCACTCTATGTTTTCTAGGTCATCTCTAGATCAATTGTATCGATTTTTGGTAGAACTTCACATTTTCTTTGCTCTTCTAAAGCTGGAGGGATTTGGAAGTTCCCCTTACTTAAATGGATGCTTGCTGTATAGACATGCCTAATAGTTTTTATTTTAAAATGTCATTTAGAAATGATAACTGCTGCAAGCAACAGGCCACCCAGCTGCCTTAAATTCCTAGTACTGCTAAAGCAGAAACACCACAAATAGGTGGTTTTGACAAACAGAATTTTATTTTCTCACTGCTTAAGCAAAGCCCCAAGCCAAACCCATGGCCATCAATCAATTCCCACTCAGAGTGACCCAATAAAACAGAATAGAACTGTTCCTTAAAATTTGCAGACTATAAATCATAGGGGAACAAACAGCCTAATCTCCCTCTTACAGAGCTTCTAGTGTATTCAAATGAACCATCTTGCAGCTAGGAGGCTGGCACTGAACCCACGATGCCATGAAGGCTCCTTTCTCATGTCTTAACAAAGCTCATCTGCCATTGAGTGCCCTCTAATTCATAGCAGCAGCCTTATAGGACAGGGTAGAACTGCACCTGTGGGTTTTCCATACTTTAACTCTCTACAGGAGTCGAAATCCTCATCTTCCTACTCCTGCTGCTAATAGGTTTGAACTGCTAACTTTGTAGTTAGCAGCCAAACATGAAACGCAAATTCAGATCGTCATCTCGGGAGAAAGGCTTTCTCTTTCTTGGCACTGAGGGAAAGTCAATGTCGCCTTCCTGCCTTCTATTCCTCAGCTCCTGGGCCAGTTCACCTGCCATGTATCTTCCACTCTGTTACGCTTCCCTCTCTAAGAAGCATCGATGGAAGGTGATTGCCTGAAGAGACACCCCATGAAAAAGGATGTCATGCTGGGTAAAGCAGAGGGTCATCAAAACTGTGGAAGCCCTCCAATGAGATGGATGGACACTGTGGCTGCAACAGTGGGCCCAAATATAACAATTGTGAGGACGGAGATAGACCAACCAGTGAATTAGGATTGACTTGACGGCACCTAACGTCAACAGCACTGAACGGTTTCATTAGCATAGCTGTTGTTGTTAGGTGCCTTCAAGGCTGTTCCAACCCATAGCAACTCTGTGGGCAACAGAATAAAGCACTGCCTGGTCCTCCACCATTCTCACAGTTGTTCCTAAGATTGGTCCTATAATTGCAGGCACAGTGTCAATCCATCTCATGGAAGGCCTTCCTCTTTTTGGCTGCCCCTCTACTTTACCAAGGGTGATGTCCTTCTTCAAGGACTGGTCTGTCCTGACAACATGTCCATAGTAGGTAAGACAAAGCCATGCCAAAGGATTGCCTCTAAGGGATATTCTGACCTTACTTCTAATATAACTATGACTTACTAACAAATGTGACTGCATCATGGGTATAGGTTTAGGATTTACAGCACGTATACATGGGGAACACAGTTCAATCTACAGCACCAACTAACAGTGATGTAACATGTATCTTTTATTGTTGATTATTGACTTACTAACAAATCTGGACATGAGTCATCGCTACACAGGTCAGTAAGTACATGATGTTATAGAGGATTTAGTTTCTCTCTAACTTTCCATTCCACCATTTTTAATTATTGTCTGATTTTCCTGATGATTATTCCCTCTTAGGAATCAAATAGCTGCTTTCACTCCAGAAATAAAATTAATGTTAAAAACATTTTAAAATGGAGAATGAGGTCTAGTCTCAAGTTTACCCTTTGATAAGACAACAAAACTTTTATTTATTTGCTTGATTGGATATTGTAGTTTGAGTAAATATTTAGAGTGTATTAATATTTCATTCAACAATTTATATACATTTTATTTCAAGAAATCATCTCAAAGTAACAGCCCTCCCTCCCCTTCCTCTCTGGCTACTTCATTTGTATTTGTCATTTGTTCCTAATGCTTTCTGTCTTCTGAGCTTTTTTTCTGGGCCAATGCTGCCCTTTGGGCTAACATGGTTGGTTTCACTGAGCAGTATATTCCTCCCTGGTGCTATTATTTATTATTATATGGCTGTCCATTGCTCAATCCCTGGGGGTGGGTTCAGTTCCAGTATTGAAGTCGATCTAGGATCACTGGATCTGGTTTGTGCCGTCTACATCCAACCAATAAACCTTTCTTTTCTTTAAGCGGGATCTTTCTCTTGTTTGATTTGATTAATATTTATATTAAAATATGCTTCACATATCATACAATTTAATCATTCAATCATATTAAAAAGACTTGTGTAACCATCACCACAATCAAGTTCAGAACCGCTTCTTCTCATAATCATTGTTGTTAGCTCCCCATTGTCCTCTAACCTCCCCTGCCATGCACCTGCTTTTGTTAGATGCCATCAAGTCAGATACTTGATGCACAGCAGTGATCCTATGCACAGCAGTAGGAAACCCCACCTGGTCCTGAGCCCATCAATGCAGCCACTGTCTCAGTCCATCTCGTTGATGGTCTTCCTCTTATTGATCCAATTACTCTCTGTAGAGAGTTACCTATGCTGGATTTCATCATTCAGCAAATCACAACAAACATAAAACAGGAAGTGAACAACAACAAAACCAACAGAAGAGATTAAACAAAACAGAGACCATTCTCAATCGAAAAGAAAGCAAAAGATATTCAAAATTGAAACAACTTTAAAATGGGTCTGAAGGGAGAACAAATGAGCAGGTATGATGATATTTTCTATCTTAAGTTTTTGAATTTAATTCTACCTTTTTTTCTTCTTCCTCTCTGTTCAGGACTTTCCATCATGGTTCTGAACAGGGTGGCCCATAATTGTAGCACCATCTAGTTCTTCAGATTGCTCCACATGGAGATTGTGGCTCAGGGGGTCCATCAGCCCTTTTGAACAATTGTTCCCTTCAGTATTTGATCTTTTTCACTTTTCTTGCTCTGGACAAGGAAAGAATAGCTCCTTGTCTTATATCTCACTTCACCACTCAATAGTTATATCTTACACCACCACTCAATAACTCTTAAGGCCCCAGGTATTATTGTAGTAAGGGAGTAGAATGAAAAACACTGGCATTGTGGACTAAAAACTAGGTGGGGGAAAAAGAAGGCCAACTCCAAAAGACACAGCCATTGAGTGGATTCCAGTTAATAGCAACCCCTCAGGACAGAAGAGAACTGCTCCTTACAGTTCCTGAGACTGTCGATCTTTCCACGAGCAGACAACCTCCTCTTTCTCCCACACAGTAGTTAATGGACTTGAGTTGCTGACCTTGTGGTGAGCGGCCAAAGGTTAATCCCCAATTGCACCAGGACTTCTTTCTTTGTGGACCATGCTATGCCAATGGATCCAATTTCCCCCAGAGATTTCGGTCCTAAGTCTCTCAGCCAAGGGAGGCTTTCCATCAAAGTGTTCTATTGCAAAGAAGAAGTTTTCAGAATATTGCCTGGTATAGTCTACAATGTCTTTGGATATATTTACTGCACATACAAATATATGTGTAGAAATATTCTCGACCAAATCTCTATATGCCTGTAGGTCTACTCCCCTTCCCCCACTCACTTCCATTATGCTTGACTGTACATTTACGAATATACTTATGGGTGTTATTTTTTATTAGTATTATTGCAAGATTAGGTGAATAATTGGGTTTACCTATGTTTTGACTCTTGCACACATCCCCGTGCTTTCCTTTGCTAAGGAGTATGCTGTGCTACTCTCCCTTCACTGTACATTGCCTCTCCGTCCACCCCTGTGACTGTGTCTCCTCCCCAGTGAGTGGTTTGCCTTCTTTCCCCTTTCATCTCTGAGAACCATCAAATGCTGCTCCTTTCACAGTGTAAACCTTTTCTTGATTTTTTTTGTAGTAGTGGTCTCATACAATATTTATCCTCTTGTTATTGAACAGTATGTCATTCATCCATTGCATCCATGGATATACTTCAGTAGTTAATGGTTCCTTGTATTCCATTGTATGTCTGAGCCATTTTATCCACTCAGCTATAGTGGACCCTTAGGCCATTTCCATCATTTTGCTATTGTGAATAAACTGCAATGAACATGAGGGTGCATGTATATGATGATGTCACAGCTCCTATTTAGCTAGGATATGTACCTAGTAGAAGGATTTCTGGGCTATATGGTATTTCTCTCTCCCACTTGTTAAGGAAGAACCCTGCCACTTTCCACAGTGCTTGTGCCACTTTGCCATCCTACCAGATGATTCCCCGCCCCTCCACACCCATGTGGGACCTTGTTTTCCAGTTCTCTTAACAAGCAAAGCTTCGAAAAAGATTCCCAAGAAACATCTCACTGGCCATGCTTGGCCACTCCTTGTCTCCAAGGAGGTTGAAAATGCCTCTATTTTATAGATGGCAAAGGAGAATGTGATCATCAACTTGCAATCTTACCATACAATAGAGAGCAGAAAGTAGTTGAGTCCTAGAACAGGACTGAAGAAGCCCACCAAAGTATATTTCTTAAAAAGGAACAAAATTGCTTTATAAATGACATATGGTGTAGCCAGAGTAAACACCTGCCAATGCTACTTCTGTATAAGTGGGTTGGCAGTCAGCCTGTACCGTGGTGTTGGAGGCCAGATTCCCATGTGGGACACTGCTACTCACAGGCTCAGAGAGAAGAAAAGGCAAAGCTAGGGTTATGCTATACTGTTGTTACTTCTATAAATGAATAGGAAAATATTTTTTTATTTTCTATCACATCTTGGACGAGTTTTGCAGAGACACTTACAACTGAACAAAAAAAGAAACCAATCCCAAAGAGGAAAGAAGTGGTGAAGTAACACATTTCACCCTCTATTTACAGGCAATTTGGTGAACTTGTCTATTTTCTGAGACAAGGGTTTCCTGGAATGCTTAGAAGCCAGCTGTGCCCAGAAGCATATGCCTAAAGTCTAACAAGCAAAATATAAAGTGGAGCAATTTGTGAATACAGTATTTTCTTTCCTGCTTAAATCTAGCTTGGCAAATATTTGTATTTTCCATGAAAAAAAATGGCAAAGGTTATCTAGAATGTTACTAGATAGAATTGTGTTTAAAAGCCATTTGTATGGTTGAACACCAACGGAGGAGTTCTATTACAGCAAGCATGCACATCCTTAATGAGTTTGAATTTGAGGGCGAGAAGACACATAGAGAATAAGAACTAAGGTCTCCATAGACATAACCACAGCGTCGAATCTGCTAGTGAGAACAGTTCATATCCAAACAGAGACTTCGCCTGCTAAAGACTTATTGGAATGAAGTGTGAGCTTTTCCCTCAAGTATATGCAGATAAATGGGAAGAAATGGGGATGGGGAAAAATAGACTGGAGAAATGAGAATGAGTACTTTCTCTCGCTACCTAGTTCTACTGATGTTTTCTGTTTGCGAGGAGCATCTCTCTTGTTTACTAGGTGTATTCTAGTTGGAAAGAGAAATGCAGAATGAGTAGAAAGAGCCCCCATTAAGTCAATAAGGACAGCAACTTTATGATCCTTGGGTAAAAGGATATCCTGCCACTGAAATGGCACAGAGCATTCCCAAAAGATACACGATGGTAATCGTAACAAGCAGTTTCCTGAAATTTAATTCTACAAACCTACATTATACAGATAATTGGTAGTGCTACTTAATTTTTTATAAACTACAGGAACACTCCCTTATGCTTCTATTTTACAGCTCTAGAGGAGAGTTGAAGTGATTTTAAAAAATAAACCTATATATTTTAAAACAACTTTTGATGTCATGAAATTATTATAAATATTAATAATACAAAACACAATTTATCTGGTGGAAATGACCATGAATCTCTTTTTCGTGGATTATGTCCATTGGAGACTTAAAATCTGTGTCCATCTTCTGTAGATAGAAACCAGATGATTATCTATGCGCTATCATTTAAGTGACATCAAAGATTTTCCCAAATAAATATTTTATCCTGGATGACTGAATAGTCACTATTTGGCTATTTAGTGGTTTACATAATCCCACTTCTAGATGTCATTTTTCTGCAAGACAAATACTACTATTTGTATCTGCAGATTCTCAAATATCTTATATAGAATGACATGATATTTGTGAATAACCTACAAAACGATAACATAAAATAGATTATCCAATTATTTTCTTTAATGATCAAAACAAAAGCAAAGGTTTTTCTTCCTCTATTTCAGCATGCAATCTCATTTTTGCCTTTTAAAATCTAGTTCAATTACGTGGCTTCAGTATTTCTGCTCAAGGAAAATCAATTGTTCCTTCTATTAATGACAGATTTTATAGCCACCATTATCAAAGCATGCATCACTATGTTTTATAATGGTTGTTTATAAGTATCCACTATTCCTGTTGAATTTTGACTTCTATAGGCCATTGAGGTTGACTGAGCTCAATTCTAATTTATCTATATATCCCGTAGATATACCATAACCCTTTAAAAATAGTAGGTGTTAAAAAATCTCTCTTCCTGGTGAGTCAGTAGATTACACATTTTTGTTTGTTTATTTTAATAATTAATGATGGGAGGAGGCCCAAGCCAGGTAATATCTACCATATCATCTTGTTTACATGCTCTGCCCTGACCTGAAAATAGCAATTCATTACTTAGTGTGGGGTGGGGGGTATATGCACCTTGCAGTTTACCTTATACCTAGATTGTCAGTTGTATAATCAGCTTATAAATAAATTACATGCAGTTGTACCTCAGTATCTGCAGGGGCTTGGTTTTAAAATCCCCATGGATATAAAAATCTGCAGGTATACTAGTTTCTTATATAAAATAGGATAGTTTGTCCATATTATCTATAAACATGTAGCTTTATACTTTAAATAACCTCCAATTTACTGATATCATACAAATTAAAATGCATTGCAAATAACATTTCATGCTCTTAGTCTTTGAGGGATTGTTTTAATCAATTAATTGCTTTTCTTCACATTTTCAGTGAATTCATGGGACTGACAGATAAAGAGGGTCTATTGGTGACAATATTATAAAGATGTAATAAATTGGGTAACGAGAATAATGGAGAGAGGAAGAGAATGCTAAAGTAATAGCTGCACCAATTTGGTGGATTGGAAAAAAAGACATATTTTTAAGTGCATGCCCATATATTGGATAATCAAAACAGAGCTGTATATCATGTTAAGGGTGAAGATCTGTGTATTAGTGTTGCATTATCTATTAAAACCTGTAAAATAAAAATATATCAAGTAATAGTGAGTCAGTCTTTTATTATCACCATATGTTGGAAGTTCTAAACCAGTTCAGTCATCAAATACTCCTCACTACCAGCATAAAGTTTGCTCACGTCTTTACCAAAGTGCCAAAGTGTATTGTCTCCTTTGCATTAATCATTGTTCCAAAATTGGCTTTAATTTTGTGGCTTTCCCACCAAGATATCCATCCTAGGTTTGACTTTTAGACCTTTAGTTGGTTCTCGTGTGCCACTAGATATAAGCTTGTTTGATCTTAAAGTATACAGTGCAGTGGATTATTTAAGATGTCACTTCTAGCAATCAAATGACTTTTTCCTGATGGATTTGGGTAAGAGCAGATGTGGGGAGATACTGATAGGATATGTGATTCAACTGTGAATGATTGTTAGCAGTGTTTATTCAAAAAGAACTTGGACATCAAAGATGGAAATTGATTACTTTAGACATCCTGCTGGGTTTTAAATGAGCCATATCATAAGCAGGAACGCAGATCTTACTACCATAAAGAATGAAGCGCCAAGAGTAGCGTGCGTCCTTTGGGCCCTGAGATACCTGTGTATTGAACCTTCTTGATGCAGGAACAAACAGCTGTGACACCAATGGAGAGGCAGAGGAGTGGCAGCATCAAAACTAAGAGTTAGATAAAGAGACCGAGCAGTTGGCTTTCCTGCCCACAGAGCTAATAAAGTTGATGGATTTCAGGCAGGATGCTCACTATCAGAGTAGAGGGCCCCTCTGCACTGAAATGGGAGAGAGAGCATTCCCGACCCCTGGAACTACAGCCAAGTGTCTTCAGGCTGATAGAGTAAGATGCCACTTGGCCAATTTTAAGAAGCACTAAAAGAGCTTTATAACATCTTGGACATTTCTGATCCCTAGTTTGAGTCTATTAGCTTCTTTGATAAATCCCTTAATCATGACACCACTTGTCTATCAGTTTAATGTACTGGGGTGGCTTGTGTGTTGCTGTGAAGCTGGAAGCTGGCATTTCATATGCCAACGGGGTCACCTAGTGAACAGCTAATGGTGGAGCTTCCAAACTAAAAGCACAAGAAAGACTTGGCTCCTGAGTTTAACGGAAGGAGCCATTGAAAACCTTATGCACAGCTTCAAAACATTGTCAGATACTAAAGGCCTAATGAATGGAAGCAGAACATTGTTGAAGATAGTGTATGAGGATGGGCCCCGTGGGCCCAGTGTCAAAATGAGAGGAGTGGATTGATTTCGCTAAGTGGCGTCTACCATGGTGAAGTGAGTCCAGTACAGCTTGTGGAAGTGGAACCTTTGGGATATTCATTTGCTGATGGGATATGAATCAAGGTGAAGAGAAACAGCTGCAAAAATCTGCTTTGATCAGAACTTGGAATACACAATCTATGAATACAGGAAAATTGGTAGTCACCAAAAATGAAACCATGATTAGGATCAATATCCTAAGCAGTAGAGAGCTTATATGGACTGGTATTGGCTATTTTGAATCAAAAATCATATGCTTTACTATTCTAGGAATAACACAATTAAGAGGAATGGCAATGTGTTCATTGTCAGAAATTGCAAAATCAAGCATGAAGTAAAATGCTATCCTTTATGGGATTATATCCATCTGACTTCAAGGAAATCTTATCAATACAATTATTATTCAAATTCATGCACCAAGCACAAAAGCTAGTGTTGAAGAAATTGAAAAAAGTCTATCAAAAACCAGTCAGAAACTGATCAAGCATGCAATCAAATGCATTGTTAATTATTGGTGATTGGAATGCAATAGTTGGAAACAAAATGGAAGGAAGAATAGTTAGAAGATATGAACTTGGTGATAGAAATGGAGTTGGAGATGGTGATAGAAGGAGAGAGAATTTTGCAAAACGAATGACTTGTTCATAGAAAATACCTCTTGCCAGTGACCCAAAAGGCGACTATGCACATGGACTTCTCCGCCTGGAATACAAAGAACTTAAATTGATCGCATTTGTGGGCGGAGAAGATGGGGAGGCTCAATATCAGCAGCTAAAACCAGGCCAGGGTCTGGCTGTGGGACAGACCATCAATTGTTTGCATGTAAATTCAGGATAAAGCTGAAAAAAAAATTAAAACTAGTGCACAATAGCCAAAATATGACCTTGAGTCTATCCCACCTGAATTTTAAGATCATCCCAAGAACGGATTTGAAGCACTGAACACTAATGACAGACGACCTGACACACTGTGGGATATTCATGAAGAAAGCAAAAGGGCAAATATTAAAAAGACATGAAAGAACAGAAGTAGATGTCAAAAGAGACTCTGAGATGTGGTTTTACTCATAGAGTGTGAAAGCAATGATAGAAATGATAACGGACTGAACAGAAAATTTCAAAGGGCAGCTCAGGAAGAAAAAAACAAATATAGAAGGAAATATGCAAGGACCAAGAAAACCGAAAATATTTCTTAGACTTAGTTATTTCTGCAAATTGATACTTTATCCTGCCAACATATAAACATACTTACACAGTTCCATTGCTAAATAAGAAATTGATATTCATATAGATTATAGATGTTTTAAAAATATTTGAAGAAATGTTGTACTCCTTATTCAAAGGAGATAAATTTCATGGGACCAAGCCAGAATCAATTTAACCTGTATTTTCTAGTTAGTTGTATGATTTTACTAACTTTCTAGTAGAAAGTGGAAGCTAGTATATCGCTTTATTAAAAATACTATAGGGGACACATCTGGCCTCATTTGAATTTACAAAGGGAAACACCACTAACACCAGCCCTTAGCTGATCCTTTGAGTCTGCCCTCTGATCTTTACCAAGTCGAATACCAGCATCCCTCCCAGGACATTCTACTTCTCTGCTGGGCTTGACAAATTCTTTAAATGGCCACACAGAACTCACAGACAGCTCTTTCACTTGTAAACTTATGACATAGCTCTAATGTGAAAAAATAAATGAATGTATTTCTGTGTGCCTGCATGTAGGGTATATGTGTGCTCAGCTTTATAAACACTGTGTCTGTCACCAAGAGTGCCCTATGCCAATGTTACCAGTTTTGTGCCACCCTCACTTAACAACTGAGGAAATTATTCTCAAAGTAGTTTATCATGTGGGAAAGATCAGGGAGTGTGCAATTGTTAGAGCCAAGATTTAAACCCACAATCTTGCTACTTTGCTTCAAAATAGTTGGAAAAATACTTATGGTGAGCATGTGTGATGCAAGTTTTGCACATTGTGTTTTTTCTGTTTGTTTTTAATTCACAGCTTACTTGGTGATTATGTAAACATAAAGTGGTATGTGTTTATTCCTTCTGAATTGACTTCTAACGATTTATTCATTCCTCTCTCTTCTAGCTACTTATTTTTCATTCTCTGTTTTCCTCTATCCTTACAAATTCTTCTCAATATCTATATTGGGAGTGACTGGGTTAAAGAAATTAAATAATAATTCTAACTCCAAAGGGAGACTATTTCATAATTTCATTGATAATGCCCTCCCCAATATCATTTATTTTTCAGTGAGGGGGAGTGCATGTGCCTACCGCGAATAACAACATAAGATGCATACGGGTGCTTCCACTTGTCTTTCTGCACTATATCTCTCCCATGGGTTTTTTTCTTCTGTTTTCCTTTTAATTTTACAAGTATAAACAATAAAAGATATACAATGGCATTCCAGGGTGTAAAGAGAACAACTGCATTTTCAAAGATCCAAGCAGGGGAATGCAAGAATCTTTCACAAATGAGTGCCAGCCCTTCAGACCTGCAGCATCCCTCAAAAACCACAATAGCATTAGCTTGACATACTCCCAAATTTCCCAAATACTTAAAGGGACCATTTTGGATGATAGGACAATTTTGCATTAAAATTTCACTCTTTTTACTTAGGAAGAGTTGACAGGTCCTTACTATTTTGAACTCAGACTAGGCGTTGTTTCTAGATCTCCGGGCCAGCAGCTCACCGAGAAGATGGAACCATGTCTCCAGGCCATTTGATTCGCCTGCAGTAACACATCTGAAAGTACTATTTCTGACAGAAATGAGCACAACAACTGAGCAATTAATAAAAAGGGAAATCAAATAGTTAATGCGTGTGTATGGTGAGACCAACCACTTTTCCATTGGTTTTGTAGACCAAGCAGTAGTGACCACAGTAAAATATGAATCTAGAAAGAGGTAGTGTGTAAATAAAAAAACAGAATTCAACAAAAATGAGTCACTTGAAATTTATGGATCTCTTTTGGGGAAAAAAAGCGAAACTTATTCAAAAGATGCAAATGATCTAATGATCTTTCTTGCAACAAAATTGAGCATTAAAGAGAGATCTAAAACAAAGTAAATGGTCAAGGAAGTGACCAATCTGGTAGCAAGGAAATGAATTAAAGTAGGCATCAGTGAAGCCGCACTTATAAAAGCAGCTGATGTCTTCATATGGCAGTGTGTAAATAAATGCTACTTTCACAAAGATAAAGACTTCCGTAAAGGGAAAACTTCAGAAATATGTAAACAGACTAAAATGTAAGATGAGCAAGTCTTTATGGAAAACACAAATAATAATCTAGGGTACTTCAGGGTAGGAAAAATAAACTATATAACAACTAGATATTATTTACAATTTTTAAATCTCTATCTGGTGATGAAAAATAACAAGTCAGGTGAGCCTTTGGTTGAATTCATTTATTCATTCATTCATTCACTGTGGAATTACAATCCTTTAAACATTAAGAACAGTAGAATCTAAAAACAAGCAAAATCACCTTTTAACGTTTCAAAAATACAAAATGCCAAGCGAGCATGAACAGAGTTGTTCTGACTGCAAATGGCTGTGTTTTTGTTGGTGGTGTTTTTTAAAGAAAACAAGAGACTGGGTAGGTGCAAAGATTGTTTTGTTTTGGGTTTTTTCTCTTAAAGCAGATTAACTAGTGGGGCTTTTGCTTTTGGGTTTTTTTGGTTTTTTTGAATAGCTTAAAAGGTTCAAGTTATATCTGGCAGGGTGAATAGGTAATGATATATGCCTCATTCACCAAAGAAACAAATGTTTTGTTTCCCAACTCTAATTCTGTATTTTGTAGTAAGCTAGAGTGATATAATATACACTAGTATTATTGTAAAACAAGAGTTTATTACTTGGCTAAGTAAATTGATCTTTGGAAAAGTGTACAAGTGCTTTGAAATAAAATAAAAACTACTTAATCCAATCTTCTCTCATACAATTTCTTTCAAGGAGAACAGACACAGCCTGTTAAAATAACAAAGAATGTAGAGTTTCCATTCATGGACAAAGTGTCCTCATTCAAGCGCCCACTCTAAGCTACCTTACCCCACTTCTCAACTTTCTTTGCAGTGGGGAAATGTGATTCCATGAAACCTCCGGGGTTTTATGTTAACTGGCAGCGCTTCTCACGTCTCACAGCCTTGGTGACACCTAAATGACACGCACTTTGGATTGTCTTGTTGTGTGGAAAAGGTAGATAAAGGGAGGAGGAGAAACATAAAACAAGTGGGCAAGGGCAATGTGGCAGTCACAAATGTTCCTGAGATCAGGGCCAAGCTGAGGCTCATTTTGGAGATAAAACAATCACTTCAGTGAAATGATTTCACATGAAGTGTTAAATTACAAACCAAGTTCTGAGAATTCACACACACACACACACACACACACACACACACACACACACACACAATCTGCCAGCCTTCAAATGGAACATGGAGATGAAAAAAAAAATCTTCAGAATGAGCAGCAGCGAATATAATTTAAATGTAATTAGTAGAGTATGTCTTAGAACGTGACAGCAAAATTGTGTCAGATGGAAATGTGTGGAAAATGCCAACCTTTCCAGCTACTCTGGGAGATAGGATTGAGAGTGCTAGAATGGAACTCCCTATTTGACTGTCTATCGCTCCTAGAATTCAGCTAGAGCTGTTTGTTTTGCGGTATGTACCTCTTCGGATTCTTTGTGAGCATCAAGAAGGATGCCTGTTTGCTAGTCTCAGAGTAATTTCGACCAATAGATTTCATACTGACTTGATCAAAATATGTATATGCCTCCTGACTTCCTGACTTTGTGGCAAAATGTCTTTACTGTATTCATTCTTGGAAGTTTTTTTTATAGTTTTTGAACAACAGCTACCAAAAAAAGGTAAAAATTTCAGATGTGATTTCTGCACGATTACAAAATGTAAAACAAATGTCAGAGTAAATTTTAGCAATTGCTTTTGATTACAGCATTTTGAGATTCTAGAGCATTTCAGGAAATTCTTAAACCAGCATTTTTTCAAAACTCAACATAACCTCCCTTGAACCAAACAGCATTTCTTCCCCCTCCGTTCAGTCAGTTCCTTGGATTTCTTTTGAATGGCTATTTGTAAGACAGGCCCCTGGGGTAGAAAGCTTATGTGGGGCCAGCCCCTGCTATAAAAAGACTTTCCTGATGGCCTGGACCCTCTTTAGGACTGAGAAGGCAAAGCCTTTTCCAGGAGGTCTATTTCATCCGACTTCTTGTCCCCCCGTCAGTGTAAGTAGCTTGCAACTTCGGAGGAAAAAGAACGAAATCAAGTGTGAAGCAGGGGTACAAACCGGAGCTTTTCTAATCAACGAGAACATTTCTTTCCTTCTGCGGAAGTTCAGTTGTGGCTAGAGTTACTAATGGAACTGATCATTTCCAAAACATATCTGTATCATGGGCTATTTTTCCTTTCTTTCTTTTTTTCCAGTTCTGAACACAGTTGTATTATGCTACAACAATGAAATGCCTCCTTTCAACTAATGAGTTCAAAACGGAATCTAATCTTTAGTAGTCATATGAGTAAAGCCGCGGGGCTCATTACTGTTGAGGAGAGCAGTCCTGCGTCTCACAAAGGAGGCCCAGGTGGGAGTGAAATGCACTTCTCCGAATCCCAGTTCAGTATTCTAGCTCCTCGATAGCTCTAACTCCATGAGTCGTACCAAATTGGCTGATGATTTGACATCATAATTATATACATAAATTTATAATTTTCTGTTTATCAAACATCGTAGATTCCTTGAGGATTAAAATTTTGAACTTGGTCTATTTGTGCCAAATTGCCTGAAAATAATAATTAGAGACAATTTCACGTAATGAGTACAGTAGTTTCAGATAAATTACCCCTACAGAACATTAATTGTATTCATTAAACAGAAAGGGACAAAACTCGAAGGCTTTATCTATTATGTTTTTCGTTTCAGAAATTATCTTCAATACATTTCTTTATAATTTAGAAGACATTAACTCAGAGTGAATGAAAATATATTTGGCAAGGGAAAGTTTTCTATTAGGATGTTATTTCTAATTTAAGATTTCACTTAAATGCATCAAAAGTCACATTTTTAATAATGTTTTCTATCAGTTACTGTTTTGTATTCTTTTAAATTGTTAAGCAATAATATTACTTTCCAAGTGTGACTTTTTCCCATTTCTACTTTCTTTACATATGTGAATGAATGCAGGTATCTTGACGAAACGATGCTAAATTTCACATTGGGATGTCTGGCTAGGATGGTTTCCTAAAGATGGGTGAAGTTTCAATATAACAAATGTGCTTAGACATCTCTGGAGCCCTGGTGGCACTGTTAGGTAAATGCTGGACTGCTATCCGGAAGGTTAGTGGCTCAAACCTCCCAGCTGCTCTGAGGGGTGAAGGGGATGGATCTGTTCTCCTCTTAAGATAGATAGCCTATAGGAGGTGACTAGGAGCTAGAATTGACTTGATGGTAGTGGCTTTTGTGGATTTAAACATCTATGAAATTAATTTACTCTTTTTGTATCGTACTTGTTTAGATCAAAGGATTGATCAAAGTCTTCTCAAAAGTATCGTCTTAGTGCTCAAAGTGAGTGCCACTGGCAGAAAAAATGGTGGATGTCTTCTCTTTCAACTTAATCTGTGTAGGGACAAACCTAGGAAAATGACAGTATATATTATAAATTTAATGTTTGGCATTAGTGAAGCACCTAGTATTTGATGTTGTAGCAGGACTGGTCATTCATTGATTTATTGTGTAAAACCTCATGAAACCCTGAGGTTCCCCTTAATCACATCCTCCCAGTTTCAACATGAGCCTTCTAATTACTTATTCAGTCATGCAGATGGTTTGCTAACTACAAAGAATGACCCGGTGGGTTCCCCTTATAAACCAAAAGATCCTCAACCTTAGTCTGAAATGCATTCTTATGAGATTGGTCAGGATAGTCATAAATGTTTAGCAGGCTCAACTCAAGACTAAAATGTTAAAGTTTCTTACATTTGCAACCTGGACCATTTTAGCTTCATCAAGCTGCTTCATTGAGTCCAGTCTTAAAATGAGTCCAGTCTTCATGTGGCAGGGATGACAAATTTGTTACAACAAAAGTAGAATTTTTGACCTTCAAACTTGTCTCTCCACTTAAAAAAAAATAGCGCAAGCATCCAACAGCCAGGAATTCTAACAAACAGGAGCAGCAGCCACAACACATCAGGAGCCATCTCTGATTCTTTCCAGCCAATGGAGAGTGAAGATGTCCACCTTCAAAGGGGGTCTACCTTCAAAATAAAAGAAGCTTCCACTCCCATCTCCTCACTTTCTTAGTCCCGCCCTCGTTCAAGCTGCTGTCATCAGTTGCTTGGATTCCTTCAATAGTCAACGCGCTGCTTTTCTTACTATGTCCATTTCCTATGCTCCGTGGAATTATTGTGTCAAAAGGTAAGCTAAATGGTGTCTTTCCTCTCTTCAAAACCCCTCAATCACACCCATCTCTTTCGCATTACAATCTCAAATACTGTGACCCATGAATGATATAACCTAGCTTATAGAGGATCTCCGATTCGACCCCCTTCCACTCGCTGACTCTGCCCCAGGCACACTTGCCTCCTGGCGCTCTAGGCAACACGAGAAGGTTTCCCCTTCGGAGCATCTGCCTGGCTGATTTATGGGTTCAGAATGCTCTGCACAGAGACCTAATGTTCTCCCTTCTTCTATTCATGATTTCACTCCTTTTGTTCATCTCTGCAGAGAGTACTCCCTGATCACACAAGTAAAATAGCAACCCACTCCACCCACCACATTCTCTTTACCCTGCCTTATTTTTCCTCTTAGCACTAATGACCACCTGAAATAGTAAATAATTATTTGTTTACTTGTAGGTTTTTTGTTCTTTTGTTTTGGCGGTTGCTGTTTCCCACATCAAACTCTAAAGTCTCTGAGGGCGGGGACTTGCCTCCTACACTCAATCCTCTGTCTCCAAGAGACAGAACGTAAATACTGCATAACAACAACAATAAAAAGATTTGCTCAATTAGACAAATTGGTTAAATTTGTGCTCATGTACTAAACATATGAAATACTGAAATGTACTTCTATTTGACTGTACTACTTGGCCCACAAAATGTTTTTTCTACTCTCCTATATTGTTTCTAATCTTACTGTTCTAATTGATGGAGCAAGGCTATTATTTGTGTTCTCAGACCCATCGTGGTTCCCAGCCTGTGTGAACCACAGACCTATTCCTCTTGCCTCTATGTCCTCTCCTACACCTACCACATTACCTGTTGAAACCTAATTCAACAAACCTCTCCCAAGTAAAACCCACCACTCCTCCTTGTAGTCCTGTAACACACACAGAGTGTTCTCATAGTACCCAGAATACGGATCACAATTATTTGTTCAACAATTATCTTCATCGACTAAATCACAAGAAGTGTCTGTGTTAGTCATCTCTGTATCTCCAGCTCAAAAAATGCTACACTTGTTCTCCAAAAAGCATTGTTCAATCATATGTCCCAGGCATGAGTTTGGTGTGCTCAGGTGATAACAAGGAGGTTGGTGTTACTGGAGTTGAGAGAATGAAACAAAAATAGTAGGAGGAGAGAGAAGTCCGAATTCCATCGCGCTGGATGTTGTGAACGAAGACAAGGAACTTGGAATTTCATTAGTCTAAGTGAAGGTGGAAGTTATTGGGAGCATCAAAAAGAGAGGGACATGATAGGATACATTTTTTTTTTAATCACTGGTGTTTGTGTGAAGAGGAGCCTTTTGAGAAGCAAAGTCAGAGACTTGGAAAAACTGTTAGAAAACTACTGAAGTCGTCAAATCAAAAAATGCTAGTAAGTTAGACTAAGTTTTCAGGAGAGGAGATGCAGAGAAGAAGTTAGACTTCTACATTTTGAAAATAAAATTCATATATTCAATATATGAGATGAGAGAACAATAAACATCAGTCGCTGCTAGGATTTTTAGCTTGAAGTGATAAATAAAATAAATTCATTAAGGCTGTGTATAGAACCAATAAGTCATTTTATTTTTGCTATATTTTAATTTAGAAGTCTAAATGAGAGTATCAAGTACAGAATTCGATATATAAATTTGTAGCCCAGAATTGATGAATGAATGAATGAAATATTAGAAGAACTCAATTAATATGGCCCTTCTAGCTATAATTCCTTACGTGATGTAGTATAATTCTGGACTCTATGCCTGTGACTATAATCCCATTTTGATGGGAGTTTTCTGTAATGTTAATAGACAAGACTAAAGTAGAAGTAAGACTCTAATTTATCAGAGGGTGTGCACTGCCATGCCCTTTGTTTCCTTGGAGTATAGTCTGCTGAAAAGTAAAAACCACACCTCAAAACCATACTTCCACGTGTAGAAACCATCTTTGATAAAAGAGAAATCCCAGAGCCATTAGAAAAAGAGCATTTTAAGATCTCTGTCTGAAGTAGCAGAGTCCCAGAACAGAGGCAGAGACCAACAAGGCAAGGAGACCATGGGACAAGACACAGGACAGGGGTCAAGATTATGGAACTGTGAGAGAGAGGGGTATGTAGGCTTTCTGGTCCATGGAAGTAGAAGATAAGGGGCCATGCAGCTGAGGGGCTGAGGACCAGAGAGAGACTTGGCTGCTGGCTAAGAAGAGCTATTGCTTTGAACCAATGGGTGGTATCCTTTTTACTGAACTTCATTTATAGTGATTTGGCTAATGCTCTCAGTGCAGTTAGAATGTCTTCCTTCAGTACCACTGGTTCTTGCTCATATGCTACCTCCTGAAACAGTGAAATGTGGACTAGGTCTATTTGATACAGTGACTCAGTATATTCTTTCCATCTTTTATTGATGCTTCCTGAAATACTCAAAATTTCCCCATAGAATCTTTCAATATTTCCACTTGAGACTTTAGATTATTTTTTTCTTGAGTTCTTTCAGCTTGAGATACACTGTGTGTTCTTCCTTTCATTTATTTATTTTTTTCTTTCTCTTTGCTCCTTTACTGCTCACTGCCATCTAGTTGATGCTGACTCATAGTGACCCTATCGGACAGGTAGAACTGCCCCTGTGATTTTCTAAGACAGTAACTCTTTACAGGAGTAAAAATCTTCTTCTTCCTCCCATAGAGATTCTGGTGGTTTTGCACTGTGGATCGTATGGTTAGCCATCCACTGCATCCCACCAGGATCCTTTGTGTTCCTCCACTAGAGCCCCATTCACCATGAATATTATCTGTGAGCTCTGTGTAGGCATGCCAATGAATTATAGTATCTCAGCACAGAAGTACAGGGTCGTGGGGGAATAGTTGGTGTTAGAGTAGGTAAAGAATGATTGACAATGGAGGCATATCCAGCCTCTGCCTTGTGGCAATAGAGAAGCCAGTAGAAATCAGATGAGTCCTCATATTGTTTTTGAAAAATAATTGAATAAATGAATGATTGAATGCCTTTTGTAAATCTTTAGGTTGAGTTTTTTAAAGAAACAAAACCAGTCGCACTCATATATATGTATAAGAAAAAAACCTTTATGTCAAAAAAGAATTTTAGATCAAGAAATAAGTCCAGCCTAGTCCAATGCAAATCCTCGGCTCAGATGTTAGCTGGAGACTCTGAGTCATGCACCCGCCAGTGGAGGGGAAAGAAAGATGGAATGGGAAGCTGGGAGATCACAGGCTGGTGGGTGGACAGGTACATAGACCAAAGTCCACAGTTCACCTACAGCTCTTAGGTTAAGCAGGGTGCATGAGCCCCAGCTTCAGGCTTGCGACATGAGACCTAGTCAAGCAGAAAGGCATAGAACAAGAAAGCTAAGTTCCCTCTGGTGCCTCTCTTATAAAATGGCCCCACCCTCAAGAAGGCACCACAAGGCTGTAACACAATTGATAGGCTGGATTCTAGCCCTACCTCCAAATAGATGTTATAAAGTTGGCACAAAATCCAAACATCATAGTCAGATTCTCAAACTATGCTTTGTTACCACACCTAGGTTTTCTTATTTTATAAGTTAAATAAATACCAGATTTATGTTATTATTTATTTAATGAAATTTAATTTATAGAAGAAAAAATAGTTAATGCAAGAATTTTCTCAAATGTAAACATCATAACACTCCTTCTCAAGTTTCCACTATGTGAACTATAACTGGGTTATCACCTATATATAAACACACTTAGAAATGTGATTAAAAGCATAAATATAATTAAATATACTTACAGTTTTATTTAACTCTTTTATTATATAAATGTAATATTTAGTTGTTTTATTATTTTTGACCAGGTTCGTAAAGAAGCCCTGGTGGCTTAGTAGGTTATACATTGAGGTGCTAACCATAAGTTCAATGGTTCAAACTCACCAATCGCCCTGAGGAAGAAAGATGAGCTATCTACTCCTGTAAATATATAAAGTCTCAGAAACCACAACTGGCAGTTTTACTCTGTCCTAAAGGGTCACCATGAGTCAGATTTGACTTTATTGGAGTTATTTGTTGCGGGAGGGTGGGGGATGGATAAAGATTGCAATATCGTCCTGGTACTTTATCACATGAAAACCTTTGAGAACCATTCTTCTAGGAATCTGACTAGGTATCACAAGCAGTCAGCTGTGAGGCTAAGGTTCTGTCTTTCTGCCTTGTGCTGGTCCTCTCCTTAAAGACTTACCAGAACCAAGTAGGTAGAATAATTGTCTTCACAACCAAAAACAGCTGTTTCTTTCCTAATGTTCCAAAGAGAGAAATCGTGGAGAACTGAGGCCAAGTTTTAGAGTGTCTGTAACTGAATTTGCCATTAGAAACGCATTGCCTGATTTTTTTTTAAGTGACTAAGAATTGCAAAAAGTGATTATGTTAACTACAATTGATAGAACCAATTCCTGAAATATTAGCAGCTACATGTTGTCATCAGCATAGAGCTGTTTACAGATTCAGATATAAAGGGTTTGTTATGAAGAATAAAATATGTGACCTAAAGTTAAAGTGCAAGTAGCAAAGTAGGGATAGTAGATAAAAATTTTATTGGTTTATTTAACAGCACATTGTGAATTCTAAATGAAGCTGTTCCCCACCTCATAATGTTCACACCTGACGCTATAAAAAATACATAGTCTTTTATGCGTGGCTTTCCTGGATGGCTTCAACACTTCAATAACTTCGGTTTCCAAGCTGTTGTCTGTTGTAGTTTGAACATAATTTAAGGAACATTTTCCAGAGAGATTTTGTTTTGTATAAGAGTTTTCACTCCTCTTCTTCATCACCCCTCCACGAGATGGATTGACACAGTGGCTGCGCCAATGTGCTCGGGCATAGGAACAATTGTGAGGAGGGCCCGGGACCAGGCAGTGTTTCCTTGAGTTGTGCTCAATGTTGCTATGAGTCAGAGCCAACTTGATGGCACCTAACAATTACAACAACATAGGCGTTTTGTCCATGTCTTAAGATTAATTCTCATTTTCCTGCTAGAATATTTTTAAAAACTTAATTCTACAGTTCCATAAATTGCCAAACATTGAAATAGAGTACTGTGGCCTCAGTGGAAAATGGTAACATCTGTGAGGTTGATGTACAAATCAATCAATATGGAAGGTATCTTAAAAAAAAGAAAACAATGAGGTGTTGCAAAAAAAGGAGTGTGATTGTGTCTCTCAAAGGAACCCCTAGCTAGCATATCCACGTAAAATAAGGAAAAGCTTGGCCTGCCCACGGTGACTCCATGTCTCACAGAGGAGACCTGATCTAGAGGACTGCCTTGGTTGTTACCGTTTCCGGAAGCTGAACTCCAGACCTTGGTTCAGCAGCACTGCTCAAGGGTTTAAATTACCACACAACACAGCCACACAGAAGGATGTCGGAGAATGCAAAGATGTTGCTGCTTTCTTGTTTTCTAGGTCATAAAATAATTTACCTTATTCTTACATCTATATCATATTATAAAAAAATTAATGCTTTTTTTTTCATTTAAAGTGAAATAAAACAATCAGCCTGTACTCAATCTCTCATCTCTTTGCATAGATAATTACTTTTAACACTTTTGGTGAGTATATTATTAGATTTGTTTAGAAGTGTTATTATATATATATGTATATATATAATTTCACACATAAATATGCCAAGAATTGGGAGACAACTAGCTAATGGGCCAACCAACTGGAAAGGATCCATATTTCATCCATTCCAAAGAAAGGTGAGAGGTGATGGTCCAATTCAGAAATTCAAAAAATATGTATCAAAATCATTAAAATCTCATACATGCTAGTAAAAGGTGCATGGAAGCAGTAGTGAAGACATCAGACAACACATGGCATTAAGTAGATCTGCTGCACAAGACCTCTTAAATTGTTGAGAAGCAAGCAGATCCTTTTGAAAAGTAAGGTTCATTTGACCCAAGCCAGGGTATTTTCAATCACTTCATATCCATGTGTTGGACATTATAAATAAGGGAAACTAAAGAAGAATGGAGAAGCTGTACTATAGTGCTGGTGAAGAATATTGAAAGTAACATTGACTGCCATAGGAACAAACAAATCTATTTTGAAAAAACAGCCAGAATGCTCCTTATAGTTGAGGATGGTGAGACTTTGTCATGCGTACTTTAGACATGCTATTAGAAGAGATCAGTCCCTAGATTTTGTTGTGAAATATTTCTGGAAAGCTTAAAATTATCCAAAAGGGCCCCAAAGAGACAGTCTTTTCTAGTTGTGCACAAGAAAAGGTTATTATTTCTAATTTGATCTAAACATTTGCAGTTTTCAATAGAAAATATGATAAGCTCAATTCCTGATCCTCTCAATAAAGGAAACATCCACCTTGCATAAATGTCATGGTCACTAGAGATCTATCTGGGAGAGCAGAATTTCTCTAAAATGTTCCACGGTACCAGACACATCGCGTGTACTGATTAATATAATGTATTACCTAAAAAGAGAGTCTGGGTAGAATAAGCCCTGTAAGCTTATTCACCAAGGAAACTCTCTGATTCAATCTTACTCTCTGAGCAAAACTCTGTAAATAAAAAACTTAATCCAGAAACTGTGAGCCAGCCGTTCCCTACAAATTGTGTAAATATTACTAAGATGAGAAAACTAAGCATGATATAGAAGTATCTCTTTCATCTCCACACAATAACCATGGTGACACAATCAAGTTTAAATAACAGATGCAGTACTAAATTAAAAATCAGAACTGAAGTAAACACTCATTATATAAAGTAATTTTTTACTTGTCATAGAATATTTTACATTTCCTTCATATTTCCTATTCTAAAGTACGTATGAAGCCTTAAAGATTTTGAGGAGAAAATAATATACACCCATTCCTTGCTTATTGGCATGATAAGGTTCCACAGACCAAGTCGATCATCATGCAAAATTAGCATTCTATGAGAGCAAGCACAGCACCCTACCCCTGCTGGCCTTGAGATGCATGTGGCTTGAGAAGACTACTTGCCTCCTCACTATGGAGCCTGTGGATGTTGAAGGTAGTGGTGGTGGTGATCAAGAGTTTTCCACAGCCTATCACGTTGAATGTTTGCTTCTTTCTGCCTGGGCAGGGACCACTCTCATCCTCCATTCCCCTTGAGCACATAGTCTTGAATAACCTACTGCCAGTTTCTCACCTTCTGCTTCCCCTCAACAGATTTCTGGCACCCATGGGTTTGGCCTAAACTCCCCCAACCACCCTCAACTTTTCATCCTACCACTATCACCCTGAACCCTACAGGGTCCCACTAAAATACTTGGGAAAATGGGGAAAGCCATCCTGAGGCCAGAAAGGGTGGCCTGAAAAGGCCACCTTGGGACCTGACCACCACATTGTGTGGGGCTCAGACCATTGGAGGTGCTGCCTGAGATTTTTGCTTTCAATCTTTTTCTTAAATTTGAAACGTTGGATAACAAAACAGTTGATTAAAAAGAAATAGGTGTCACATATATAGTATCACTATGGGATGAATGTCCTTATGTTGAAAATAATGCCTAAGGTGTCTTCATTCTGATGAAGTCATGCAGTCCTTTAAGCCGCATTGATATATGATTTTCATGGCAGGGATTATAAAAGTAGCACAATATACCTGTGGATAACAAAATATTAGGCATTCAATATCAAAGATGAGGTAATAGAAAAGCAGGTAGGAACACAGCAATAATTCAATAATTGCTGAGTGAGGACAACAAAAATTTATTATAGGCTGCAATATGGATCACTGAGAGCATTAAAGACATAAAAACAGGAAATAGACTCCAACTGTCACCAAGAGATTTATTTAAGATGGATGGCTATAAAATTCTGAGTTTCTAAAGAAACTTGGAGAGTTTCCTTCCTGAGCAGTATTTAAGAATGTGGTGAAGAGTGGTTTGTAATAAGTATTGTAATGTCTTCTCTCCTCCTTAATGCTACATCTTGATAATTATAGAATCCTATCTAGAATATTTTTCTCCTAGCTACCCATCCTCTCAACCTAGCTATTAGTGCTTCTGAGATTTATTACAATCCAAGTTTATAGAGTCAGTAAGTAGGATCAAGGACACAAATAACTAAAATTATAGATGTGTTATGGAGTAGCATTGCTGAAAGTTCAGATATTGGATTTTTTGTTTTATTAAACAGGTGGAAGTGGATGGGGAAGAATACTACTTTTTAGAGACTCAAAACATTTTTTAAATGAGTAAAAGTTACCTTGTAAGTGTTTCTAGTATTAGAATATAGAGATGTCCTAAAAATTCTGACAGTTAACTGTGAACTAGTTATTATCATTCTCAGAGCTTCCTTAAAAACTTCCAATGCGTATACTGCCTTAATCCAAGATCAGGAAGGATAACATTACAAGATGCTATGGCTATAAGCCAACTTGTATTCTTTTGGAGTTCTTGGAATTACAGATGAACACCTGTTTAAGGAACTAAGAAGGTAGTTCAAGTACTAAAGAAATACAGACACTTGCCACATCTCTGGATAATGGTCTTATAAACACAGACTGGTTGTAATCTACGAGGATTCCAGCCTCGATCTGAAGCAATGAATGCATTTATCTTGAGGCTTGGGGCAAGTGACATCTTTCTTTTATGTTCCCAAGAGCATACAGTACATTGTTCTAGAACTACTGGATGGCTAATAAATCAGAATTGAACTAACATGTTGGAAAGTAGGCAATATGCTTTTTCACATATTGTAAACATGAATTTCTGGCACATGCTTTCTATTGAAGCATTTCTTAGATATCAGATATATCCCTCTTTCTTAACCTTGGGAGAGTGAGCTGAATGCAGGAAGTTTATTAGAGGGGCCTTTAGGAATAGTAAGACTGTTAAGGAGTTAAGAAAGTTTGAGTAGAATGAATAACTGAACTGCTTGCTATGCAGTCAATAAAGGCCTCATCAGATTCCACTGATGGGTCTGCAGTTGAAGAGCTCCCATGAGTTACAGACAAACTATCTTCTCATCAAGAAGTCTTGTCCTTTTCCCCCAGAAAAGTCATTGAGTTTAGGGGTTTTCATCCACCAAGAAAAATTCTGGGAGAGGGATTTATCTAAGAGCTAGCTATCAGCTACCAGCATTCCTTGCAGCTCAAGAAATAACATCTTTAACCCTTTGGAATATATTGTGGGATTGGTGTCTGACATCCTCTAACTTCTCAAGTGAGAAGAAGAATCAAGATCATCATAGGCTGATTCCAATGAGGCATAAATCAGATATGCCTCCAGACTCCAATCCGTTTACCACATCTGACAGCAATCATTCCCAACCATGACATGCTCTACTTCTCTACTAGGTTCAATAATGTGTTGCAACGACCATACAGAACTAAAATAATATTCATAATTGTGCAGATTATTAGCAAAATCTCACTGTGATAGAATTGATTATGACTCATGGTGACCCTATAGGACAAGATAGAACTTTTTTCGTGAGTTTCTGAGATAGTAACTCAGAAGTAGAAAACCTCATTCTCCTGAAGAATGGCTGATTGTTTTGAGCTGCTGGTTGTTTAGTTAGCACACCAGCAATTAAATAGCAACTTACAATTCAGGTTCAAGATTTCTCAGGATACAGTTCTTCAATCAGGAACATATCCTTTCATTCATGTCCACAGGAACATCTCTCTCCATCCTGTTTCTGCCCTGCCCAGGCAAAGGTTACAAAACTCTTTTAACTCTCCCAATTCAGTGCCTAATGGTACACCATTCTGCCAGTAAGTATTAGCATAAAGTGGCAAATCTAGTTCCCACCATTCTATCTCATGACAGTATCTTGATTCTGCTGCCTCTGCTACTTCTATTTCTCTATTTGATTCTCACCATCTCTCAGAGACTTTTGGGTCACAGCTTTCTATTCCTGGTTTGAAGAGGTTCACAGTACTTCGGCCCTGGGTTCAAAGGACATGCTCCACTCTTGGTTCTTATTTTTAATTGATGGGCCGCCCTTCTTTTCTAGGGTGGCTCATTTAAGCTTAGGGGGATGGCACAACTAACAATCCTCAAGTTAAAGTTCCATATACCTACTTGCATGATTGCACCCCCACAGGGTGCCATGCACATTGTTTACATTACTAGCAAGCTATCTGTGATAGTTTTGTGTGTGTGTGTGTGTGTCTGTGTGCCAATGAAGCACCTATAAGAAGATACGAGTGGAGTTTAGCCTGCCAATCAGTTCACAGTTTGACAACCTCCTTTGGAGGTGACCAAGATAAATTTCTCTCTGGATCCTGGTCTCTGTCTCTATCGCTGTCTCTATCGCTGTCTTTCTCTCTCTCTCACTCTCGCTCTCGCTCTCTCTCTCTTCTCTGCCTTCACTTTCCTGTTGAAAGGCCACACAGACCTTACAGAGCCCTGTGATACTTCCACCACATTAGATCCACAAGACTTTGCAACCATCAGCCCACGATCCTCCATTACATGTGGCTTCATGAGTCTGAAGAGAGATTTATGGACTAGTATTGGACTTATGGACTAGTATCAAGCTTACAGACTTGACATAGACAGGGCATGGATGTTTGCATAATGCATAATTACTTCTTGATATAAAGCTCTCTCTTACACATATATGAGTGTCACTGAAATTGTTTCTCTAGTCAACCCAGCCTAATACACTATCCAATCCCCTTAATGAGCCAAAAGCACATCATTTGCTTACATAACCATTTCTTAGTAGTAGCAAAGATGGACACAAGAAGAACCATATCAATTAATTAACTGTAAAACTGCTTTGAAGGAGATCTCAGTGACTTACTCTATCACCCACTATCTTATTTTTATCATAAACCTTTGTAATTTTTTCTTTTCTCAATACTCAACAACAACAACAAAAAACAAACAGATTTTGAAACTGCATTGATAATATTTATTAACGTTGCATAATCCTAAGTCCACATCTGGGTAAGTCTACATCTCAAGTCCTCATGAAAACTTCTCCTCTGTTACTAGAGTGAGAGTGCTGGTGTAAATGAGATAAGAAATGTTTCAATTCTGAATACATTTTTAAGATAGTGCCAACAGGATTTATTAATGGATTGGGTGTGTAGTACAAAGTGAAAACAAATATCAAGAATGTGTCTTGTTTTCTTAGCAATTTAAATAACCGAGCTATAATTTAATGAAATAGAGAACAATGGTCTAAGAAAAGGAAGTTGTGGCAATGGGGTTAGGAATGAAGATAGGACATAGGAGCAAAGTGATGAAATCCCCGGGAATACCAAAAATCAACCTTGGAGGCAGAATATGGAACCCCATCAGACTCAACTGGAAAACACTCATAAAGGCCAGCAAACAGACCTTGAACTATTTATAGGCCTTTCCATTTTTGTTAGTGACTTTCTTTTTTGTTGCTGTTGTTTTATTGTTGTTGTTCTCCAGAGCAATGTATTTAATTAAAGAAAAACAAAACCTTATTACCTTCAAAGTATTCTCCATTACACTTAATACTTTTGTCAAATCCATAATTCCATTCTTGGAAGCATTTTTCAAACTCATCTGTTTGGATGGCTGATAGTACCTCCCTAATTTTTCTCATCACCTCTTCTATGTCATCAAATTGCTGTCCTTTCATGTCCCTCTGCATTCACAGAAACAAAAAGAAGTTGCACAGAGAGAGGTCAGGTGAGTCAGGTGTGGAGGGCAAAAGAGGCATGCTGTTTGATGCCAAAAACTGGCACACAGATTGCTGCATGAGCAGGTGCATTTTCATGGTGGAAAAATCAGTCCCCCATAGGCCACAAATCAGGCCTTTTTGGTCACACACTGTTACACAATCTTTTCAGAACCTCTAAATAGGAAGCTTGATTAACAGTGCTATCTGGTGAAACAAGCTCCAAATGCACTACAAGGTGATATTTTCAACGGTTCTGAAGTTGATGGATGTCCAGAACGAATTTTGTCATCAATCAATATCTCACCTCTTTTGAACCAGAAAGCCACTCATACACATGAATTTTTCCCATAGGGCTGTCCTTGTAAACTATGTTCAACATCACAACAGTTTCTACAGCATTTTTCCTGACCAAGAAACAAAATTTCACAGATGCATGCTGTTCTCTTAAATCAGCCATCACAAAATGAGGTTCAAGAGAAACTGTTTTTATGAAAAATTCATTGTGACCAGAGAGAAACTTTCCAGGTGATGCCACTGAGTACACTAACTCATAGTGAGTTGCTTGATGCTCACGTAGGGGGAAAATGAATACTACAAAAGCTCCCTCCACCCAGCACAATTTGTTTTTTGATGGGGGCACCCCCACATATGTTGAAAGTATGTGGAACAAAATCTTGCAATTCTGGTTTTCAAGGACAATTTAGGGTGTGTTTTCTTCAACACAGATTTGTTTGCTCTCTTGGCATTCAGTACTTTCAATACTCCACCAGCACTGTAATTCAAACTGCACCATCTCCCGTCTTCTTTGTTTATTGTCCACCTTTCACATACAGCATAATCCTTTCTCTTTAACACTTTCAAGAATGATATCTTTTCTCTTTAACACTTTTAAGAGGCTTTGTACATATTTGCCCAATACAAATCTTGACTACTGACACCTAGAGCACTTATTGTTGATAAAAGTAAAATGAAACCTTTGACAATTTCAATCTTTTCTCTATTTATCATGATGTTGTCTATTGGTCTAGTTGCGAGGACTTTGCTTTCTTTACACTGGGTTGTAATTCATACTGACAGCTTTTGATCTTCATCAGTAAACGGGTCCTGCCCTCTTGGTTTGCAGCAAGTAAGGTTGTATCATCTGCATATCACAGCTTATTAAATATTAAATAAATATTCCTTCAATCCTGATGTCACATTCTTCTTCACATCGTTCAGCTTCTCAAATTATATGCTCAGTATACTGATTACATAAATATGCTGAAAGGATTCAACACTTTTCCTTATTTCCAGTATTCCCTCGTTCTATTTCTACAACTACATTTTAGTCTATGTACAGCTTGATCATGAAGTGTCTGGAATTGTCACTCTTCTAATTGTTATCCATAGCTTTTGTTGTGATTCAATAGAGTTGAATGCCTAGTGTAGTAAATAAAATCCAACCATCGTTCTGGTATTCATTGCTCTCAACCAAAATCCACCTGAGGTCAGCAGTGAAGTCCCTCCTTCCACACTCTCTTCTGAATGCAGCTTGAATTTCTGGTAGCTTCTGTCAAATACTGCTAGAACTTTGAATTTTCGTCAACAAAATTTAACTCAGATGTGATGATAATGGTATTATCTAATAATTTCAATCTTCCACAGGGTCAGCTTTCTTTGGGATGGTAAATCGGGGCTATCTTCCCAATTTCTTTACACAGATTAGTGAGTTATGCTAACACTGTACCGGTCTGTTGAAACAGTTCCATTGGTACCCCATCAATTCCTGGAGCCTTATTGTTCACTAATGCATTCAGTGCAGCTTTGACTTCTTCCTTCAACATCATTGGGTCTTGATTATATCGTACCGCTTGAACATCACCAATTTTGTTTTTTACAAAGACTTTGCATATTCATTCCATTATTCTTTCACAATTCCTTTAGCATTCAATATTTTGCCCATGTTGTAGTTTTTACATGCCTGCACGTCAGTTCCAGCTCACAGCAACCCTGCGTATTGAAAGAAGGAAACACTGCCCAGTCCTACACCATCTTCACAATTGTTGTATTTGAGCCCATTATTGCAGCCACTGTCAATCCATCTCGTTAATGAACTTTCTTCGTCCTTTTCTTTCTTTCTTTTGCTGCCTTTCATGATACCTTTTTACAGGAACTGTCCTCTCATGTTACCAAGGCCAGAATGTGCGACCCTTCTCACCTCTCACCATTCTAACTTCTAAGAAATATTCCGTTTGTGCCTTTTCCAAGACAGATTGTTGTGGTGGTACTTTCAAGATTCTTCCCCAGCATCTTAATTCAAACACATTGATTTCTTATTTAATATCAAATTTTCGCACGTATTTGAGAAGATTAAAAGCACTATGACTTGGGTCAGGCGCATCTTAGTCCCCAAAGTAGCAACTTTGCTCTTCAACATATTCAGCATATTTTAAGCTGAAAGAATTGAAGAAAAATTTCAAGCCTCCAGTTGGAATCTGAAAAGAATTATGAGTAAAATATTAAACAATGCTGGAAGTATCTAAAGAAGATGAAGTACTACATAGAGGCACTGTAAAAAAAATCATCAACATTCGAACATTTCAAGAAGCAGCATGTGATCAAGAATTGATGGTACTTAAGAAAGAAGTAAGTCCAGGCTGCACTAAAGACATTAGCAAAAAGGCATATCTTCAAGAATTGATAGAATACCAATTGATATGTTTTAACAAAAAGCACAAGGAACCAACCACTGACCTATATTATGAAAATTTTTCCTATAGAAAACTTAAATATTGCAACCTGAGTGAGGCTTGAATTTTTTTCACCTCTCTCAACTTGAGATATGCTGAGCAAGTTCTTCCTATTTGTTCTTCCAATTCCAGATCTTTTCACATTTCATTATAATATTTTACTTTTTCCTCTCAAGTTGCCTTGGAAACTTTTTCTATCCACCTCTTTTACTTCATTATTTCTCTCATTATATGTGGGCACAATACAAGAGTAAGTTTCAGAATCTCTTCTGACATTCACTTTGGTACATTCTTTCTGTTTTGTCTTTTAAATGACCTCTTGCTCTCTTTAAGTACCATATTCTTGATTTCTACCCACTTTTAGTGTGGTCTTCAGTCATTAGTGTTCAGTTAATCCAATTTGTTCTTAAGGTGGCCTTTCAGGCAGGTGAGATATACTCAAGGTCATATTTTATCACTTGTTTATTTTTTTGTAATTTGAAGTTTTTTCAACTTCAATCTGAATGTGCAGATGAGCAACTGATTGTTAGAGCCCTGTTGTTATTTTGACTAATTACATTGAGCTTCAACATTGTCTCACAGATGTACTCAATTTGATTGCTGTTTATTCCACCTTGTGAGGCCCACATATATAGTCACTCTTTTTGTTGTGCAAAAATGGATATTTGCACCTAAGAAGTTATTGATCCAGCTTTGTTTCTATCACCATCACTATATATTCCAACTGCTTCCCAAAACTTCCTTTTTGTTTTCAGATTTACATTCCAATTGCCACTAATTATCAACTAATCTTGATCTCATATTTGATTGGTTTAAGACTAAAGACTTTGGTAGAATTCTTCAATTTGTTCCTCATTCATTTTAATGTATACATTTAAATCATAGACGTATTCATTTTTCTTCCTTGTAGGTGTGGAGATATTATCTTATTACAGACAGCATTGTACTTCAAGATAGATCTTGAAACTGTATTTTTATATCACGAATGTGACATTATTCCTCTTAAATTTTTCATTCCTAGCATAGTAAATAAAATGATTTTCCAAAACAAAATGGCCAAAACAGGCTAATTTCAACCTAGGATATCTACATATATTTCTTCTGGTTTATTTTTTATGACTTCCATTTTTCTAGATTCATATTTCAACTATTAATTTCAATTTGCAGCTATTTCTTCTCATTTTGAGTTATGTCCCATAAGCAAATTGAGACCTCACAAGCATTCTACATCCAAGTGATTAAAGCTAACTCTATTTGGAGAAGGCAGCTCCTGCCTGATTTTATTTTGAGTGTTTTCCAGCCTAACGTATTCAACTTCTGGCAGTATATCATACAATCTTCCACTGCTACTAATAAGTGCTTCAGTACTTAATCCCTCATAAGTGAATTGCATATTCTTTCTTCCTAATGTGTTCTTAGTCTTGAAGCTCCATTGAAACTTGTTCACCAGGCTGATATTTGAAATACTGAAGGTATAGCTTCCGAAATCAAAGCAGCACACAAACCACCAGGGCAAAACAAATTGGCCAATGAGTGTATCCTAACTGAAATGAAAGTATTCCCTAAGAAATATTTAAGTACTTTGGTAAAGAGATAAATAAAAAACATTTCCATTTGACTACTGTGTAACAGAAATGGTTGGTTTCTTTTTTAAAATAATTTAATACTATTTTTTATTAAATCCTTTTATTGGGGCCTCATACATCTCTTATCACAATCCTTGCCTTCATCCATTGTGTCAAGCACAGTTACACATATGCTGCCATCATCATTTTCAAAGCATTCTCTTCCCACTTGAGCCACTGATATCAACTCCCTATTTCTTCCCCCTCCCTTCCCTGCCACCCTCCCTCACAAACCCTTGATAAGTTATAAATTATTATTTTCATATCTTACATCGTCCATTGCCCCTCACCCACTTTACCATTGTTTGTCCCCCTGAGAGGGGGTTATAGGTTGATCCTTATGATCGATTCCCCCTTTCTTACCTCACCTTCCCCTAATCTTCCTGTTGGTCCTGGGGTGTTTCTCTATCCTGGATTCCCTGTGTTGCAGGCTCTTATCTGTAGCAGTGTGCATGTTCTGGTTTAATCCGGTTTGTAAGGTAGAATTGAGGTCATGATAGTGGGGGAAAGGAAGCACCAAAGAACTAGAAGGAAGTTGTGTGTTTCATTGGTGCTATACTGCACCCTGACTGGATCATCACGTCCCTGTGACCCCTCTGTATGGAGATGTCCAATTGTATATAGATGGTCATTGGGTCTCTGCTCCATGCTCCCCCCACCCCTATTCACCATGGGTATGATTTTGTTTTGTGACTTAGATGCCTGGTACCTGATCCCATTAACACCTCATGATCACAAAGGCTGGTATGCTTCTTCCCTGTGGGCTTTTTTGCTTCTCAGCTATATGGCTGCTTTTTTTATCTTCAAGCTTTTAATACCCCAGACACTATAGCTTTTGATAGCTGGGCACCATCAGCTTTCTTCACCACATTTGCTTATGCACCCATTTTGTCTTCAG
>NW_022111373.1:102303317-102318535 GCF_000313985.2 Echinops telfairi
CGGGGGGAGACGTCGGACAGTGTAACTTATGACAAAACTATAATAACTTGTGAATTATGGAGGGTTCATGAGGGAGGGGCGTGGGGAGGGAGGGGGAAAATGAGCAACTGATATTAAGGGTTGAGTTGGAGGGCAAATGTTTTGAGAATGATGAAGGCAGCAAATGTACATATGTGCTTGACACAATAGATGTATGTATGGATTGTGATGAGAATTGTACAAGCCCCCAATAAAATAATTAAAAACAAAAAACTAAATAGAATGCCGGATTGTTAGAAAAAAGTATTCTTGTATTGAGGGAGTACTCAAGTCGAGGCCGATGTTAATCTTCAACCTTAATATTTAACACATAGATATGAGTATATAGTTCTACACACATATGTACATGCCTGTTTTTAGACCTCTAAAAATGTTCTTTGCCTCCTGGTTTTTTTCTTCTATTTCCTTTTACTTTCCTCTTGTCACACCATCATGTTCAGCCTTCATTCAGTCTTAGTAATTCCTCACTGCTGCATCCCCCTTGAATAAACCCCACTAGGCATCCTACACCCTTCTTCCCATTGATTTAAGGTCACTTGTTGTTCCCTTGTCCCTGGGTTGGTCCCCCCCGCCCCCCCCAGCCACCTTCCTTTCTCCCATATCCTTCTGGAACCCTTGGTCCAGTTCTTTTCATCTCCAAATTATTTATCCTGCTATCTTATCTAGATAAACAATCAGATATATTAATAAGTGCAAAACCCCAATGAAGCCAAATAAAACAACAAAGGAAGTCAAAATCAACAAAACAATAACAACAACAACAACAACAAAAAGAAAGCCACTGACAAAAATGGAAAGGTCTATAAATAGTTCAAGGCCTGTTTGTTGGCCTTTACGAGTATTTCCAGTCGAGTCTAATGGGGAGCAATACTCTGGCCTCCAAAGTCTACTTTTGGTATTTCCGGGGATTTCATCACTTTTCTCCCCTTGCTGCTCTGTTCCATGCCCTTAATGTTTCACCCCAGTGTGATGGGGTCAGATTGTGCACAATTCCTGCACTGTGTCTCCAGTATTGTTCCTCGCAGCACCATGGTTTAGTGTGTGATGTCATGTGTCGTGGTGGGGCTGGGCCTATGGTCCTCACGGTGTGTTCTCGTCTCTGAGCAAGAATATCGTCCTTGAGGCTTGGTGGACCAGGATGTCCTCCCCTCCCTCTCCATCCCTTTTCGTTTCTCCCGTGAGCTTTAATCAAACACACCCATTTCCCCAAGCTGTAGCCCCAGTGCTGTCCTCTGAAGTGCATTCTTCTGAGGCGGGAGTGTCCACATAGTTGGGATTAGGTCCGGCCCTGCAGACCTCTCTATTGGTTCCCTGGCACATGCCGGTGTGTTGTATTCACGTCTTGGCACATCAGGTTGAAGCCTGGTTTCTTTCTCCTTCTCCTCTGGAGATATAAACAATACCCTCCCATTGGGTAGGTCAGTGCCCTGCTCCCCTCACCCATGAATTTTTTTTCTTCTTTCTTTCCCCCTCTTATTAGTTGGCTGCCATATGTATCCTTGGATAGAGTTTGGCCTCTGCCATAGTTGCTGGATATGATCCCAGGGATGTATGTAGATAGTAGTTTTTCCCTTATGCCCCATTTTGTTTTGTTTTGTTTTTAAGTTTACCTCAGTGGACTCGTGTTGTACTTGTCCTTTTATACTTGGCTTACTTCACTTAGCATGATTTCCTCCAGTTCTTCCCATGCAGCATTGTGCTTCATGCCTTCATTGCTGCTTTTTAGGGATGGTACTACTCCATTATATGCATGCAACACAGTTTTTGATCCATTCAACTGTTGATAGAAATTTGAGTTATTTCCAACTACTTGCAATTGTAAACTGTGCCATGAGATGATTGGAATACAGGTGTCTGGCCATGGTTTGTTTCTTGCCACTTTTGGGTATAACCCCATCTGTATTTCCATCTGTTTCGGATATCACCAAATCGATTTCCATAGTGGCTGTACAAACCTACAAATCCACCAGCAGTGGAGGAGAGTTCCTATCTTCCCACAGCCCCTCCAACACTTGTTACTTTCTGAATTTTTCAATTGGGCTTTCTTTGAGGGTGTTGGGTGGTATCTCATTGTTGTTTTAATTTGTATTTCTCTTATACATAAAGATCAGGAACATTTTCTCATATGTTTATTGGCCATTTGGATTTCTGTCCCTGTGAAACTTCTGTTCAGGTCCTTTGCCCACCTCTTCAGTGGGAAGTTAGTTTTTTTCTTATTGTAAGCTTGCAAAGTATTGTAGATTTGAGTAATAAGGCCTTTGTCTGATGTGTCATTGCTAAAGATGTTTTCCCAGTCTGTGGACTCTCTTATTAATCTCCATGAAGTCTTTTGATATACATATGTATTTTATCTTCAGTATATCCCACGTGTCAATTTGTGACTCCTCTGTATTTGTATCCTTCCTTATTTCCGATAGCCTATGTAATCTTTGTGCCAAGGTTCTCAGGTTTGTCCCAGTTCCTTCATTAATGGCCTTAATGGTTTGGGGTTTTACCTCAAGCTCTGTGATCCAACTTGAGTTTATTCTTGTGCATGCAGTGAGATAAGGGTCTTGCTTCATTTTTCTGCAGGTAGATATCCATTTTTTTCTAGCACCACTTATTGAAGAGGGCATCTGCTTCCCGTTTGATATTTTAGGGGCCCTTATCAAAATTCAGTTGTCTGTATGCTAATGTTTTTATTTCTTTGTTTTCAATTCTTTTCCATCGGTCTGAATATCTGTCCTTATACCAGTACCACACAGTTTTGACTACTGTGGCTGTATAATATGTGCTAAAGTCAGGTAGAGCAACCCCTCCCACTTTGTCTTTCATCTTGAGGAGTTCTCTGCTAATTCTGAGCTTCTTCCCTCTCCATATGAAGTTCAGAATCAGTTTTTCCAACTCTTTGAAGAAGGATCATGGTATTCATATAAGGATAGCCTTAAACTTATATAGTGCCTTGGGCAGAACTGACATTTTTATTATAGTTAGTCTCCCAATCCATGAGCATGGGATATTCCATTTGTTGAGATCACTCTTGGTTTCTTATAATGGTGTTCTGTAGTTCTCCTCATACAAATCTTTTGGGTGTTTTAGTCAGGTCTATCCATAGATATTTCAATTTGTACTTGGCTGTTGTAAAGAATACTACCATCTTAATTGCCTCATCTGTGATCTTGTCTGATGTGTATAGCAGTCCAATAGACTTCTGTTTGTTGATATTGTATCCTGCCACTCTTCCATATTCCTCTACCACTTCCAACACTCCCCTTGTGGAATTCTGGCTATTTTTTATATATACAATCATATCATCTGTGAATAACAACAGTTTCTCCTCTTCCTTCCCCAGACGAATACCTTGGAAGTGTTTTCTTTGTCTTATGTTGTAGCTAAGACCTTCAGTATGATGTTAAATAGGAGTGGAGACAGGGGCATCCTTGTCTGGTCCCTTTTTCAGTGGAATTATTTTCTCTTCTCTCCATTGATTATCACATTAGCTGTTGGATTTTCATATAATGCTTATATAATATGGAGGAATTTTCCTTCCATTCCTATCTTCTTGAGTGTCTTAAACAGGAATGGGTGTTGGATGTTGTTGAATGCTTTTTCCACATCTATCAATATTATCATGTGGTTCTTATAATTTTTCATGTCAATGTGACAAAGTAAACTAATGGTCATAGTATTTTAAACCATTCCTGCATCCCTGGTATGAATCCCACTTAGTCATGATGAATTATTTTTTATTTGCTTTTGTATTCTATTAGCCAGTATTTTGTTAAGGATTTTTGCATCAATGAGCATTAAGGGTATTGGTTTGTATTTCTCAATTCTTGTGGGATCCTTGCCTGCTTTAAGTATCAGAGTTATACTACCTTTACAGAAAGGTTTCAGAGTTTTCTGTCTTTTTCTATGTTCTGGAAGAGTTTATGGAGGATTGATGTCAGTTCTTCCCTGAATGCTTGGTAGAATTCTCCTGTGAAAGCATCTGACCCGGGGAATTTTTTTGTTCGTAACCCCTTGAAAACCTTATCTATTTCTTATATTGCTATTGGTCAGATGAGGTTGTTGATGTCCAACTGGGATAGTCCAGGGAGGGATTGCTTTTCCAGGTATTTGTCCATGTCATCCAAGTTGTTGAATTTGTTAGAGTACAGGCCTTCATAATACTGTGTAATTAACCTTTTGATTTCATTAGGGTCCATTATAATGTCCCATGTTTCATCCCTCATCCTTGCTGTTGAAATTTGTTCCTCCTTTTCTTTGGTTAGGTTTTCCTTTGGTCTATCAATTCTGTTCATCTTTTCCAAGTAACAAGTTTTAGCTGCATTAATTTTTTCCATAATTTCCTTGTTTTCCCTCTCCTGTGTCTCACCTGATTTTTATTATTTCTTTACTTTTGCTATTAGTAGGATTGTTCTGTTGACTCTGTTCTAATTGGTGTAGGTTTTGTGCCAACATATCAACCACAAGTCTCTCTTCCTTTTTCATGTGTGCATGTATTGTTATCAGCCTTCCTCTGATAAATGCCTTTGCTATGTCCCAAAAGTTTTGGTATGCCGTTTTTCATACTCATTAGATCTCTGATCCGACCCAATACACACTTCTTTTGCAATACAGTTATTCATTCTCTGAATGTTTAACGTTATATTCTCCATCGTCTTTTTGTTAATTTATAGCCTTCTAGCATTGTGGATAAAGAAAGAAGTCTTTATAATCACTATGTGCTTGAAGTTACTCAATTTTGACTTGTGTCCCAGCATATGGTCCATCTTCGAGTATGTGCCATTGGGCTTGAAAAGAATGATTTTTTTTTTGCATTTGGGTGGAAAGCTCTGAAAATATCTATCAGGTTGAGTCTCCAATTGAGCTGTTTAGCTCTGTAGCCTCTTTTTACGTTTCTTTCCCTGTATCTTTCTTTATCAGAACGTGGTGTATTAAAGTCACCTACTATAATTGTTGAGCCTGTGGCTTCTTTTTTTTAATCTTTTGCACTGTTTGATTTATGAATTTCATGGGTCTATCATTGGGCACTTATATATTTATTATGCTCACTTTTTCTTGGTCTACTATTCCCTTGAGCATTATATAGTGCCCCTCGTCTCTTGTTAAGACTTGTACCTTGAGATAAATTTTGTCAAAGATTAAGATTCCTACCCCTGCTTTTTTGGCATTGCCATTTGCTTGGTATATTTTATTCCAGCCTTTAATTCCCAAACTGTTTGTGTCTGCAAGCTTGAGATGTGTCTCCTGTAGGCAGCAGATCAATGGATTATGTTTTCTAAGTCAGTTAGCCTCTGCCTTTTAATGTCTGGGTTCAGTCCATTAATATTCAGTGTTATTACATCCATCTCTGAACTCTGTGATGTCATCTTGTACCTTTTGTGTTGGGTGTTTTCCTACCTACTATCTTATTGGTTTGTGCTGTGTGGGGGGGGTGGTGGTTCATTCTTGCCTTCTTTCCATTTTTGAGCTAATGTTTTCTTGGGGGTTGTTTTCACTGTCGCACTCTCAGTGGATTTGTTCTGTGTGACGGTCCTTTATTTGGCTCTGTGAGTGTTAATCTTCTACCCATCCTTGGTTGTCAAGGATCTTTATAGAGCTGATTTTTTTACATGTTCTTTGCATTTTCCTTGTCTGGGAAGACTCACTTCTCCATCTATCTTAATAGATAATTTGGCCGGATATAGTTTTCTTAGATTTGTGTGACTTTCCTTCAATTTTTGTAATATGTTACTCCATTCCCTCTTCTTCTTCATCGTGTCTGCTGATAAGTCTGAACATATTCTTATTTGGGTACCTTTATAAGTGACTATTAGTTTTTCCCTAGCTGCTCTTATGATTTTCTCCTGTCCCTCATAGTTAGATAAATTAACTATTATGTGTCTTGGTGACTTCCTGGGGTTCAGTCTGGCTCTTGAATTGTTGATTTATTTTCCTTTACTAAGTTGGGAAAGTTTTTCTCTAATAATTCCCTCTCTATTTTCTCTGTTGACTTCTTAATTGTGTCTTGTTCTGGTAGTCCAATTATTATAAGGTTAATACTCTTCATAACATCAGGCATGGCTCTCAGGTTTCCTTCTGTTTCTCTGATTGTCTTATTTGACTGATTTTTCCCATTTGTTGAAGTATGCCTGGTTATCCTCTAGGGTGTCAAACAATTAAAACACAGGCCATTTGGTGCAACAGGCAAGATTCACGTAGGCCACATACCATTCACAAATTTTGTTAAATTTATATTTTGAAGTGAGAATTCAAGAATATATATAGAATAATTAAAACACTATATAATTGCTTTTATTTAAACATTTATTTTATTTAATGTATTTATAAAACTAAAATTATTCTCTTATACATGAAAATTTCCAGCACTTTCCTCCTACTAGCTTTCCAATATGTAGATTCAAAGACTGAGAACAGACAATCTTCATTAAGGCAGATAGATGTTTATCAGTTCATCTCAATCTGTATGATGTTTTATTTAATTTCATGGACAATAATAGTTGCTCACACAATTGCTTCCTTCTAAAAATGTTAAATAGCGCTACCTCTAGGTATGATTCATAACAGCACAATGCAGAGTGCTCCTTTTAACCTTTTCACTATTGGGAACTGCTTATGTTACATGACACTGAAAGTGGCAGACATTTTGCTTCCAAATGTCACAGGAACTGAGTCAATGGGTTTATACAAGTCAACCGTCTCCCAGGAAAGGGACTGGGCCATGTGTATACTCATCTTCAGTAGTTAAAGGTTTAACGAGGGAATAGTGTGTACAAGATTGCTTAAATCTCCCGTAAGCACTATTTTCTTTATAACAATTTTTGTATTTTCATTTTATTTTGGAGCATCAGAGGCACAAAAAATTACCCTGGGGGGCCGCATGCAGCCCTCAGGCCACCAGTTTGACACCCCTACTCTAGGGCACTGGTGTGATTCTCTGCCTCCTCAAGTTTGTTGGCAAAGTCTGTTAATTTGCTACTGAATTTTGTTATTTCACCCCTTAGGTCTTGTATTTACTTTTGGTACATTGCCTTTATCTCCTCTATCATTTCATACTTTTCCTGTATTGCTTCCTTCATATACTGTATGAAGCAGCATTCTGAAGATTTCTTTCTGTTACAGGTCAAGGTCTGCTTCTTCTATGTACGTCATTAGGTTCATGACTTCTTTGGTATTGTCTTCTGTTTCTTCTGCGTTTTTGTTGAGGCTGTTGGGCCTTGTTGCTGTTTACATGTTATTTTAGAGGAGCCCAGTGCCATCCTCCAGATTAGGAGAGCACTAGTCTCTCTCTTGGGGAACTCATATGAGTGCTTCTTCGAACTCACTGCAGGTAGCTGCACTGGGATGTCAGGCTACCGCTGTATCTTCCTGTTATTTCACTCTTACCATAGCCAACCAATATTCTGTTATTTGGAATGTGAGTTCGATAGTCCTCTCATGGGACACAGGTTGGGTGGTGTGGGCCCACGAGGATGGCGTTCTACTGGCTGATCCCAGAGGAAGCCATAGTAGTGTGTCTCAACGAGCTTGGAGTGGCTCGAATGATGTGTAGTGTTTCTCTCTGCAACTGGACTGCCACAAAGGGCAGGTGGGTGTACCCTCTTTGCTGTAGAGCATCATAGATGTCAGGCATAATTACCCTTGTTGGAGAGATCACCATGGATGTTGGGCAGATATTCCTGCAGTAGTGTGGATCACCACAAACAGCAAGCAGGAGTTTCCCCAGTCAATTGTAAGGCCTTGGGATGTAGGCGGGAGTTCCTCCACACATTTGAAGGGGAGATACCCCAGCTCCTTGGGGTGTCGTGGAGGGTGTGTGTGATTTCCCAAGCTGTGTGGAAAGCCAACAATTGTGGGTGGGAGCTACCCCAACTGGGCCATCAGAGTTTCTCTAGGCAGAGGGAAGTTGCCTGCAGGCTGGTAGCATCTTGTGACAGGAAATAGAGGGAGAAGAGAAGAAAACGATAGAAAAAACAAAGACAAGAGCAAAATTAAAATACAAACACTCACAAACAAGAAAAGCAATGACAAAATAACAACTAAAAGAGTCAAAAAAAAAGAAATCAATAAAAAAGGAAAACTTAATCAGCTGAGACTATGGCGCTATATTAGTCTAGGTACTTTAGAGAAACAAATCCACAGCAACACATGTATGAGAGAGTTTTATGTAAAGGAAGTGTGTATCATGAAAACATCCCAACCCAATGCTGCCCAAGCCCACAAGTCCAACATTAACCCATTAACCCAACACCAATCCACAAAGTTCTCCACCTCACAAAACAGAGGCAATGATGCCGACTGCGGAAGGAAAGCTGAGTCAGTGAACAAATAAGCATCTCAGCACTAGCAGGGGTCTCCACACGGCTGCTCCTGTTTGGGTGGAGTTGACCTAAGCAGCAGGTAGTGTCCCAGAAGCCAGCATTGGCAAATGAAAGGAAAAAGAGGGAGAGAAGAGGAAAAACAAGAAAAAAAAGAAAGAAAAGGAGAAACAAAACAAAACTGGGCCTGCTGAGACCGACTGTAGTGGTTTGGCAGCAGGAGCTCAGGGCAGGTAAATCTAACTGGACACCATCTTCTAGAAATGGATTTTAACTTTAAAAATAGCCATTTTAAAATGCTAGTTGACTTACATACTGCATATAGTACTATATTTTTAAAATAATTAATCGGAAGCAACAGGTTGTAACTTTCATTATAGCTACTATTAAAAATTATGGAATCTGAATCATCTCCATGGAGAAATTAGTGCAACACTCTGATTGGCTCTGTAGACTATTTTCATGGTCTCATGATTAAGAAAGCACATTTGTCTATTCTCTTTATAATAGTAGTGTTTAGCCAACCTAATCAACATTTCATCTAAAGGACTCTTCCAGACCCAAACTAAACTTGCACATGCTTTTTAAGTCAAAATATGTATCTTTGGGGGATTTTGATTTCACTACCATTGATATTAAAAGAAGTCATGTTCTTATAACCCTACAGCAGCATCTGTTCCTGACATCAGAACCACCACAATGAGCAAGCAGAGACCCAAATGGTGTAAATGGAGGAAAATGGCTTTTTTCCAAGAAGCACTTTTCTTTCAAACACATTCTCTCAGAGCATATTAAATAGGACTAGAATGTCTGGTTAGTGTTTAGATCACCTTATAAGATCTCATTTGTAGACTTCAGGTTGTGTACAGTGCTAGTCATATAATAAATCCATCAGAGATTTCAATATTGCTTAGATTCATTGTTTTGTTAAAAATTCAAATAATCTCATTTTATTTCATTTACAAAGCCCTTGTGGGATCTCACTGTTGTTCGATGGCCACAGGAGAGGTGTGGATGCTTCCATTTAAAAATCAAGAAGCAGCAAAGTAGGTAAATAAAATCTCCTGTTTCAATCCTTTGGAAAGACTAGCAACTTAACTTGCTTGTTAACTATCAGAGAAACATCTGAAACCCTTCAGATTTTATTCCTGCCACATAAACAGATTTTTGGAGTCCCTTGGTGGTGCAGACCATTAACACACTAGATTTCTAACCAAAACATTTAAGGTTCAAATCCATCATGAGGTTTCTCAGAAGAGAACCCTGATCAATTTCCAAAATATTTTATTAGCCACTTTAAATCCTATGGAGCAGTTTTATTAAACACCTGGTGAATATGAGGAGTTAAAATTAGCCTAACAGCATCTTGGGGATAATGGATAAACTTTTTAAATATTTTATAAACATGGTCCTTTTTTAGATATATCATCAGCTGACTATATCTAGAACTGATCAATGTGTATTCTTTTAGAGCAGTGATTTTTCACTGTAAAAAAAAGTAGATAAACCTTTAAAATTGTGTAAATTAATCTATTTCAATATAGTAATGTTGAAAAACATCTTCCAAAGTAAGACAAAAATTCTACTACTTTTTAAAAATTTATTTATCGATTTTTCTGACCTTAAAGTACAAATGATTATCTAACCTGAATCAAGTTAGCATAAGCTTGAGATAAGCATCTGATATTTCATTCAAACCTACAAATCTTTAGAATTTCATGCATCACCACTCTTTAACTTGAATTGGAACTTCCAGACAGAAACATAAAGAAAAAAGCCAAATGAATTATAATGCCTCATAGTTATTACACTGGGAAACATCAGTTGAAAAGCTTGGCCTGGAGCCAGGCAGCTTTTAGATGCTAACACTGTGCCCACAAATCATAGTCCATATTTTTAGGATGGGCTGGAGGAGTAGAGAGCTTACCGATAACTCCCCAGAAGAATTAAATCAAGACAGGCTTATCCTTAATTAAAACTTGACAGAATACACTCTGTCTCATCTGTCAGTTCTTTAGTATTTTAGGAAAGCTTGTATGGATGCCTGTTAGCTCTGAAGCTTCTAATGTTCTACCTAAGAAATGAGTGTTATAACATGAACTATCCATCCAAATCATTTTTACAGAAATGAGCAGTTATCTCACATTTGAAGCTTCTAGTTTAGCTCTCAGCATTATTTTGGGACAGATACGTCGATCTCACTGAGAGTCTTCCTCTTTGCCTTTGTCCTCTACTTTAACCAGCAAACTGTCCTTTTTCAGAGACTGATCTGTTTTAATAAAACTTTCAAAGTACATGAGGTAAAGTCTCACAATTCTAACTTCTTTGGAACATGCTGCTGTACATATTCCAAGACAGATTTCTTTGCTGTTCTGGCAATCTGAAAATCTACTTGGAATTCTACACCAAGAACATAATTTATGCACTAATTCTTCATTCTTTTTTTATCAAGTTATTACATACAAATGTGAAAATACTATGGTTTGGCTAAAGATATGATGAAATATAGAGGGGACAAACTTATAAAAATGTCTTAGACATAATCAGACACCATGAGAGAACATGTTACAGGGCCTGAGGCATCAGAGTCATAATCCCAGAGGAGATCAAGGTCACTTGGGATAGCATGGTAAATCAAGATAACGTTCTACACCCTAATTTGTAGGAATTTGGTCTTAAAAGTTCATAAACAACCATTTGTCTCTTCCTATCTAGAGGAAAGAAAACAAACAAACAACAAAAAAACTCACTGCCAGCAATTTCATTCTGTTTCACAGTGACCCTATAGGACAGAGTAGAACTGCCTTTGTGGGTTTCTAAGAGAGAAACTCTTTACCAGAGTAGAAAGCCTCATCTTTTCTCCCATGGAGCTGCTGGTAGTTTTGAACTGCTTACCTCGAGTTTAGCAGCCCAAGTAAACCACTAAGAATGATAAATCAAATATATTGGGTGAGGGGACCTTCACCTAATTCACAATATTCCAAAACCACTGCCATTAAGTTGATTCTGACTCATATCAACTCTAGAGTACAGGGTAGAATTGACCCCATGGTTTTCTGTGACTCTATGGGTGTAGAAAGCCTCATCTTTCTCCTGTAGAACACTTAATGGCACAGTGGATTAAACTTTGGACTGCTAATAAAAAAATCAGCTGTTCAAAAACACCAGCTGCTTTGCAAGAGAGAGATGAGGCTTTCTACACCTGTAAAGAATTACAGCCTTGGAAACCCACAGGGGCAAGTCTACTCTCTCCTTTAGGATCACTGAGTCGGAATCAACTCAATATCAATGAGAATTCAAAACAAAACACTTTAAAAAATGACTATGGCTTCGAACAGGTGCACTGCAAGGTAATATTCTTGCTTTTTAGCACTTTCAAGAGATCTTTTGCAGTAGATTTGCCAGTGCAATACATTGATGTATTGACTGTTGGTTACACGGGCATTAATTATTGATCTAAATAAAATATAACCCTTAAAAACTTCAGCCTTTTCTCCGTTTATCATCATATTTCTTAATGACCTTATTGTGAATATTTTTGTTCAGCTGTAATCCATTCAATGCAATCCATACTGAATGGTGTTGTCTTTGAACTCCACCAGTGTTTCTAGTCCTCTTCAGTTTCAATCAGCGAGGATGAGTAATGCACACATGAATGACTGTCATTGATTACCTCTGCCATATAGCAACTCTAGATAGGACTTCTGAAACTGTAAATCTCCAGGAGCTGACAACTGCTTTTTCCTAATAAGTTTGGGTTAAGAAGTTGGGCTAGTAAGTTAACCAAACACCTACCCTATTAATGAGTCTTCCTCCAATCCTGATGCTCACTTTTGTGTATATAATCCAGCTTCTTGAGTTATTTGCTCAACATAAATATTAAGTGTGATAGAATGTACAAGCCTAGCACACATCATTCCTCTAAACCAAATCCTTGTTCTGTTCAAACATTGTCTCTTAATCTGTGTACAGGCTATGAATGAGGACAATTAGGTCTTCTGGAATTCACATTTTTCACAATGTTACCCATGATTTATAATCCATATCATTGAATGTCTTTACATAGTCAATAAAACACAAGTAAACATGTTTCTGGTATTCTCTGCTTTCAGCCAAACACCATCTAAAATCAGCAATAATCCATATCTCTTGTTCCACATCCTTTTCAAAATCTCACTTGACCTTGTTAAATTCCATTTGAATTTACTACTGCAATCATTTTGAACCATTTTTGGTAACATTTTACTTTTGTGTAATATCAGTGATATTGTTCAATAAGTTCCCTATTCCCTTCAAAAATAGGCAAAATGATGGATGTCTTCCAATTGGTTGGTAAAAACTTTTCAAGTGTAGAATATCATAGACAGATTAACTTATAAGTAATGAATATTATATGAAAATATTTTGCTTAAAAACAATGGAAAAACCAAATGTATATAATTCCTTTTGAATTATGAACTCAGCATTTTTAATCATGCCTAATAAGACAGACAAGATATCTTCAGATTTATATTGCAGATCATTAGCTTTTCTTTCATCTACTAATCAATTGATTAAAAATTTTTTCTTTTGGTTGTATTTCTGTTTTTCTAAGAATGCTACGAAAGGGAACAGTTTATTTGGAATGAAAAAGTAAAGAAAACTAAACAGCTTGTCCAGCTATCAAAAGATATAGCATCTGAGGTCTTAAAGGCTTGAAGATAAACAAGCAGCAGTCTAGCTGAGAAGCAACAAAGTCCACATGGAAGAAGCACACCAGCCTGTGTGATCATGAGGTGTCCATGGGATCAGGTATCAGGCATCAAAGACCCCAAACAAAAAATTATATCAATGGGAATGAGGGGGAGTGCGGAGTGGATACCCAAAACCTATCTGTAGACAATTGGACATCCCCTTACAGAAGGGTCACAGGGAAGAGACAAGTCAGTCAGGGTGCACTATAGCACCGATGAAACATACAAATTTCCTCTAGTATTTAGAGTCTAGTTCTTTAATTCTTCCTTCCCCATACATTCATGATCCCAATTCTACCTTACAAATCCAGCTAGACCAGAGTATGTATGCATTTGATGCCTGCCTGCCTTATCCAGGTTTCAAATAACTGTGATCTCTCTCTCTATCCCCTCACTAGTCCTGTGGTGGGGGGAGGGGGTGTTCCAGGATCTGCCACTCCTAACCTAAAGCCTATTTTGGGGGCTCTTCAGGGGTTTGTGACTTGGCTTTACTCCCATTGCTGATCTGTTATGTTCCCTTCTTGGTTCACTCCACTGTGGGGGTGTCAGACCAGACACACTCCCTGCTGTGTGTTCCCAGTATTGTCCTCTGTCATGGTATGCTCCAGCAAGCTGTTGATGGCCTTATAGTTCTTTCTGTGTCTTTGAAGCCCCGTGCAGGGACATTGTCCTCAGGGCTTCAGGTGCCAGTATGAAGTCTAGTCCCTCATTCCCTCTTTTTCCTTCTTGGTTTGCTGCTGTATGGATGTGGCAGGTGGCCCTTCTCCCCAGAATGAAGGTTCAGTGTTGTCCTCTGTAGCACATATTTCTAGGGGTGGTCAGTTTGGCTCTGATTGGGGCCAGCCCTGGAGACCTCTGTTCATAAGTTGCTCTATGTGGTTACATAGCCCTCAAGGTTTGGCAGGCCTTGGTTGGGTCTGCATTCACACTACAATTTCTGTGGAGACATAAACAATACCCTCCCCCTGGGTGGATTGATGCCATACTCCCACAGTGCCATAGTATCTCTCTCTCTCTATCTATCTCTCTGTTTTCCCCTCCCTTCCCCACGCCATTTCCACTTCTTTGTGTTGGAATGACATGTACATCCTTGGATTTTGTTTGTCCCCCTACCAAGTGCCTGTACCTAAGCCTGTAAAATGTGAGATAAGTGACTTTTCTTCTATACGTACTGTACTTATTATACTTACCTCAGCGGACTCATGTTATACTTGTCATTTTGTGATTGGCTAACTTCACTTAGCATAATTTCCCCCAACTCTTCCACTGAGACAATGTGCTTCATTTGACCATCAGTTATTATTATTGTATAGTAATAGTGCATAGTACTCCATAGTGTTGGTGCCAGGGTTGTCTAATCCACTCATCTATCGATGGAAATTTAGGTTGTTTCCAATTCTTTGTAATTGTGAATAGTGCTTTAATAAATATTGGAGTGCACACAAGTGGTCGTGGTTCATTTCTTACCTCTTCTGGGTATATTCCCAGTAGAGGGATTGCTGGGATGTTAGGTAACTCAATTTACATTTGCTTTAAATATCACCAGATGGCCTTCTACAGTAACTGTACATATCTAGACAACCACCAGCATTGGAGGAGAGTTCCTATCTCACCACATCCCCTCCAACACTTGTTGCTGTCTGACTTTCTGATTTGGGCTATCCTCAATGGTATAAGGTGGTATCTCATAATTATTTCAAATTGCATTTCTCTGATGGTTAATGATCAGTAGCATTTTCTCATATGTTTATTGGCCATTTGGGTCTCAACCCTAGTGAAACTTCTGTTCAGGTCCTTTGCCCACTTCTTCATGCATACTGGCCCAGATTATAGAGGAAATTAGGAGGAAATCTAGAAATTAATGAGAATGAGAGTACAATGTACCGAAACCTATGGGATACAGCAAAAGATATTATCAGAGGAAGCTTGATAGTGATTAATGCATACATGAAAAAGGGAGAGAAACTTATGACTCACACACTATCACAAAACCTTTAGCAACTAGAACAGATTCAACAGAACACCCCTCCAATAGCAAAATAAAGAAATAATAAAAATCAGCGAAGAGTTAAACCAGTGGGAAGACAAGAGAATAATGCAAAAAAATCTATGCTGCAAAAAGCTGGTTCTTTGAAAGGATCAA
>NW_022111373.1:102326356-102333807 GCF_000313985.2 Echinops telfairi
TCCTCTTCAGACTCATGAAACACATGCAATGATGCCCAATGCAGGAAGATCGCAGGCTATTGGTTGGGAAGTATTGTGGATCCAGTGGTGGTAGAAGCATCTCAGCACTGCCAAGGGCCTCCATGCAGCTTCTCCAGCTCCAGAGGTCATGGGCTATATCAGCACAGCACCATGTGTCTTGTCAGTAGAGCATCTCTCAGGGAGTGAGCATGTGTTTCGCCTCCAGAAAACTATTTATCTCCTTGGCACCTCCAAATGAAGTCATCAGGCTACTACTACCTGAGTGACAGCCTAGACTCCACCCCTGCACTCTAAACCCTCAAATTGACAAATGATTATATAACCATCACAAGGGCCTTGCCTCTTGTTATAGTTTTCACCTTGGGGTCAATTTTGTAAGAGATTAGGATTGCAACCCATGCTTTTTATAAATTGCCATTTACCAGGTATATATTTCTGCCAGCCTTTTATTCTTATTCTATTTTGCCTGCAAGCTTAAACTGTGTCTCTTGCAGGAAACAGATTGATAGCCTATGTTTTCTGAGCCAATCTGCTAATTTTTGCATTTTAAAGGGCGGGGGCAAGTTCAGGCAATTGATATTCAGAGTAATTACCACCTTCTGTGGATTCATTGCTGTCATCTCATACCTTTTGTGTAGGGTGTTTTCCTATCTCCCGTCATATCAGTGTGCTGTGTTTATGTCGGGGCTTCTTCTTGCCTTCTTTTTTCTCTGAGGCAATGTTACCCTGGTAATTTCTTTTGGCACATTGACTTCTGGATGGAGTTTAGCTCTATGGTGCCTTCCTGCTTATGTTTGGTGGTTGGTTTTCTGATGACTGTGAGTCAGCAAAGATTTTCCACAAGTGTCTTATGGTGTAATTTGTTTGTTTGTTTTCCTTGTCTAAGAAGACTCTTACCTCACTGTCTATTTTAATAGGTAATTTGGCTGGGTAGAGGATTCTCAGGTTGGCATTTTATTCTTTCGTTTTTCAGAAGATGTTACTGCACTCTCTCCTCCTGTTCATGGTATCTGCTGATAGGTCTGCACATATTCTGACCTGAGCACCATTGTATGTGGCTGCCTTTTTTCTCTTGCTGCTCATTAAATTTTCTCTTGTTCCTCAAAGTTGCATAATTTAACTACCATGTTTCCTGAAAAGTAAGACCTCCCCCGAAAATAAGACCTACTTACAGTTTTGCCTCTCGCTTAAATATAAGGCATCCCACCAAAATAAGACCTCCCTGAACATAAGGCCTCCCCTATAATAAGGCCCCCCAAAGCTACCGTAACTCTGGACTCTGGACCATAGTTGTGGGTACCGCTGCACAACTCACTGTTGGCCACAGCACAGCTGGAGCAGACAGGAAGTACAAGTAAATGTACCATAGATTGTTGTACATGGAAATAATGGCAGTAACAAGAAATTCTTGATTCTGTAGGATTCACAGTTTGTCGTGTTACACTGGTTTGTGATGACAACTACTACCGTACCGTATACAGGTAATAATTTTCCTTTTTTTGTTGTTCAACAATAAATGTGTACCGTATTCTTCTTCATGGAAATATATGACATCCTCTGAAAACAAGAGCTAGTCCATCTTTGGGAGCAAAAATCAATATAAGACACTGTCCTATTTTCTGGGAAACAGGGTATTATATGCCTTGGTGAGTTCTTCCTGGGGTTTAGTCTAATTGGTGTCCTCTCTGCTTCCTGTATGAATCTTTGCTTCTCATTCATTATGGTGGGGAAGTTTGCTTCTAGGAATTTCCTAATATAGCTGTAGACTTCTTTGTTGTGTTTTGTTCTGAAATACCAATTACCATACCTACTTGTGAATCTGCAGAGTTTTTCAGCATATTGTTAATGCAGTTTTGTGGTAAAATTAGTTCCTCGGGTCAGCTTGTACTTGAGTATACACGGTATTTGAATATTGCTCCTATTCATAGCATCTATCATTGAGCTCAGGTTTTCTTTCACCTCTTTGATGATCTTGTTTGTCTTTCCCATTTGTTAAGGTCTGCCTAAATGTCCTCAAGATTCGTCACTTCTCCTAGTCTGTTGGTGAGGTCCGTTATCTTGTGTTTTGCTTCTGTTACCTCATCCATTAGTTCTTTTATTTCCCTTTGATGCATAGACTTCATCTCCTCTGCATTGCTTCCCTCATATCCTGTATTACTCTGTGCAGCATTCTGAAGATCTCTTTTTGTTGTAGATCCATGCCTGTTTCTCCTACAAGCATCATTCGTGTTGTTTTTGAAGAACTAGGTGTCATGTTCCTGGGAGACGGAAGGGCTCTGATGTCTTTCTCTGGGTGACCGGTAAGAATGGATTTGGGTACCACCTGTGGCCAGCTTTGGTGGTGGGTTGAGCTAGTTTGTATGAGAAGTGCCTCAGTGACTCAGTGGCAGGAGGTGGTGTTGAGCCTCAGAAGTTGGGTTGAGGCTGGCGACTGTAGGTAAGCCACTGGGCCGAATTGGGTCGGGCCTGCAGCATGGGTATGCATCTGGTCTAGACTGTCTACCCACAATTTGCAGTCTTTTAAAGACTCTCTATGGAGCCCAAAAATGATAGAGTGGTTTTTTTGTTTGGGCTGTGGCTCTCAACTGCTGGCTTTTTCCTATTTTGTTATGTTAAAATCCTAGGCTGTCCTTTGGGTTTCAGAGTCATGCCTGTCTTGTTAGGCTAATATCATGCTAATAGACAAGGTTTCTGGTGACTTACATTCAAAATTAGACAAAGGAACAGCGCCTGGAATTGTAAATGTCCAAGAACTTATTTTTTGTTTTTATAATGGGTTTTTGGCATGCCCTGGTATTGGGGCTGTGCTGTGTTATCCCACAGGGAAGGGGGACAAGATTATCCAGTAGTTTGGGGGCTGACTGGATCTGAATTCTCCACCAGTTGCACTCCTTTGTCACTTCTGGCTTTCCTGGACAGCTAAGTCATGGGTAAATATACCAGGGGCTCCTCAATTGCTGCACACTTGTGACTAATATATATTGGTACCCACCCCAGCAGGCATGGAGCTGGGGAGAGAGGGAAAAGGGATTGCTGAGGTGGTCATTTCATTCCTGTTTGTGGGGGTGCACTTAGAGCATTTCAGCAAATTCTCAAATTGTTCCATGGGTGACAATCGAAGGGGGATGTCTGAAACAGACCCTAATCCACTGAATCTATTTTTGGCACCGAGTCTCCCTATATTGGCCTCCTTGCCTCTCAATTTTCTGATCTAAGAACAGAAGCACCAGACACGTGACACTACCTGGGCACCACCTTGGTCCCTTTTCTCAAATCACTCCTACCTTGACTTCTATCATCACATGTCCTTCTCTCACACTGACCCCTTGCCCTCTTCTTAAAGGACCTTTGTGATTATGTTGCGCCCACCAGGATAATATCCCCATGTTAAGATGCTCAACTTAATTACCATTGTATAGTCCTTAGTACCTCGTAAGTGAAAAGCTTTGGAAATTCTTAGGACTGGAGTTGGTACTTGCAGTGCCATCAGTAAGATTGGTGTTGCCCAGTAGTGTTACACCACAGCCACCATGGACCTCTCGCTGAGCAGACCACACAGAATATAAAGTAATGCTTAATATAAATTTCTGTCATGGAATAAATTTTTTTTTTTTAAATCATTGCTATCCAATTGATTATGCTTCATAATGACACTTAAAGGTTTCCAAAATTGTGACTTTTTACAGGAACAAACATCCTTAACTTTGTTACAAGGAGTCACTGGTGGGTTTGAACTGCAAAACTTGCAATGATAACAGGGCTCCTTTAGTCATAGATTAATATGTGATACAGATGGTGCTGTCATTCATCCAAACAGATAAGTTTGTAAAATGTTTCCAAAGTGGAATCACAGATTTGACAAATGTATTAAGCGTAATGGATAGTACTTTGAAGGGGATAAGGTTGTTTTGTCAAAAAAATTAAGTATATAGTTTTGAAAAGAATATGTTCTGCTTTGGGGGGGGAGTACCCTCTCATATAGCTCAAACCATGTGATTGTGTGCATCATTATATTGGAGGGAAATGACAGCATTTACTGGAGGACATCAGAAAGTTCAAAAGGCAAATTAGCATACAGTATTACCTCTTAGCTAGATTAATGCATATAAACTGTATTTTAAAATGTTTTTGTTATCTACAATTTCAGGGCTATTTTAGATTAATGCATATAAACTATATATTTTAAATGTTTTTGTTATCTACAATTACAAGGATATTTTATTAAAAATGTTTTTCTGCTGAAGCATTGTACAAAAATTTATCGCTAGTCATTATTTGGTGTCATCCCCTCTAAAAACATCATCCAGGGTAGTATATACTCCCTGAGCTCCTTAGGAATGCCACTTAATGTTAGTTATGGACTCATGGTGACCCTAGGCACAAAGCTATCTGAATAATGTCATCAGTGGGGTTTTGACTGGCTGATATTTTTCAAAGTATATCATTAGGCCTATATTCACAAATTATTTTTAAATTGTTTTATTGCTATATATTTTACACATCCTACAATTTAATCAATCAATCATATTAAGAAGATTTGTGCAATCATCACCACAATCTATTTCAGAACATTTTCTTCTCTCATTGCTGTTAGCTCTCCCACTGTCATTCATAGTCTTCTGTAAACCACATATCCACAATTTAAATTCTGATACCATTCCCACCTTCAGATTTGTGTTTTATTATTTATCATCCTTGGATCAGACAGGCTGGTGTGCTTCTTCTATGTGAACTTAGTCAACACCTCACTTAGAAGACTTTAAGACTCTAGACATTATTCTTTCTGAGAGTCAGGCACCGTCTGGTTTCTTCACGACACTTTGCCATAGCACTCATTTCTTCAGTGATCTCTTTTTGAGAGCGTGCCTCAAGCAGGCCCATCTTCCTGAATCTTAATCTGTATTCTCCACTGAAACCTGTTCAGCATCATAGCAGCACACAGCCTCCAAGGAAGAGTCAATGGTGGCTCTGCTTGAGGTGAAATGGCTGGAAGTAGAACCAAGGTCTCCATCATAGAAGATGATGATTCTTCTTCTTAGCCAACACTGAACATCGTTGTAAGGCCATTATTTTGGCTACTATACTAGGAATAAAGTACAACAGAGTTTAAACTTGGTATTCACTATACTGACAACATTTATTACATTGTGTCTTAGAAACTGAGATGGAAGTCAAGGGACCAGCTTTCTAGCTCTACCTTTGTTACCTTGATCCAGAGATTTATATCTATAAAAAGGTTTTGGATTAAATGAATTTGTAGTTACCACCTAGGTAAAAATATTTGGATTCTTATGGTGAGAGTATCGGAACTCTCTGTTTTAGAAATAGCTAAACCTGTCTATAATCCTGCATTCTTAAACCCATGTTGATGTAGGTTCAAGATGTTGAACCACTAAGCAGATGTTGAACCACTATTTGATTCATAGCTAGCAATTATCAATATATTTGGTATAAATAATGTGCTTAATGCATGCAAAGCAATTACTAAGTCTCTAAGTACCTTAAAGAGGTCTCTATGGGTTGGCATCAACTCAATGGTAAGGAGTTTGGTGCTTGTTGGAAGTATCTCATGATAATGTATCATAAATTTCTTGAATCTTCAATGAACTATTTGAAGTCATTACTAAAATAATCACCACTTTACCGAATCACCACTTGACCAAACCAAACGCACTGCAATCAAGTTGATACTGACCCATAGTTCCCTGTAAGACAGGGTAAAATTGCCCCTGTGGGTTTCTGAGTCCATGACTCTTTACAGGAGTAGAAATCTTCCTCTTTTACATAATCCTCACTTCTGAGATGAAAAAAAAACGAGGAAGGGCACACAGCTAGTTATCTGCCAAAACCATAAATATTTTAAATGAAGCATTTTTATTCTTAATCAGGTCATACAGCCTTGCGAGGTTTGACAACAGCAAAAATCTCCACCTTTTAGCTACTATATTATATCTTAATCCTAATCAACAGATTTGGGGGGTTATATGTCTCTGTACTCTCCAGAAGTATTATAGTTCTCTTCTGACAACACAGAATGAAAAGCAGGGAGAAAAGAAGATCCACCCTTCTAAGACGAAGCTTTCAGCCACAAGAATATTCTCATAGTTTCAGGGCCAACATTTTTTCAAAAGGAACTGATGAGAAGTATTAGGAAAGCACACATAGTATTGTTAAAGCATTTTTATCATACCACTATATGCAATAATATTGTGCTATTTTAAAATGTGATTATATATGTGCTGCACAGTTAGAAAGTCCTACTCTATTGAAATGATGACTCATTAAGCAATAGCCCATATCAAATGGATTTAAGTACACATTTCTTTTAGGCAGATAAGGATAAGGTAGTTAAATCACTTTGGCTACTTTGGCATCTCTTCTCAATATTATTACTATATATTTTTATGAGACTGAGAAATGTAATGGATGGTTTCCTCACACAGAACAGTTTTCTGCTGCCTTCATTTATATGATCTGAGAAAATAAAAGTGCTGATCCTCTCCTCATGCCTTTTCCATTTATATAAATGGCAAGCAATTGCCAACAACAACCAATAATAACAATCTAATATTAATAATAATTTTCTTTTGCTTTTGTTGGACCCCCAAAGATTAGGCTTTTCAAAAATTATTCAAATCATTGTTTTATTTTATTTTTTTACATCTAATTTATGACTTTATAGAAAAAATTATAATGAGAAAGTCATGTGTACAAATATTAACTTCTAAGGGCAATCAAGTCTAAAGCGGAGAAAATGTAGGGTGTTGTGGGATCACATAGCAATAGCTCCATCCTTATCTAGACTAGACTTTAGACATTTAGTCAAGGCAGATATTTTAAGTGGGGATTTTATTTTTTTTTAAACCTAAATTTTAAATCATCCCAAACCATTATTATTCTCTTTCCTTCTAATGTTTTTTTTGTTTGTTTGTTTTTAATCAATTTATTGGAGCTCATACAATTCATCACAATACATAGATCACTTGTGTAAAGCACACCTATACATTTGTTGCCCTCATCATTCCAAAAATTCACTTTCCTCTTGGGTTCCCGGAATCAGCTCATTTTCCTTTTTTCCCCTCCCCCTCCCTTACCCATCCCCTGATGGCCCTGGAGGGACATGGAAGTGTGGAAGGTAGGGGAAGGGAGGAGGGTTGGCCAACCTAGGGACAAGGGAACAACAAATGGTTCAAAACCAATGGTAGGGAGGGGATGGGAGGACTGGTAGGGAGTGACCAAGGGCAAGGCAACTGTGAGGAACTACCAAAACCAGAATGAAGGCTGAATATGGTAATGGGACAGGAGGAAAGCATAAGGAAATAGAGGAAAGAAGTAGGAGGCAAAGGGCATACAAACAAGCCTAAATACAGACATGTACATATGTAAATATATTTAAGATTATGGGGGGAACGGACCTAGGTGCAAATAAT
>NW_022111373.1:102334720-102343472 GCF_000313985.2 Echinops telfairi
GGGTGTAGAAAGGGGGAATTGATCACAGGGATCTACATATAACCTCCTCTCTGGGGGACGGGCAGCGGAGGGGTAGGTGAAAGGAGATGCCGGGCAGTGTAATATAAGATATAATTTCAAATCATTGTTTTAAAGAAATCATTTACATGACTGTTCAAAGATTACAAAACTTAACTGGCACATCATCTTCTTCAATTTAGAATTAAGAATCATCAGATAAGGAGCCATGGTGATGCAATGGTTAAGTGCTCAGCTGCTAACCCAAAGGTGAGTGGATCGCCCACCCAGTCACACTGCATGAGAAACGACCTAGCATTCTAAGGCCATACAGTCCTCTAGGAAACTCAATGGGGTAGTTCAGTCCTGCAATAGAGGGTTGCTAGGACATCACAACAATAAGGATAATCCGAATCCCAAAGCCCATGCTCAACCCAGGGACTCTAGTTCACAGAAGCTGTCTAGTGGGCATTCTGTTGCTTGATGGTGATTAGGACTTGCAATGATGGTAGAAATTGTAAACTAAAAGTAATTTAGAATGAATAGTTGGACAGACAGGTCATTGAGATTAATGCTCTTTCAATGAATGTGTTTTAAAATGGCCCCAGTGGGCTAAAAAGACATAGGATGGTGTATAGCAAAATAGTCTATTGAGTCAAACTAGTTTGAGTCAAATCTTGGCCAATTACCAGTTGTTGACTTTAGCCAAACCACTCACTCTCTAAACTCTAAAGCCCTTAATCTGTAAAATGGAGATGACAACAGTGCCACTAAGGGAGCGGCATACATAAATTAGCATTCACTGTCAGGCCATTGGTTTAGTGCAATATGTATTATCTCTGTACTATTATAATTCATGTTTATTCACTCCAGATTCAATGCTCTTCTCTTTATTTTAGAGTTTTTCTTTATTAATAGCTAATGTTCTCCAATTGTCTACGGATGGGATTTGGGTCTCCATTCCACACACCACCACCCCCAATTCACATTAGTATGATCTTGTTCTTGGTCTTAGATGCCTGATACCTGATCCCATTGACATCTCATAATCACACAGGCTGGTGTGCTTTTTCAATGTGGTCTTTGTTGCTTCTCCAGTAGATAGCTGCTTCTTTATTTTCAAGCCTTTAAGACCCTCAGCTTTCTTCATCACATTTGCTTATGAACCAATTTTGTCTTCAGCAAAAATGTCAGGAAGGTGAACATCACAGAATGCCAGATTATTAGAACAAAGTGTTCTTGTGTTGAGGGAATACTTGAGTTGAGGCCCAATGTCCATCTGCTACCTTAATTCTTAAAATTTAGATATAAGTACATAGATCTATTTTCCTATTGTTATATATAAATATATTTACATATGTACATGTCTGTAGTTAGACCTCTATAAATGTCCTCTGCTTCTTGGTTCTTTTCTCTATTTCCTTTCACTTTACCCTTACAGAAGGGTCACAAGGAAGAGATGAGCCAGTCAGGGTACAGTATAACACCCATGAAACACAGAACTTTCCTCTAGTTCTTTAATGCTTTTGCCCCCTACCCCCTCCTCTCATGACCTCAATTTAACTTTACAAATCAGATTAGACCAGAACATGCACACTGCTACAGAGGAGAGCCCACAACACAGGGAATTCAGGATAGATAAACCCCTCAGAGCCAACATTGAGAATAGAGATACCAGGAGGATAAGGGGAAGGTGGGGGGAGAAAGGGGGAGTCGATCACAAGGATCAGCATACAAACTCCTCCCAGGGGGACAGACAACAGAAAAGTGGGTGAAGGGTGACAGAGGATGATATAAGATATGAAAATAATAATCTATAACTTATCAAGGGTTCATGAGGGAGAGAGGGGGGAGGGACAGGGGAAAATGAGGAGCTGATATCAAGGGCTCAAGTAGAAAGAAAATACTTTGAAAATGATTATGTCAACATATGTACAAATGTGCTTGTCACAATGGATGAATGTATGGATTGTGATAAGAGATGTAAGAGCCCCCAATAAAAGTATTTAATTAAAAAAAAATAGTGAGTGTTCTCCCCAACACGCATGACAGTCAAGGCACAGTAGAAGCTGGGTGCCTCTATTTATTTCCCTGAGGCAGAAATTTTATTGGGTTTCTATTCTAGAACGTTATCACAAAGTGAAAATCAGTAAAATATAAAATATTTTACTGGATTGCTTGTTTTTGTACAAGTCTTCTACACAAATCTCATGTTATAATGTATCTAAAACTATTGTCTCTTGGCATTGAGCCAAGATGGGAAGCAGTAGAGAAGAACTGTGATCCTATTTGGGGACCCTAAATTTACTTCTATCAAAGGGAGTAAACTATAGCTTCATCCCCTCCCCTCCATAATGCCAACAAAAAGTGGGGCCTCCACTCAGGAATTTATGTGGAATTGGCTGAACATGGGACTCTGGACTGGGTCAGATTATAGGAGATAAGTAGCCTGGGAAAATGAAATTATATAAACAGTTGTTGGAATTTACTTCTAGGATCCTCTAGTCCCCTTTGATTTATTTCAAGTTTTGATTATGGAATAGAACTGATGAACAATACTGTTGAGAGGTCAGAACTTTACTCTGTTGGCTGTCTCGGGAAGGTCATATAACGGGAAGTAAAAGCCCGGGCTTTGGAATGAACAGACCAATGAGAGTGTCAACTCCAGCATGGAAGGAAGCTAAGTATCCCTCTGAAGTTCAGTCTCTCTGTAAACTATAAAATGGGGGTAATTATTATATTTCATAGGGTTGATTGGAAAATAAACAAAATGTTGCTAAAATGCAGCTTATACAACACTCAGCGAAAAGAAAGGCCTCAATCAATAGTAGTCATTGCTATGATAGTATTATTGTGTGGACTCCTTTAAAATGTTAACTGACATGCTTTTATTAAACAAAATCAAATTTCTTTCTTTATCCACTTTTCCTAAGGCTACTTTATGCCATATCACCAGAAATTTTCAATGCGCTATTGCAAACCATCTCTATGTCCACTCTCCACATATTGGTAAACATAACCTTTTTAAAACCTTCCAATTGCTCATTCTTACTTATCTTAGAATAAAGTGAAAATTCTTGACACTAGATTTCAAGATTCCTCCTTCTGTTCATGGAAAGCCAACCGAGGAGCGCCTGGGGCAGAAATAATCCAGAGGGAGGAAATCATTTGTGTGAGCATCCTAAAATCCTCTACCTAGAATACAGGTATTCCCCTTGCAGATCATCATTACATATCTGGTTCTTTTGGTCACATTTATGTTGCTAAACATACTCCCTGCTCAGAGAGTTTCTTTCGAATTCTCAGAGTACCTTGTTCTATTGGTAGTTTAAAACCTAATTTTGCCCCTCCCATACCCTACCCGCCCCCCCACACCACCACCATAAACCTCATATATAACTCCTCTTTATTCCTTGAACTGCCAGGTTGATATCTGTTCGGAGGCCTTTACCCTCATTGTTCTCCCTTCTTGAATAGTCTTCCTCGAGGTATCCTCATGTCTTATTTCCTAATGTAAATATTTTCAAATAAATGAATGGCTAGTTCAATACAATTTTACTGATACTTGAAGTAGATCTCAACATTTAGGAGGTGCATTTGATAAATTTTTGTTCAATACTTATAAAAATAGACACATTAAAATGATGTCGATTTGACTCATCATGACCTTACAGGACAGAGTGAACTGACCCAAAGTGTGTCCACAGTTACCATCTGTCATACTCTCGGGACTTTCTCCTGAATTCGCATCGTGTTGTGAGACCCTCTACCCTTTCATCTAACTAGCAAGTGCTAACCACTGTGCCATCAGAAATGTAAAGACTGATTCATAGTGCAAACTCAAAGTAATTTGAAGTTTAGATTTGTCACAAAGCTAAATTACAAATTTACAGGAATTCATAAACATATCATGTGTTAATTCAGTTTAATTTAGTATGCTTTGTTATTATTTGGAAACAAGTTATGCATATTATAAATTTGTGTTTCCTATTTTGAAGTCTGTCCTTGCTTTAAATTCTGTTTCCTAATTGTAAATACATCTTATTTCACCACATTAATTATACGTACATATCACCTCTATGAATGCATTCTGCCTGATGAAAGAATTATGGGAAATCCAATGAAGTTTCGATTCAGACATGGCATCTTAAAAGCTGGTAGATTATATTTAAGCCATTGTTTCATAACATCTCCCCCTAACTCAAGTTTAGTGCACTCCCAAACAGAGAATACACAGGAAGAAGAAAAATATGTCCCTCATGATACATCGTAATTGCCAACTTTTATGTTTTAGAGATGGTCAATGAATAGACTACTCTTCTGTATACCTCTCTAAAGAAGTATTTTAAGACCCTCTAAATAAATTCATGACAAGTGAATCCTCTTAGATATTAAGTACCCTCACACCACATGGCCAGACAGAAACTTTCATTTTAAAGTATTTAACAGGGAATCAAATATCACAAAACAAATAGAGTATCACTTTCATGGATTAGACAGTTATAATGCATACTCAGGTACACTTGATTTATTATCTCAAGGCTCATGTCTGAAAGCTTTTAAAGGAGACTCATATATTTTTAAAAATCAAAATGCTCAGGACAAGGATATCTAAGTGATGTTCTCCTGAATACATAGCCAAGTTACACAATTAGAAATATATGACTCTATGACTGCACAACTCTTTAGGCTGAGAAGATACTACTACTCATACTTAATCCACATCTCTCCCTTCTTGCTACATAAAGAACGAATTTAATTTTGAGATAATATATATGAATCATTATTTTTTGTAATAGTTTTCTTTCTAACTTACCAGCTTTGTAGAAATATAGAAATGGTTCTAGAATGTGCATTTCAACTAAGAAAAAATGGAATCAAGCAGAGCGTTTGAGATAGCCACAAATAATATTAGCTAAATAAAAGTTATATAATTTGGAAAATGTATTTTTGATGCTTTCAACCTTGGCAACACATTGCGTTCATTTGGGTTCCCTAGAGAAGCAGAGCCAGTGATGTTTGTATGCGTAAAGAAAAAGAGTACATCAAGACAAGTATAGCAAGGAAATCTAGTCCAGTTCAAATATGTGGATCCACTCAAAGCATCTTCTGAAGCTGCAAGTTTTGACAAACGGAAAGCAGGAAGATGAAGCAGGAAGACCACAGGATGGAGGATGCTGAGCTGAATGAATCCTAGATCAGCCACATAAATCCAAGATCAGCAGCCTGCTGATAGTTCCTGGAATTGGCAAATGATTTAACCGGGGATAGATGAACCAGTTGCAGGATCAAAATCCAACAGCAATGAGATAGCTTCCACACAATGTCCATTAATACGAAGAGTAGGCCCCCCACACAATGCACATGAATCATGGAGCTGTTGAAGAATATTCAAAGCACTATGGACTGCCCTAAAACAAAGCTGGCTTGGAAGAAGTGCCACAGAATGCTCTTTGGACATGAGGATGGTAGGAGCTTTTCTCATGTATCACATTATTAAGAGAGCCCAACCCTAAAAAAGGACATCATGCTTGGGAATGTAGAAGGGCAGCAAACGTAAAAAGAAAGATCCTCCATGAAATGGATGACCCCGCGGCTACAGCCATGGGCTCAAGCACAGGAACAATCATAAGCAAGGGTGACTATGGCTTGGAATCAACTTGATGGCACCAAACAACAATGTATATAAACTTTATAATAGAATGATATAAAATGAGAAGGAAGGTCGATTTTATGTAAAATTTACTAATCTGAAGGTGGTAGGGGAGATAGATGTACATATAAATGGAAAAGATTTGTAATTATTTAGAAAACAGACTTAATGATCAGTAAAAGAAATATTTCTAATATGAACTGGATACACTGGAATATTGGTGTGTGAAATCATTCAAACTACAATACAAGAAAAACATAAATTAAAAATGAATGAACATGACATAGGAGAGTGGGTTTTTAAACAAAATCCTGTAAATGTGCATTTTCTTACTAAGTTTACATTGGTGTGCAGAAATGTGTATGGGGATTTCTGGAAGAATATTTATTCCTCAAGGGAAAGCCACTTATGCTCCCCCCAAAATGCATGGTATCCATCAGAGAGATTAATTAGATTTATAAAAAAAACAATCATTGAATTCTAAAACCATGATGAGTTCTTCCACTAACTTATATTTGTAGGGAAACATTTGCACCCTATATGCTCATATAACTCCCATCAAAGCCAAGAGAAGAACAGAGGTTGATCTATGCTGTCTGGCATTAACCTTGTGCACCATTTAGTAAAGCAAAGCTTGGACATTGGGCCTCCACTCAAGTACTCCCTCAATGCAAGAACACTTTGTTCTATTAAACTGGCATTCCATGATGCTCACCTTCCTGACACGATCGGCGAAGACAAATGTGGGCATAGCAAATGTGGTAAAGAAAGCTGATGGTGCCTGGCTATCAAAAGATATAGGATCTGGGGTCTTAAAGGCTTAGAGGTAAACAAGCAGCCATCTAGCTTAGAAGCAACAAAGCCCACATGGAAGAAGCACACCAGCCTGTATGATCACAAGGTGTCAAAGGTATCAGGTATCAGGCATCAAAGAACAAAAAATCATATCATTGTGGATAAGGGGGAGTGCAGAGTGGAGACCCAAACCCATAAGTAGGCAACTGGACATCCCCTTACAGAAGGGTTGTGGGGAAGAGATGAGCCAGTCAGGGTGCAGTGTAGCAATGATGAAACATACAGCTTTCCTCTAGTTCTTAAATGCTTCCTACTCCCCTACCCCCAACTATCATGATCCCAATTCTACCTTAAAAATCTGGCTAGACCAGAAGATATGCACTGGTACAGATAGGGACTGGAAACACAGGGAATCCAGGACTGATGATCCCTTCAGGACCAGTGGTGAGAGTGGCGATACTCGAAGAGTGGAGGGAAGATGGGGTAGAAAGGGGCAACCAATTACAAGGATCTACATATAACCTGCTCCCTGAGGGATGGACAACAGAAAAGTGGGTGAATGGAGATGTCGGACAGTGTAAGATATGACAAAATAATAATAATTTATAAATTAACAAGGGTTCATGAGGGAGGAGCTATCAGGGAGGGAGGGAAAAAATGAGGAGCCGATATCAAGGGCTCAAGTAGAAAGCAAATATTTTAAGAATAATGAGGACAACAAATGAGCTTGACACCATGGATGTATATATGGATTGTGATAAGAGTTGTGAGAGCCCCCAATAAAATGATTTAAAATTTTTATTTAAATCCTGTTCTCATTAGGTCAAAATCTGTCTGGCTTCTCAAAATCCACAAAACCAGCCTTTTCAGGCCACAATAATAATAATTTTGAAATGAACCCTAATTGATCATAGTTGCTTACAATTCTTCAGAAGGCAGCAAAATAACAACAATAAAATAGTTTAAATTTCTTTTTTAAGAAGAATTTTGCTTTAATTAAAATACTAATTTTTAAATGTAGACAAAATAATCAAGATATTATTCTATTTTAATCTACGTGTACACACATATTAAACTAATAGAAAGGAGGGAAATTTCAAACCCAATGTGCCAAGAAAGGAATCGATCTAAATGAAACTAAGGAATTTATTCACTGCTTTACTGAAGGGTTTACAGACTTCCATTTGCTAACTCAAACTGTTGTTGTTCTAGTCATCAAATTAGTTCCAAATCATAGTTACCTTAAGTACAACAAAGCAAACCAATTCCCTGTCCTGCCCCATGCTCGCACTCCATTTGAGCCCATTATTGAAGTCACTGAATCAAGTTGTCTCCTTGAGAGTCTTCCTCTTTCTCTTTTACCTTCTACTGTATTTTGCGTGACATCCTTCGCCAAGGCCAATTAACTTCTGATAACACAGCCAAGCTTGGTGGAACAAAGTCTCACAATCCTCTCTTCTAAAGTTCAAGTTCATTGTACTTCCTCCAAGATAGATGTGATCAGACTTCAGGCAATCCAGGGCATGTTTTTGTTATTGTTAGGTGCCAGCTATTTGGCCCCCACTCATAACAACCATACGTACGACAGAACTAAACACTGCACGATCCTGCACCATCCTCACAGTTGTTTGACAATATACCCCAAATATGTAAGATGAAGTCTTGCCATCCTTGCCTCTAAAGAGCACTCTGTTCTTACTACTTCCAGCACAGATCTGTTGTCCTTTTAGAGGTCATGGTACTTTCTTTTATTTATTTATCTATCTATTTATTTATTTCTTTATTTCTTTATTATTTAATCATTTTATTGGGGCTCATACAATTCATCACAATACATAGATCAATTGTGTAAAGCACACCTATACATTTGTTGCCCTCATCATTGCCAAAATTCGCTTTCCTCTTGGGTTCCTGGAATCAGCTCACTTTCCATTTTTCCCCTCCCCCTCCCTTTCCCCTCCCCCCTGAACCCTTAATAATTTATAAATTATTTTTATATCTTATCTTACACTGCCCGGTGGGTCATGGTACTTTCAATGTTCTTGTACAGCACCACAAATCAAATGCATCAATTCTTCTACAGTCTTCCTTATTCAATGTCCAACTTTCACATGTAATGGAGAATACCATGACTTGGGTCAGGTTAATGATAGTCCTCAAAGTAACAGCCTTTTTATATATATGTGTGAGTGTGTGTGTTTTTATAATATATATATATATATGTTGCTATTATATATATTACCTATATGAGTGATGATATATATATATATACACACACACACATTTATATATATATATTACCTTAAA
>NW_022111373.1:102345279-102360337 GCF_000313985.2 Echinops telfairi
GATGTACAAATGTGCTTTACACAATTGATGTGTGTATGGATTGGGATAACAGTTGTATGAGCCCCTAATAAAATGTTAAAAAAGAAAAAAAAAATAATCCAGCTTCTCGGCTGCTTTGCTCAGCATAGAGATTGAACACGTATGGTGAAAGGATACGACCCTGACACACACCTTTCCTGATTTTAAGCCACCTAGTATTCCATTGCTGTTTTCACAAAACTGCCTCCTGGTCCATGTACAAGTTCCAAACAAGCACAATCAAGTGTTCTGGAATTGCCATTGTTTTCAAGATTATTTACAGTTGAATATGCTCCACAGATTTGAATGCCTTTGCAAAGTCAATAAAGCATAAGTAAACATCTGTCTGGTATTCTCTGCTTTGAGCCAACATCCATCTGACATCAGAAATGATATCCCTTGTTCCACATCTTCTTCGGAATCTGACCTAACTTCTGGCAGTTCCCTGTCAATGTATTGCTGCAACCATTGTTGGACGATCTTAAGGAAAATTTAACTTGAATGGGATATCGATGCTGTCATTCTATAGTTTGAACATTCGGTTGAGTCACCTTTCTTTAGAATGGCAAAAATACTGACCTCTTCTAGCGAGGTGTCTGTCTTCCAAATTTCTTGGCATAGTCCAGTGAATGCTTCCAGTGCTTCTTCAGGTTTCTGAAACATTTCAATGAGTATTCCATCAATTTCTGAAATCTTGTTTTTGGTTAATGTATTCAGTGAGTTTGAACTTCTTCTTTCAGAACCCTTGGTTCTTGCTCATATGCTACCTCCTGAGATGGGGGACTGGCAATGAGTTCTTTTTGGCATTGTGACTTTGTATTCTTTCCACCTTCTCTTGATTATTCCTGCGTCATCCAATATTTTGCCTATAGAACATTTCAAGATGGCAACTCTGGCTTGACTTTTCTGCTTTTTTGGGGGTAGGCTTTTAATATTTGATAATGCTTCGAAGCTATGCTAAAGGTTTTTAGCAGCTTCATCTCTGAATTTTGGGACCTCATCCTTGTTCATTGTCTGTTCTTAGTCTGAAAGCTCCGCTAAAACCTGTTCACTATGGGCGACCCAGGTGGCATTTGAAATATGAGTGCCATGGCTTCCACCACACAGGCCACCACAGTACGACAAACTCATAGACAAGCGGTGGGTGTATCCATGGCACACTCAGTATTTTTCCTAATGCTACAACCCAAATGCATCGGTGTTCTTTGATCTTCCTTTTGGATTGTCCAGCTTTCGTAGGCATCTGAGGCCACTGAAAACACCAGGGCTGGGGGCAGGCACGCCTGAGCCTTCCTGGTGGCATCCATTGCTTTGTAACTCTTTCAAGAGGTCTTCTGCAGCAGATTTTCCTGATGTGCGGTGTCTTTTTATTTCTTCACTGCTGCTTCCACAGTTATTGATTTGGGGCCCAAATAAAGAGAAATCTTGATCATTTCAATATTTTCTTCAGTGAGGACCATAACTGTTTTCCAGTAGTGTGGATTACTGTGTTAACAATATATAAATGTTTAAAAATTTAGATCTAGCTTAAATAATTAGCAAATATAAACATCTGAAAGAAAAGTACTAAAAATTCATCAGGTTTGAGTTATACAAAAGCACGACTGAATTTCTCATTTCTAAACAAGCAATCTCACTCAAACTTTGAAGTTGGTACAATAAAGCTGAATCCTAAATAGAAATTCTTTGCATTGATTCTGTAGGTATGTAAGCCTTAGAATTCTACCAGCAACCCCTATTCGATCCTCCTTATTTCCCTCTTCTCATTTATTTTTCTTCATGATATATCCCTATATCTACATTGTGTAGCCATAATTTAAAATTTTTTTTCTCTATATAAGGTAGACTCCATAAAGGTAGGATTTTTTTCCTAGTCTAGTTCCTCTTCTAGTTCAAATATCTAATACATTATTTGTTATAAAATAGATAAATAATAAATCATTTAATCAATGAATAAATGAACTAGAAATCTCTTCTAAAAATATCTCACAAGACCAATGCCATGTGACAAGTCTATACTCAGAATAGGAAAATCAATTTTATCTTTTATTGCTAGAGTAGATTTTTAAAATTTTGTAAAGGGCATCTCAGGAGTAATCCCTTTTAAATTAATTGACCAAGAAGACCAAGAATATCTGCATCTTTTCCTTACAATTATAGGTTGTTATTTATTTTCTTCCACAAACTAGTGCCGGCTGATGCTGTGAACAAGCTTATATAAAACATACAACTTAGAGGTGACGTCGTGCCTGAATTCTGGAGTCTGGTTTTTGGACTTCGAGATGGATGTCCTCTGCGCACTGTCACAGTGCTTACTTACATGCATTGACTTTTCCCTGCCATCTCATTGCTGTCGTACCCAAATAATATTGTATTTAGCTTTGTTTGGCTAATAAATAAGTAATTTAAAAATAGTCAGTGCAGCTCATTTTAGGTTTCCTCGAATGTTTTTCTGGAAGCTAAATCAGAAAGCCAGGAAGAGTCTAGCCTGACTTAAGACCTACCATCTATTCCCCACTTTAAGTCAAAGAGCTTCAATAGGTTCACAGGATCATTAGTAAATGTGGCATATTGAATGTCACAACCAATCGAAAAGGACAGGGATGGATTATCTTTGTGAAAACAGCACAAACTGGTGGGTTTAGTGGCCTTTTGACAGGAATGCCAAAGGAAGCTTCTGACCACTTGCAATAGAATGTTAATAGCTCGTGCCACTTCACCACTGACAGCTCAGAAGTGAGAGGCCACTAAGCTCTGTGTGTAATGCCCACAAAAGAGGGGAAAATAAGTATTTCTTCTTAAGCATGGGATAAACATTAACTGTCTAAACATTTCGGGAATGTTCTACGTGTCTGAAAGTCGGAGGGAAAAAGAAGACAGCATGGTAAAATGACTGTTTTTGGCTTTTTTCTTTCTCTTGTGAACCAAAATATGATTAAAATGACACGCTGATTACAAGACCCATCAATTGACCAATCATCTCTTTTTTGGATACCTATATATGCGCTATAAACAGTTTACATTAGATTTTTAATAAAAGTTAAAATATACCATGTCTACGTAGACAAGGGTTTTGCTAAGAATATTTTCCATCTTTTGTTATCATTGTTTTGTTTGCTTTTAAGTCAAATCAGCAGCGTCTTTACTAAGGAGCTGGTGCTCCAAATCCAGAAACTGTCTGAAATGCAGTATGTCCGTTAACTCCACATTATTCAAGACTGTAAAATTGAGACATTTTAACAATCCTGGGCTCAATTAGACATCAACCGCTATCCTGGCAGAAATCTGGCATGCCTTGTGTTCTCAGGAAGTTTGGATGGTGTTATTTACAATTTCTTCCTTGGGGATTGCCCTAAAAAATGTCTGGTTGCCATCATAACTTATGTACCAACCTCATAATTCTGTACCTGGCAGCTCAGTTGTATATTCTTTATTTAATTCAATGGCAATCGACTTATGCTTAAATGGCAGCCACTCAGCTTTGAGAAGTGAGAGAAAAACTGCATTTATGCAGTTTTTAAGCATCAACTTTTCTGATGATTAGTATAAGCAAAATTAGCACTAAATAAGGCAGAGTTGGCAATATTGTAACTTTAAAACAACTGATTTAACCTTTCATATAACTGTTCCACATTCAGATGTAGCCTTCTGAAATTATTCTATCGCTCCTTAAAATATTGTCCAGTATGATTTTTGAATGCTCCTGGTTTACTCTCTGAATCTGTTCTTTTATTTGTTCCAACAAACCTAATGATCTGACTTGTCCTTTGGGCAATATAAACTTCATCTCTTAGGTACTCTATACAGTTAAAATGTAAATGTGTGCTTTTTAAAAATACCACTTAAATCCAAGGACCTTTAAAAACACTCCTCTAGTTGTTTTTGATGTATTTATTTTAAGAAATTGGCTAGTAATGCACTCCCATCACTCGATTTTGTCTCAGTCACTTATAGGGTTAAATTTTAGAAACTAGTTAATTTCTTTTTATTTGTGCCGATTTTACTTATTGTTCCTTTTCCTTTCCTTTTAGTCTTACTTTAGTTCATTAGATGCAGTAATATCTCCCTCGTCTGTGACAATTTCCATTAATATCTCAAAGGCAGCTATTAAGTCTCATTATAAGAAAAGATTATAGAAGGATACTGCATACAATAACAGTGAAGATAAAGACAATAGTCACATTTTCATTTGTTTCTTTGTTCTTAAAATGCAAATCAAATGTGAAGCTCTTTTTAGCCTGCTTTTTTCCGTTTGTACTTTCAAAGCTTTTGGAGAAGTAAAAAAACCTCTATAGCTAAATAAATTCTAGTATTTGGATTATTTCTTTCTCAAAATGTAACAAAGAAATGTACCTCCTGTCAAAAAGCCGCCACACTTAATACTCTCAAAATCTCATTGTCAGGAAATTCAGAGGAACTACTAGTTTCATCATTTACATAAGTTATTCACAGGAATTAACCGTGGGCTGTAATGAAGCTAATTAGTGGTGGATGCAGAGACACTTCAGAAAGTATTCATTATTAACAACAGTAGTCTATCGTTCCATCAAAATACTTAAAATATCAACTCTTAGAAAATTACCCAAACATACCCATGGAAAATTGAGTATAACTCAGTCAAACCTCCAAGAAAGCAACTGTTTACAGGTTTTAATCTAATATGTTGATTTAAAATAAATGTATTTGAGGCTCAAATAAGAGGAGTGAAATTGGATTGGACTGAGTTTTATCATACCTAATTTTCCATGGATATGTTTCTGGCCATTTTCTAAGAGGGATGTATAAAGATCCAGGATTTACCTGAAATTAGTCAAATACAAAGTAGGTGTACATCTCTGTTTTTCTTAAGAATTCGCAAAATTTTAAGTTCCCTTTGAACTTCACTGGATATTATAGGTCAGTACCTGCAAAGTTTTAACCAGTTACTTTATAAACACCTCAGCTTGCCACGGAAAAATATTGAATTCTAGTACAAAGATTAACAAATGATGAAAATAAAGCTTTAAGTATAATGGGATGCCACATAGACGATATGAAATCACTGCCTTGCATTTGATGCCAACCTACAGCAGCCCTGTACAAGGTTCCTGACGCTGTTTGCTTTCACGGAAGCAGACAGTCCTCACCTTTCTTCCGGGGAGCACGACAAGCTGGCAGGTAGTGGACCTACACGCACCCACAAGCATCATCAGCACTCAAGTCAGGTTTCGCAGTGACTGTTATTTTGCCTATGGATTTAAATGTTTGTGAAGTTCTACCTTGATGACTTATACAAAGAAACAGCACTAATCGAAGGCACTCCCTTCATTTTTTAAAAGAGGATCAAGTGCGTCTTTCTGCCTGCTGAGTAAATTAATCACAGATATTGGACCATGTGGAAAACATGACAGCAGCATTATAGAAAGAGTCTTTCACAACCTGTAATATGTAGGCGGTCAAACGTTGCTTCCTGAAAGTCAAGAAGACTTGAAGCAGTTACCATAGAAGACTAAAGACTACAACCTTTAGTATGGACTCTACCTCCACATAAAGAAACAGAAGTCCTCCTAGCCAACTTAATAAACAGTATCAGGATAAACGAAGATGAAATCGCCAATGATTTCATTTTACTTGAATTTTCAGTAAGTGCTCAATGAAACAGCAGTCAGGAAATTGTTGCATTGAGCGTATCTGCTGCATGAGCTCTCTAAGTCTTGAAAAGCAAGGATGTCTTTTTGAAGCCTAAGATGTAACAGATCCAAGTCATGGTATTTTCAGTCACTTCATATGTAGAATAATTGATGCTTCTAAATTATTGGTAAAAAATGTTGAAAGTAAGATATACCGCCTTGTGCAGATGGGAACAGGAAACACAGGGAATCCAGGGCAGATGAACCCCTCAGGACCAGCGGTGAGAGTGGCCATACCAGGAGGGAAGGGGTGGGTAGAAAGGGAGACCCAATCACAAGGATCTACATATAACTTCCTCCCTGGGGGATGGCAACAGAAAAGTGGGTGAAGGGAGACACCGGGCAGTGTAAGATAAGATAATAATTTTAAATTATCAAGGGTTCATGAGGGAGGGGGGAGCGGGAGGGGGGGGATGAGGAGCTGATTCCAGGAGCCCAAGCGGAAAGCAAGTTTTGAGAATGATGAGGGCAATGAATGTATAAGTGTGCTTTACACAATTGATGTATGTGTGAATTGTGATAAGAATTATATGAGCCCCAATAAAAAGATTGTTTTAAGTGAGAAGTAAAAAAAATTAAAAAGATATACCACCTGAGAACAAACAAGTCTATCTTGTAGAAGTACATCCAGAATGCTACTTAGAAACATGGATAGGGAGACGTCACCTCATATATGTTGGACATGCTTTCCAGACAGTTTCTCACGCACTGTCATCGAGTCAATTCAGATCCATGGCAACCCTGGAGGGCAGAGTAGAACTGCTCTTGTGGGTTAGTCCCTGGGAAAGGACATTATGCTTGGTAGAGGGTCAGCAAAAGAAAGACCCTTAAGGAGATGGATTGACACAGTTCAGTAACAATGGGATCAAACATAAGAACAATTATAAGGTTGGCAGAGAAACTGTTTCTCTCTGTTGTACAAAGTGTGACTCAGAACATGACACCTCCACGACACCTGACAATGCCGTCCGTTCTGTGCGTTTGTGTGGCGTCAGTCTCCATCTCCTGAGAGACCTACTCTAAATTACAGCAAGCATTACTTACATTTTATTCTCTCTCACTTTTCAGGGTCACTCGGCTCCTCCTCCTATTATGTACATGACTGTCTTTCCCCTCTTCTCTCTTACCCATCAGAATGCATTCCCTAAGCCTACTTGATATTTGCTGCTTTTCTTTTTTCTAGCCTCTCATTCATTTATCTACATTTTCTACAAGTTCTATATTTTTATCCCTCTTCTGAAAACTTACTTGTAAGCCAGTATTATCATTCCGCAATCAAATTCAGATTGTCAGTTCAGGAAGATTTTTTTTCACCCAGGCATACAACAGTGGCAACTAACCTGTCACAGTCGAGTCAACCATGGTGATTTGAGTGGGGTAAAGCCTGTGGGAGTGGGACCTTCAGGATCGTCATGTGCTGATGGGACACAACTCAAGTTAAGGAGACATAGCTGGAAAAAAAAACGTTCTAATAATCAGAACTTGAAATTGTAAGGCATGAATAGGGAAACCGAAAGTCATTAAAAGTGAAATGGAGCAAAAAAGATGGATAGTCTAGGCATGATTGTGCTGAAATAGACTGGTATGGGCCATTGGAGTCACAAAAGTATACGATTTACTACAGGAATGACACAATCAAGAGGAATGGCATGGCATTTGTTGACCAAAAGGACATCGAAACATCAGTCTTGAAGTACAATGCTCTCTGTGATAGGACTATATTTGCCTTCAAGGAAATCCAATCAATATAACTATTATTCAAATTTATGCAACAACCACAAGAGCTAGTAATGAAGAATTTTACCAACATTTTAATGTGATATCGAATAAACATGCAATCAAATTGCATTGAAAATTGTTGTTGTCTGCAGTGTAAAATCAGGAGACAAAGAGGAAGAAATTGCAGCTGCAAAATATCCTCTAAGTGATTGATATGAAGCTGAAGATCATATGGTAGAATTTTGCAAGAACAATGATTCTTTCATAACAAATACCTTTTATCAGCAACAGAAAAGGTTGATACATACACATGGACTTCTCCAGGTGGAATACAAAGAAATGAGATCGACTAAATCTGTGTTTAAAGACAAAATGGAGAAGCTCACTATCAGCAGCTAAAACCAGGCCAAGGGTAGACTGTGGCATAGACCATCAATTGGTTATATGTAACTTCAGGTTAAAGTAAAGAAAATTAACACAAGTCTACTAAAACAAAAATATGACCATGAGTCTATCCCACTTGAATTTTGAGAACATCTCAAGAACAGGTGTGACTCATTGAACCCTGATGACATATCTGATAAGCTGTGGGATAGCATCAGAACATCACTGATGGGAAAAAAAAAAAAAAGCATAAGGTCATTAAAAAGACAGAAAAGAAAGAAAAATCAAAGTGGATGATCAGAGGCAGCTCAAGAAGACAATGTAAAATACTCTAATGAAATGTGAAAAGATCTAGAGTTAAAAAGCAAAACGTAGAACACATTCAGAGTATCTTAAATGGAAAGAACTCGAAAAAATTCAAGTTTCAAGTTGCATTATTGAAACATTCTATGGCAAAATGTTGAATGATTCAGGAAGTATTCAAAGAAGATGGAAATAATTCACAGGCACTCTACTAATAAGAACCACCCAACATTTTATCAGTTCAGAAGGTAGCATATGAGCAAGAGACAATGGTGCTTATAGAAGTTCAAGCTGCACTGAAAGCATGCACAAACAGGTTCAAGAAATTGATAGGGCACCAATTGAAATGTTTCAACAAGCTGATGAAGCACTGGAAATACTTGTCTGTGCCAGGACATGTGGAAGAGAACTACTTGGCCAACTGACTGAAAGAGATCCATACTTGTGCCCATTCCAAAGAAAGGTAACCAAACAGAAGGTCAAAATCTAGAACAATATCATTGATATTACATGTAAGTAAAATTTTGCTGAACACCATCCAACAATGGTTGCAGTATATTGACAGGGAGCTGCCAGAGGTTCAGGCCAGATTCAGAGAGAATATGAAGCAAGGGATATCACCATTAATGTCCGATGGAGCTTGGTTGAAAGCAGAAAAGTACCCCAAAAGGCTATTTACTTGTATTTCATTAACTAAAACAAAGTACTTGACTGTGTGGATCATAACAAAGTATGAATAACCATGAGATGAATGAGGATTCCAGAAAACTTCCTCTTGTTCCTTCCAGACTTGTATATGGATCAAGACGAAGCTTGGCAGACAGAAAAGGGAATACTGCCTGGTTTAAAATCAGAAAAAGGTGCATACGGGTTATATTCCCTCTCCATACTTATTCAATCTAAATGTTGAACAAATACTCAGAGAAGCTAGATTATATGAAGAAAAACGTAGCATCAGGATTGGAGAGAGCCTTACTAACAATGTGATATGCAGATGACACAACCTTGCTTGCTGAAAGTGAGGAGGACATGAGGCAAATGCTGATGATTACCAATGAGTGCAGCCTTCAGTATGGATTACAACTCAGTGTAAAGAAGACCAAAATCTTCACAACTGGACCAATAGGTAACATGATAAATGGAGAAAAGTTTGAAGTTGTCAATGCTTGGATCCATAGACAATGCTCATGGAACCAGCAGTCAAGAGATAAATTGATACATTACATTAGGTAGGTAAATCTGCTGCACAAGACTTCTGTAGAGTATTGAAAAGCAAAAATGATACTTTGAGGACTATGGTATGCCTGACCCAAGCAATTGTATTTTCAAATGTTTCATAGGTGTGTTAAAGTTGGATGTGGAATAAGGAAGACCGAAGAATTGATGCATTTGAATTGTAGTACTGGTGAAGAATTTTGAAAATACCTTATACTGCCAAAAGGAAAACCAATCTGTATTGGAAGAAGGAATACCAGAGTGCTCCTTCTTAGAGGCAAGGATGGCATGATTGTGTTTTATGTACTTTGGACATGTCAGGAGAGACTGGTCCTTGGAGAAGGACATCGTGTTTCGTAAAGCAGAGGGACAGTAGAAATGAGGAAGGCCCTCAAAGGGCTGGATTGAGACAATGGCTCCAGCAATGGGCTCAAGCACAGGAACAATTGTGAGCATGTCAAGGACCAAGCAGTGTTTAGGGTCACTTTTTTGTGTATAGGTTCACTATGAGTCATAACTCACTTGATGACACCTATTAATGAAAGCAACAAATTTTGTGCAGGCACTAAAGTGAGAAAGACAACTGTTGTTTGCTCTCTACTTTAAGAGAGGAGCTATAGTAATTATACACTGAGTTTTCTTCAGATCTAATAGCAAACGCTTAAAGAGCTCATCAAAATTAAAACGTTTGTTAAATGACAGCTACCTACCTGAAGACTATGGAATTGGGGGTCTTATGACTTTGGTTAGGATCTCTGTCTTAGAGGGCAATCAAGGAAATGGGACCCAGAACCATCATATGTTTCCTATCTCAGAGCTGTCCTTGCATTAGCATGACATGTGTTAATCTGATAGGCAGGGATCTGCCCTCAAAAGTTATGTTACGGGAAGTTTTCTCCCTAGCATCAAGCTCCATGCTCAGTGTAAACAGAGGGTTTCAGTTCACAACTGGACTATACTAGCATAACCTCCTTTTCTCAATAGTACTTTAAAGTATATGCATTGGATGAATTATTGATTTTGTCAATGTAATCACCTTATACCACAGATGGATGACTAGTAATGTTTCTTTTGGCTTGGTTTTTTTTTTCATGAAATGCTAATAAGACTATTAAAGTAAACCAGAGTCATACATAACCCATGGAAAAGTAGATGGGTCCTGGGATCCCACTTAATTCTTGGATCTCCAATCCAAGAACAGTTAGTTCTTATAAAACTACCCTGCTTGATATTCACCTTCATGAAGGTAAGGGTGTTATAGCAAAGTGTGGGGAAGAAAACAGATGGTATCTGGCTATCAACTAGAAGAGTGTCTGGGTCTTAAAGGTTTATACTCAAACATGCAACCATCTGGGTGAGACACCAACTAACTCCACACGGTAAAAGTACACTAGCCCGTGTGATTGAAAGATGATGAATAGCAAAATCCAAATATGATGAAGGGAAAGGTATCAGAACTTAAATTGTGAACACCCAACGTGTAGAAAGCTATAGAGGACAGTGGGAAGCCAAAGTCCATCTGCAGAATTTCTAGTCTGATTAAAGTCTCTGACAGATCCCCTTTGGCAATAGCTCAGGGACATGAACAGCTTTGCTGTAGACAAAGATTATTGTAAACTTGAGTATGGTGGGTTGAACTACTGTATCATATGATACCTGGTCTGTTGACCTCCCTCTTGACCCAACCAGTAATTGCTCTAGGCTTATATATTTCTCACTTGGACAGAAATTTATTTTCTGATTATTTTTAATATCACTGGTGGTCTTTCCTTTTTTCCTCTTTTTTTCTGTTTTGTTTTATTTTTGTTTTTATTGTTTCTGATATGCTTCCCAGTTTATGAAATAGAGGTTTGCATGCATAGAGCCAATAACTGATACAATGGTTTATTGAGAATGAGAGAAAAACTTTTAGGGGAACCAGGAAGCAAATAATGAATGTAGGGGAGACTGCACTAGAACCAATTGTGATGGCGTATATACAAGTGTTTTCAAAAAGATATTACTTTGAAAATATATACTATGTAGCGTTTATATCAATAAAACTACTGGGAGAAAAAGACAAATGTGTCAGGCACTAAGTTAGGCCCTCTAATCATACATTATGACCACCAACAAGACTGAACATCTTAGAACATCATTGACTAAATAGACCTTTCTTAATTCAACAAATAATATAGTTTGTTAGTATACCTAATATATATTAAAATAGTCCACTCACATGGCAATATTAATGAATAAAAAATAAATTAAATTAAACGATGACTTTGTATACAGCAGTGTCCAACCTCCCATGACTACTAATCATGGTGGTGGTTGGCAGGGGCCATCGAGTCCGGTGTGACTCATAGCTGTGCAGCCAAAGGAAACCCCGCCCCACCCTGTGCCAGCCTCACAATTCTCATGTCTGAGCCATCGATGCAGTCGCTGCCTCAATCCTCCTTGAAGAAGGTTTCACACTTGATCACTGTCCATCCACTTTACCAAGGATGACGCCCTTCTCCAGGGCCTAGTCTCTTTTGACATGTCCAAAGTAGGTTATACAAAGTCTCACTCTCTTTGTGTCTACGGAGCATTCTGATTGAATTTCTTCCAAGAGAGATTCATTTGTTCTTTTGGCAGTCCAGGGTATTTTCAATATTCTTCACCAGCACCATAATTCAAATTAATCAATTCTTTCTTCTTCCTTTTTAATGTCCTACTTTTATGTGCACATGAGGCAATTGAAAATACCACGCCTTGGGTCAAGCACACCTTAGACCTCAAAGTAACATCCTTGCTTTTCAACACTATAAAGAGGTCTTTTGCAGAAGGTTGACCCAATGCAATGTCATTTGACCTCGTGACTGCTGCTTCCATGAGCATGGTTTGTGGATCCAAGCAACACTTCTACTCATGCTACTTAGTAAAACTGCAAATATTTAATTATATACCTATTAGTCTTGAAAAATCTCTTCTCTGCTCACTCATAGCTTTTAGACTGTTAGACACCCCTGGGAATATTTTCAAAGAAATTGCTATGCATGTCTTAGTTGTAGCAATAAATTCATTCATTGAAATATTTGTAATGCTATGACTATGAACCTCTTTTTCCATTGAAATCCTAAGGTTTCCATGAATTTGGTTTCCCCAGAAGACTTCACATTGCTAGAAAATCCAGACCCTAAAGAAAGAGCTGAGCTTCCTCATCAACTTTTTTTTTTTTTTGTCATAAGGTCGAGTCTCTTGTTTTTGTTAGCTATCATCAAAACAATTCCAAACCATGGTGACTTCATGTGCTACAGAGTAAAAGTTCATAGGATTTTCTTAGCTGTAATCTCATCAGAAGTTATTACCAAATCTTTTAATCTGCAAAACAGATGGGCTGGTCCTCATCCATGAACTTCTAAATTAGCAATCAAGCACACCTGTGAATGGAGACAGTGGTGACTTGGTGGTAGAGTGTTGGCTTACCATGCTGGAAACCTGGGTGTGATTGCCATCCTATGTCCCTCAAATGCATATGTACTTCATAACTCTTCTAACATTGCTATAATGTTGAATAGATTTCAGTGGAGTTTCCAGATTAAGATGTAATCGGAAGAAATTTTTTGTGATCTACTTAAGACAATCAAGCAATGGCTGTGTGTGTATTAGATAAAACAGTTTTATCTAAGATGTTGCTTATGCTTTTCATTTATACTCTTATTCTTCTTCCTTCCCCACAAAAACTTCCAAAAGTAGCAAAAGAATTCTTAGCTCATTGTTTATGTTCTAACAGAGGACACTAAAGGAAATAGAAGCACAAGCAATAGTCGTATAGTTATGTTACAATTACATAATTCACATTTTAATGCAAAATATCAAACCTATTATTAAACATCTGGAATCAGAACATCTTTTGCATAAAACCGAGATCACTTTGCACAATGAGACTGATCTCATCCTCCTGAAAAAGGAAAACTCTCAAGAGAGCAGTCCAAGACCCAACATGGATAACCCCAGGAATAGGGAGTCAGCATGAACTGCCTAAAGATTAGTGGTTTCTGTAATATGATAAGAGCATGACAGTATAAAAATTCTGTTTAAAATGGCATGATATTTCCCTAGAAGAAAGCAATGAAAGATTTATTGCATTAAGGGGAATTGCAAAGCTGTAAATTACATTATGTCACAGAAAGAGGTATTAAATACCACGTTTCTGATTAACAGTCATAATTTTATTTAATTACCAGGATAGAGTTCTACATGCTTAAAAAATGCACTTTTTTGCTGAAAACATGTCTAGTCAGAGATAAGACCAAAGGGGAAAAAATCCATGTATCACAAAGTTGATGTATGATTGGCAAAGAAAAATTATCTAAATGATTTGTGAGATAAAAATGATTTATATTTACATCTTAATTGTTTTCAATGCACTGTAGTAAATCTAAAAATAATCACAATCTAAAATGTTTCTGACTCTGAGAATTAATTCCAAAAACCTTAAAAATTCCTTCAAAAATATGTCTAATGATGGAACATTAAGAGAGCGCATGTTCACCGGTAAGAACTATTCCAATCTCTTGCCCTTCATAATACTGTGTGGTTGCCTTCCAAGACCAAACCAAACTCACTGCCACTGGGTCAAGGCCAATTCATAGTGACCCTATATGACAGGATAGAACTGCCCCTGTGAGTTTCCAAGACTGTAACCCTTTATGAAGTAGAAAGCCCCTTCTTTATATCACAGAGGAGCTGGTGGTTTCAAACTGCTTAACTTGAAGTTAGCAGCCCAATGAGCGACCACTTTAGCCACTAAAATTGAGAAGGTTTGTCTTTGGCTTTCATTGTGCTACTATTTTGGAATCCAGTCCATCACTTGATAACCAAAATAATTTAATTTCTTTGATATAGCTGTGCTGCAAAATTGAATCAATAACTTATTCCTGTAATCCTTCTAACTTGTTAATAGGGAACTATGTTTTTGTTATCTAAGTATATAAAAAAGTCACATTCTGCACAGAGAGGACCATAGGGCCGGCCCCAACACGAGATAGGATGTCCTTCACTGATTCATAGCCCTACAGGGGACAACACTGGAGACACAGTGTGGGAATTGTGCTCAATCTGACCCCATCACACCGGGGCGAAACACTAAGGGCTTTCAACAGTGCAGCAGGGGAGCAAAGCAATGAAGTCCCCAAGTAATACCAAAAATAGAATTTGGGTCCAGGGCGTGACACCCCATCAGATTTGACTGGAATACATTCATAAACATCAACAGAGACCTGGAACTTATATTTATAGGCTTTTTTCTTTTTTGTTGTTGAGTTTTTGTGTGTGTTGTTTTGTTTTGCTTTATATTTTTGTTCTTCTTATGATTTTTGCATATCTATCTAGATAAAATAGGAGGGATTAACAATCCAGAGGAGAAAACAAAAGGATCAGTGGTTCCGAGTAGACACAGGAGAGGGGTAGATGGGGGAAATGAAGGGGGTTGCCAACAAACCCATGGACCAGTGAGCAGCAAGGGATCTAAAAGCGATGGAAAGGAGGGCATAGGGGCCTGATCAAGTGAAATGTAGCTGAGAGGAATTACTGAAACCCAAATAAGTTCGAACATGATAGTGGGACAAGAGGAAAGTAAAAGGAAATAGAGGAAAGAACTAGGAGGCAATGGACATTTATAGAGGTCTAAATACAGGCATGTTCATATGTAAATATAATTATATATGGATAGGGAAATAGATATATGTAAATATATTTATATGTTAAGTATTAAGGTAGCAGAC
>NW_022111373.1:102361245-102393421 GCF_000313985.2 Echinops telfairi
CAATAAAATTATTTTTTAAGTCACATTAATTATCTAAAGATTATATAACCTACTTGAGAAAAAACCTAACCTGCTGATGTTAGGTTCGTTGAGTGGGTTACTACTCATAGTGATCCTGTTTATAGCAGAGAAATAAGGCCCTATGCTACACAGTCCTCACAAGTTTGAACTTGATGTTGCAGCCACTGTTGGTCCCTCTCATTGAGTATCTCTTTCATATACACCCTATTTAGCAAGCATGCTGTCCTTCTCCAAAGTACATGCGATGAAGTCTCACCATTCTTACTTCTACGGAGCATTTTTGTTGTACTTCTTCCAAAGCACATCTATTATTTACTTCTGGAAGTCTATGGCAGTTCAATATTCCTCCCCAACACCATGATTCATATGTAGCACTTCTTCTTTGATCATCTTTACTCATAACTGTCTTTGTCACATGCACATTAGGCAAAAAGCCACAGACATTGGAATTGGCACCTCTTGTGTCTGAATCTTTGGCTGCCACGTAGTGTTGAAAAATTTGAGGCTTTAGCTCATGATCCATGCTTTACTGAAATGTATTCTTAATATGTCAAAGATTTAAACATAAAATTTCACAATAAGAAATAAGGAAAAACTTAAAACGATTATTAGTATGAGTACAAAAAATATATAGTTTAGAGAGTGAAAATCTATGTAGACAAACTACCAAGTATAATAATGGAGTCCTCGTAAGACTGTGGTATAGGCATTGGTTTACTAACCACAAGGTGGATGGTTGAAACCCACTCAGTAGACCCTCAGGAGAAAGACAAGTCCATCTGCTCCTGTAAAGTTTTACCTTCTCAGAGACCCCATACAGGGTCCCTGTGAGTCAGAAATGACTTGAAGGCACTGGATTGGTTAAGTAGAGAAATAAATGACTTGATAACTCTAAAAAGCCAACACTTAATGGCATAATGATCAATGCTTAACCACTACTTCCCCAAAGTGAAATAACCAAAAGGTTCTGATATATAGAACTTGGCTGATTATGAAGTAAAATACCCTCACAGTGTTCAGTATTGAGTTACCATGATTAAGAACCCATTGGGAAAATTGCTGAAAATTTAGCAATCAGCTCTTGCAAACTGGCCTAAGTCATCCAGGTTCTCAACTGCAGATAGCACAGCCCCTTTTACCTCCCAAGTTACCCCAATCTTGCCATTGGTTATTATTAAGTCTATGCTTTGGGTTTTCATTGTGTAACTCAAATATCTGCTCTTAAAAGATGTAGTCACTCCGTCTGCTTTTAAACTGTTTTTCACCTTGCTTTTATTATATGACAGTGTATATGTGAAATCGGCCTACATATTTATACATAGATCCATTTTCAGCCTTTTCAATACTGTGTAAAAGCTATCCCATAAACATACCACAGATTGTATAACCAATCTACTGTTGGTGGATATTTAACTTTTTCTAGACTGAAGGGCTGATGAACAATAGCACTGTGAATATTCTTGTGCATGTCTACTGGTAGATATGAACAAGAACTTCTCTAGAGAATATACTAAAAAGAAAAAATATTAAATAGTACTAAGCTGTTGTCCATAGCAGTTTATTGTTTTACACTTCTACCAGCAGTGTAAAAACAAAATCAGGACAGGTGTGCATCAAGCTGTATCCACTCATCATACTTATGCCATCTGTATGCTAAGCACATCATCAGATTGAGGAAGACTGAAGAATTGATGTCTTTGAATTATGGTGCTGGCGATGAAGATTGAAAGTACCATAGATTGCCAAAGGAACCAACACATTTGTTTCCGAGAAGTTCAGCCAGAATGCTCCTTAGAGACAAGGCTGATGAGCAAGTATTTCGGGCATATTATCAGAGAAAGATCAACCCTTGGCAATGAGAGCATGCTTGGTAAACTAAAGGAGTAATGAGAGAGAGGAAGGCCCTTGACCAGAGGGATTGATACATTGGCTGCACCACTAGCCTCAAACCACACAATCGTGAAGGCGACGCCAGACCTGGCAGTGTTCCCTTCTATTGTTCTTTCTATTTGTTGGAACCAACTCCAGGGCACCTAAAGCTACAACAACAACAACAACAACAACAACAACCAAGCAACCAAACTCATTGCCATCGAATCAGTTCTAAATCAAAGTGACCCTATAAAACTGGGTAGGACTGTCCCTGTGGATTTCCTAGGCCATAACTCTTTACAGGAGTAAAAAGCCCATTCTCTCCCAGAGAGCTGTAGGTGGTTTCAAACTGCTGACCTGGCAGGTAAGAGCTCAGCACATAATCACTGCCCCACTAGGACCCCTACCGCAACAACTACCAGTGGGAAAATATCTGCTCCACGTCATCATTAGCAATACAATATAGGAGGTTTTGCTTTGTTTTGGATAATGGAGAGACTTTGTAATAATATTTCATTGTGTTTTAAATTTTATTCCTCTGAATATCAAGTAAGCGAATCCCCTTGTATTTTCTGGTTTTGTTTTTATATATGACTATGTAAGTCTATTATCATTGTTTTACAATGGCTGTTGTCCTTTTTTTCCTAAATGATTCCATACGCATAGTTCTTTATACAGCCTGAAAGGAGCCCTGCCGGTGTAGTGATCGCACATTGGTTTGCAATCCTCATGGATGGCAGTTAGAAACTACCACCACTCCATGGGACAAAGACTGTACTTTCTACTCCCATCAACAGTGATAGTCTCAGAAACACCCGGGCGGTCCCTTAGGGCAGTGAGCTTGGTTTTTTATATCGTCTGAATATGCGTGCTTTTCCCGAAACTTTACAACTATTGTCTTTTACTTTCTGCTGTATTTTCAATCTCTTCACAGTAACTATTGATGAACAGAATATCTTAATTTATCAAGCCCTTCCTTTGTGCTAAAAAAAATCTTTTATTGTCTTCTAATGAAAGAGCTATCCTCATAAGTTTTTGCTTAAATTCTAAGAATTTTTCCTTTTATAGTGAAGTTTTTAAAAAAGTAGTAATATTATTTTTATTACAATGTTCGCTCAGTATACAACTGTATTTTTCCATGTGAATACTTATATGCTAGTTATTGTGATTATGGCTCATAATCTTATGTTTAGTTCTTCAATGTCACACAACTACGTGTAATGCATTTCAAATTCAAACTCACTGCCATCGAGTTGATTCTGAGAGCAACCCTATAAAACAAGATCGACCTGCCCCTGTGGGTTCCCAAAACTGTAACTCTTTGTGGGAGTGGAAAGCCTCACCTTTCTCCAGAGCAGTGGCTGGTGGTTTCAAACAGCTGACTTTGCTGGTAGGAACCCAATGCGTAACAACGACACCACTAGAACTCCTCAAAATGCATATAGCGCATTAATTTTTCCATCTCACATCTTTCCTCTAGATTCAGTTTCTCATGCTCAGAGTTCAGCCTTGTGAATCTTCTTAGCTAGAGTGCATGGGTGACCAACTCTAATTCCATTTGCCTAAAATTTCTTGATTTTACCCTGATTGCTAAAAGCAAGTTTCGCTGCTTGTAGGCGTCAAGGTTGGCATTTATTTTTATTTTACTGTAGTGGAGAATTCTGCTTTCTAACTCTTGCTTCTTTGAAGTTAATTTATCTTCTCTGACTGCTTTTAGCATCTCTTCATCTTTGGCATTCTTCAGAATCCCTTTGATGTACCTAGGTGTACACTGATTTTTATATTTCCTGCTTGGATTTGTTAGTTTATATAGTATAGAATATTATCAGCCATTACCTCTTAAGATATAGTTTCTAGTCCGTTCTGTCTCTTTGCTCTGGAATTCTCAGGAAATACGTGTTAGAGTTGCTCCTCCAACAGCTTCGTCTTTTACTTTTCTTTCGTATTTAACATCTCCTTTTTTCTGTGCTACATTCTGAATCGTTTCAAATAATCCAACATGCAAGAAATCCCAGCCTTATCTAGACTGTTAGACTCATCAGAATTTATATTTTTATTTCAATGCTTGTATTTGTACCATTCCTACCATTCTGTTGGATTCTTTTTACAAATTTTTCACTGATTTTTGATAAAAGTTCCTTTTCTCTGAAAGTGTCATCTGGTTTGACTCTGACATTGTTTTAATTGAATAAGCATAATTACTTTATTATCTCTGCCTAATAATTCATAATTCTGAAACATAAGGGACTATTTTTTGTATTCTCTTGTTGCTAGTATTAAGATTAGGACTTTGTCATTCTCTTTCTCTTCTAAAATTTATTTAGAACATTTTAGAGGCCTACAATAAAGATTTCTCACTCCAGAGAGGATTTGCATTAGCTTGTTTCAGGCCCTTAGCGACACTAGCTTTTATTTAAAGTGGCTTCCTTTAAAGGTCTGGGTTCAGCTATTTTTGCACCATCTGAGAGATGTTTTTGGCTGCACATTAATGCAAGTACTGGCTGGTCATTACGACACCTTGTAGATTTCAGGCCTGCTCTGCTCAGGATGAAATCAAATTCCCTGGTATAAAAGTGGGCTGTGGGGCAGCTCTCACTCTGCTTCACAAGTAAACCAGGAAGGGAGCCTTTGAAGTCTGCTGTCATGCTCCTCGCTTTGTGACAGTCCAGACTTTTATTTTCTGCGCTGGTTGACAAGCACAAATGTTATATGGAAGTACAAATATTTTAAAGGCTCAACACTTTAAGTAAATTATAATATTTAGCCTAGTATCATAGTTTATGTTTTCAAATTACCATTAGTTAGTTTTCAAAAAGCATGAATGCTTCAAAAAAACATTTGTTTCAAAAAAAACCAAATTATTATTAGTTAATGTTTTCAGATAATGTTTGAAATGAAACAACTTAGAAAAAAGCAGAAAAAATCTGTATATGCACACATCACACACCTATATAAATATGTGCATGTGCGTGTACATTTACATATATATACATATTCATACACACAGTATACATAAAGTTAGTTAGATATTTTAAAAATAACTAAGAAAATGCATATCCAGCCTCATGGAAGAAATACTCTAAAATGTTAACAGTTTTGTTAGGTGTGGACATATGTTCATTTTTATTTCTTTCATTACTAAAATTCATAGTTCAGTACTCTATATAAAAACAAAGCTATCATAAATGTGAGTGATTGTGTATAAATGTTCATAGCCCTAATTGAGGGCTGAAAAGAAGTTAGTTCTCTGTACTTTTCCTGTTTTTATTGTGCATAAAAGAATACAAATAAGAGAATAGAACAAAACCCTATATAATAAGAATTATATAAGTGGGGGGTTATATAACACAAGAGGAATATACTTAGAGCTTCCGCTTTACAAACACAGCTTGATCAAAAGTCCTGACCTAGAAACAGTGATGTTTATCTAGGAATTATGATTCACTTGTTGCCATTTTAATGAAATATTAAAAGATTGCTTAATGCCTAGAGTGAACAAGTAGGAAGATATATGTCAATACTGAATGAAAGAAAATAATAAGTAATATGGTTCATTTCAACAATAATGCCACATGTCTCTTCAAAAGAATAATATGTATATTGACTTCTCTTTGCAAAAGAAAAGGAATGATGGATTGGAAAACCAGAAAATTCATACATGTGTTTTCTTATCCTAATATGTCGTATGAGCATCTCTATTTCAGCTACCAAATATATAAAAGTAAAAGGAAGGCTAAATAGATATTGAAATGAATGCAATCTAGAAATATATATATATATGTGATATACATATATTATTTCTGAAACCCACAACAATGCAATGAGGGAGAGAACTCCGTGATCTCACAGCTCTCCGATTCACGTGGTGTGTCTGGTTACATTTGGCGCAGGCACAATTCTCTGGTTTCCTGGTTTCTGTGTTTCCAATATGTAGCTTCACCAAAGAAAGACAGCCATTGCCACCAGCTCGAATTGCGTTCTCTCTTACTCATTAAAGAAATCTCTAAATGAAGTATACATATTTTTATTCGCTATTTTTCATCACAGAAGTACATAAGTGGCCTCTGACAACAGAGGTAAATTCCTTAATCATTTTTAATAAATAGCCCCAAATATTTAGTTTTTATTTTTTAGTAACTACCAGACTATAAAATTGTTTAAGTGCACAAGAAAGGATACTTTCTACTTGAGGATGTTTTTAACCTCATTATTTTCCTTAAATTTTAATATGAAATGTCATTAATCATGGTGTTTTGATAGTTGAATTGCTTGCAGAAAAATAATTTTTTTAACTTAATGTTTATACATATTCTAGGCTTCAGAGAAGTGTAAGAGAATAAACATGTCCACTTGAAGGTTTTGAGATAGTCTCATTTCTCCTTACAAAGGGAATTTTCTTATTATCAAAAATATCTTTCTTTACATAGGGATCCAAAAGCATATTTCACATTTAACTAACTAAGCTTCTCATAATGCCATCACTACTGTGATGCAGACTCTATTTCTGACATACTCCTCACTGCACAGATTGTCTGTAGGGTCACCTGTTTTCAACAGAACATTTCCCTCAGGTAATGACTTAATCAGCCTTCTGCATCGTTGACTTTAAGCTGCTTTCAACTATTTGTAATAACTTAAAATTGAATATATTTATTTCGTCCAATTTCATAATCATATTCACTATTGTAGCTTCACTCAGCAGGACTTGTGTAAGAAGTGAATCATGAATAGGCAAAACTTCTGAAAGGGAGGTTGAGCAAATGGACACTTTCAGATAATAGAAAATGACAATATTACTTTTCATAGGGTAGGAGCTAGCTATTTGACCATAGGAACTCTGGTGGGTCAACAATTCAATGCTCCTTGCTCATTGAAAAGTTGGAACTTAAAACTCAACAGTCTCTCCACCGGAGAAGGTTGTGGCAGCCTGTTTCTGTAAAGATGCACAATCGTGGAAATCATAGGAGATAACTCTACTCTGTCCTAAAGGGTGCTGTGAGTCAGAATTGACTCGTAGAGTTGCTTTGGTTATTAACTTTATTGTTTGATTAAAATGTATTTCTAGAGACTCATACTTCAAAAGGAAAAAAAATTACTATTATTGATTATTTTTCCCTTTAAAAATGATCTTTTGTGGACAACTCCCTACTATATATCTCCACTGAGAGGACAATGAATTCTAGAATAATTTGAAACTGATTGAAGCATCTCCTTCCCGCATGTCAATCCACGAGGGCAAGTTTCCTTCTCCAGCAGCTCATTCCCGGATGACTACAGGCCCAAGTCTCAGCTCATGACAAAACATCCTCTCCCTAGATGATAGTGCGGCAAAGGACAGCCCTGCAGAACAATTCGGGGAGAGCGGCCTGTCTGACCCATCCACATGGGGCAAACCAAGAGAGGAGTGCAACAGACCACAGAAGGGAGCAAAGCCATGAAGTCCCCAAGGAATCTGGGTTCTAGATTTACGACTTGGCACCCCATCTGACCTGGTTGGGGGTTACTCACAAGGGGCTCACTGAACGTCTAAGGCATAACTTGGGTGGAGGGCGCTAGACCACTCCATCCCTGACTGTAGAAATAGTAGCAAAAAGGACTTATAGGATGCTCACCTTTCGGACATGAATGCTGCTCTGTCATGATCCCAGTTAGATGGATGACTATGTTGTTGTTGTTTTATATTTTATTATTATTATTTGGTATTTATCCATACAAGATATGCTTGATATGTAATCTTATGGAGACAGCGGCAGGACCAACGGTTTCCTGAGGGGCATGGGAGAGGAAGGGGTTGCAGAGGGGAGCAGGGAGCCAACAATGACGGGATACAGAGGACTAGTAAGTGTTATGAAAAAGATTGCGAGGAGTGTGTAGCTTTTTGGTCATATTTCATCAATCGAATTGTATCTGGAAGGAATCACTGAGACTTGAACGATTTGCAAACATAATAATGAGGTAAGAGGGGTAGGAGGAAAAAACATAAAAAACAATGTATACATATATATGTATTTTTATATATGTATATATATATAATGTAAACACAACAAGGAAACAGATGGACTTTGGACCTCCACTTAAATCTTACCGCAATACAAGCACCATTTGTTCTAATAAGGTGGCATTGTATGATACTCAACTTCCTGAAACGATGCTGAAGACAAAATGGGTTCATAAGCAAATGTGGTGAAAAATGCTGATGGTGCCCTGCTATTAAAATATATAGTGTCCAGGGTCTTAAAGGCTTGAAGACAAACAAGCAGCCATCTGTCAGGAAAGCAACAAAACCCACATGAAAGAAGCACACCAGCTTGTGTAATCATGTTGTGCTGACAGGCAGAGGTATCAGAAGTTAAAAAAAATGTAACCAAATTGATATGAAGGGGACTGGATTTAGTGGAGACACAAACTCCACCAGCAAGACAATTGGACAGTCCCTCTCAGAAAGGCCACACAGAACAGAGGATAAATCCAGGGCACTGATGAATCCCATAACTAGATTTGCATACGTTCATTTGAATATTTAAGTTTGCTCAGTACATGGTAGTCAAGATAGATGACCACTTAGAGGAAGTGACAGGAATAAGGGTTCCCTGAGGTTACTACTGGAAGTGAGACGAGGGGAGGAAACGGGGGAGAGGGGAGTTGATAGCATTGATGATTGTAAAACCCTACCTGATGAGATTGAACAATAGAACTGTATAGGAAGGTAAGGGATATATTGGAATGATTAAGATATGTCAATTAAAATATTATATTTAAAAAATAATAAATAAAAATTTAAAAATTAATTTTTTCATAGCACTGGATTATTTAGCTGGCCTACTGTATAAAACTGTCTTTAAAAACATTTTTCCTGTGACTATTATACAGAATTCACCACAAAATTTATTTCATACAGTGGATACGTGTAAAAGTCAAATATTTGAAAATGTAAAGCAAAATGACATGTATTTTTAGAATAATTACATCTTTATTTTAATGGCAATTTAAAGCAAAATTTGATAGTACATACTTCTTTCGTGAGGCTATTATACTTATTATATTTCATTATCAAAGTACCTTATTAAAATATATTTATATCTCTAAAATTGACTTTCTTAAAATGTATAAGATATAATAAAGATATTGAATGTGTATTTTTATTTGTCAGACATTATAATCAAAGATAAGAATAACAGATATGATTTCTCTAATTAGGCCAATAGAGAGTAATTATACTTCAACGATAAGACAATATTAATCTGTAACAAGTTAAAATGATATAACAAAGGTATTTGCTAAGAAAACATCTATAATTATGACTTTAAGATTTTTTTGTCTTCTTACCTTTCTCTATAAAGTAAAGCAATAACCATCAAAGTTTGATATTTGGTTTTAGGATATTAAAACATTGATATTCACAATAATGTCATTTAAACAATAAAACATGGTGATGTGACTTTGATTTCAGAGGAATTGATCTTTTTTCTGAAATAATGATCCTTTTTTATTCATTTTGTTGTTGTTAATATACACAGCATATCATATACCAATGCATCAGTTTCTACATGTACAATTTAGTAACACTGCTTGCATTATTCAGGTAGTACAAGTATTCGCCCTCTCTTGTTCCACGTTGCCTTCCCCAGTAACACACACCTCACTGTACTCGAAGGTGCCCAGTTAGTCTTTTGAGTTCCTCAAGGCTCTGATCTCACACAGATTGTGCTTAAAAGAACACAGAGCTCAAGGCCGACCTTTTTGAAGTCGTTCAGTTAAACTGCACTTTGGGTTTAAGAAGACAATGGGTTCTTAAATGAGTATTTTTTCACAGTCAAAACTTTGGGGAGGATCCCTTATTTACTTGATCCTGGTTTATAGATTTGTTATTTTTACTAGGACATTCAATAAAATGTTCCTTCACAAAGAGCAAACCAGGAAAGTTGATAGCGTTCAGTAGCAAGAATGGACACTTCTGTGCCTTTGTGAAGAAGCATTCGTTGGACCACAACGATGGGATGGTCCTGCGGCAGGTAGGGTTCATTTTCTCAGGTGTCTAAATATATGCCTAGCTTGTAATGCTAGACTTCTAGTATCGCGATAAACTGAAAAAAGGTTCGCACATGTGTAACCAATACTTTAGAGAATATGAGAAACAAAAGCGGCAGCACCTTATCAGGCGCAGAGACAAGTCAGCATTTTGAGAAGTGAACAGGCGATCAGGCTAGAGAACGCTTATTGCGTCTAAGATATTCTTCTCATCTACTCCCACCGGTGGTTTTCATTTAAGGAGGACACAAAGATGATCTGAAGTTTGATTGTGAATAGTGGGTTTTCCAGAAGACCCTTCCTATTGGATCACATGAAAGCCATTCTGCTCTCTATTGTAGCTAGGAAGGAAAACGACTGACTTTCTCAGGGAATGAAAGGACAGGCGGATCCACTCAGCCCTGTCTGAGCACTGTAAACCGACCTAGAGTTCACTTAGGGCCTGGCTGCAGGGGGAGCTCCCTTCGTGTGATTTGCATCAATTGTTTAACTCTTGGGAGCAACACAGACAAAATTGGCAATAAAGCAATGAAAACCTCTTGGGAGTCTAGAAACTGCTACAAATCACAGGTGGTACATTTGGTACATTTGGATCAGTGGTAGAAGAAAAAATTCTCTTCAGATAAGCATTTTGTGCTGTTGAAATGTACCGGTAGATAATAGTTTTTCCGCCATTAAGAAAAGAAAACAATTACTATTGAAAAATGATTGTTTAATAATGAGAAAGGAAAAACATTTCTTAAACAGTCAAGACATCACTGTATTTGTAGTCTTAATAGAAAACCACACTTCATTTTATTTTTACCGACCAATCTTCACTAATGAGTGCTGATCTAACAGAAGACCCAAGTGGTGGCTTTCACAAACAGAAATTTATTTTCTCACAGTTTCACAGACCAGGCCATCAAATGTAGTGTGCTGGCTCCAAGGGAGGGGTGGGGTAATTTTTTTTCTGCCAAGGGCCATTTGGATATTGATGACATCATTCGTGGGCCACGCTGGTCAAATATTTCATTAACTCAGCCCTCATGTTGACAGTTGGAACTGCTTCTCTTTGGCGAAGCACATGATGTTAGTGGTATTGATGATTTTCCAGGCTTTGAACGGCCAGCTGGCAAGATACGTACTACCTTGTTCTAGGCAAAGCCTTTGTCTCTCTACCAGCTACAGAGAAAAGTCTACTCCTGGGCAATCTGCGTATGAATCCATCTGTCTTGTCCTCCATGCTTGCTTCATCTCTTTTATATCTCAAAAAGATTCACTTAAGACACATTTTGCCTTTATCCTGTCTGCCTCTTTAACATAACAAAGAGAACTCATTCCCAAACGGGTGTAAAACCAAAGGCAAACATGAAACATGTTTTAGCAAGATACAATTCAATCCATAACACTCCCAAAACCATGGTTTTACTAATTTGATCATAAAATGTATTGATATTTTTTGTTTACTATATAACCATTGATAATTTTTAGTTTAATATCTAACCATTAGGTTAAGCTTATTTAATCCAAGCTTTCAGAAACTGTCTTAATATTAGTGATCCATACACAATAGTTAATTCAAGTTTAGAACATGATTATTATAACCAAGATGATAACTACTGAAGCAGCGAGAGTCTTAGAACCTGAAATTGGTTTGATGTTGTTCGATGCCATTGCATCATTTCTGACTCATAGAGACCCTCTCTGTATAAAACAGAACAAAACACTGCCCTCCTCACAATCATTGTTTTGTTTAAGTCATTGTTGCAATGGGCTGGATTTGTGGATTGGAGTTGATTCAATGGCAGTGTTGTTGTTTTTGGTTTGGAAGGCAAAAGTAATCATTTTTATTATTCAGCACCAGAACACAGTAAATGCTATGCAATGTTTTCAGATACCTTTAGAAAGTGACTAAGTACCTGGAAAATAAAAATCATCTGGGTTTAAAATGCCCTGATTTGTGGCTGTACTGACCATTTTAACAGCAAGTAAGCCAGCCTAGAATGTCCTTTAAAAATACAATTGATTCACATCAAATTTCCAAAGTTCAACAAACTTCTTCACCATCATTGTGATCCTTAAGATTGTATGTTAATTTGGCTGGGCTAGGATTCTCCGTGGTTTGGGAGTTAAGACATACTAATCCCCCCTGACAAGATCTCTTTGGGGGTGTAGCATGCTTCGACTATAAGCGGATGCTGAGGGGAAGTGTGGGGGTGAAGGGATGCTTGCTTTCTGTTGAGTCTAGATATTGCATCTGACTTCTCATCTGTCCTGCTTATCTTGAGAGGTATCAGCAACTTTCTATCTTATCTGACAACTTGCCAGCTTTGAATTCATCTGCCTCTGCAGCCAGAAGCCATCCTGCTACTGATCTTAGGAGTCTTCAGTCCCTGAAGCTAAGAGATTGAGGAGAAACCTCTAGTCTGACGTCTGGCACAGGGGCTTGGAACGCTCCTAACTCTACCACCGAGTGAACCAGTTCCTTTATGTAAACCTTTCTGTGCTGTTCTGAGGTGCCTTCAAATCAATTCCAACTCACAGTGACCCTATGCACAACAGAATGAAACACTACCACTCTCTACACCATCCTCAATATTGCCATGTTTGAGTGAATTGTAGCCACTGTGGCCACCCATCTCATTGAGAGTGTTCTTTTTTCACTGTTCTGCTACTGTAGCAATGTGATGTTGTTTTCCAAAGATGAGTCTCTCCTGATAATGTGTCACTGTTTCTTCCTCCTCACGTCTAAGAAATATTTTAGCTGTCAATCTTACAAAACAGATGTGTTGGTTGTTTTATCAGGTGGTGAGACAATCCGTATTTTTTTCCAGTGCCAAAATTCAAATGCATCGATTCTTCTTTGGTCTGTCTTATTCAATGGCCAACTTTCAGTATACTTACTCAGTATACTTATTCAGTATGTATTATGAGCTAATCATCACAAAAGCTGGATTATATGAAGGAGAATGTGGCATCAGGATTAGAGGAAGGTTTATTAAAACCAGCAATGTGCAGGCAACACAACTTTGCTTGCTGAAAGTAGGGATGGCTTGAGGCACATGCTGATGAAGAACAAAGATTGTAGACTTCGGTCTGGATTACAACTCAATGTAAAGAAAACCAATATCCTCACAACTCGACCAAAAGGTAAACATCATGATAAATGGAGCAAAGGTTGAAGTTGTCAAGGATTTTGTCTTGCTTGGATCCACAATCAAAGCTCATGAAAGCAGCCGTGAAGAAGAGCTGCATTAGGCAAACCTGCTGCAGAAGATCTCTTTAGAGCACTGAAAAGCAAGGGTGCCACTTTGAAGACTAAGGTGTGGCTGATCCAAGCCACGGTACTTTCAATTGCTTCATATGCACCTGAAAGTTGGACAGTGGATAAAGAAGCCTGAGGAAAGATGGATGTATTTGGATTGTGCTGGTGGAAAAGAACATTGAAGGTATCATGGATGGCAAAAAGGACACAGTGACCTGACTTGGAAGAAGGATAGCCAGAGTGGTCCTTAGTGGCAACTATGGAAAATCGTGCATACTTTGGACATGCTGTCAGAAGAGACAAGTTCCTGGAATGGGACATCATGTTTGATAACACAGAGGGGCAGCGAGAAGATACATTAGTTTTTTAATTATTATGGATTTTATTTGTAAGCAAACATGTTTTCTCTCCTCTGCCAAATTTTTTTTTTTCATAATCTAAGTAGCAGGAAAAATGTGCCTGGTCATGAAGTAATTTGGGAAAGTAGCCTAAGTGTACGTTTTTTCCTGATCTCTTCTGCCTCATCAAGTAAGCTGTCTATTATTCTGCAACACAGCAGATTTTATGTTTATATTTTGCATCAAAGATGATGTAAATCACAGCACACAGCAGCATGAGCACAGAAAAGAACAGATGGACAAGTGGCCACTTGCCATGGAGGAAATTCCTAAACCTGGGAAAGAAGGAAAAGAAGGGTTCACTGGACCCAGCAGTAGGTGGAGGGCACATTTGGTAAGAATCTCTTTATATGATAGCTCCCTACAATATAGTATTTTTTATGACATTAGAAACGTAACCAAATATTAGTGAATTTGGGGCAAGATACATTTTTTAAAAATTCGAATCTACTATGTTTCCTCTCACAGTTTTCAAGTTAAATGGAGAGTTGTGGGGTTCTCCTTGTCTATTGTTTTGTTTTGTGGGTAAGGAAGTGGTAATGTGATACTGAAAGAATCATTTGTATTGATTGGTGATTGAATTGTTGCTGTTAGACCTGGTCAGCCCATAGCAACCCTACATGACAGACCAAAGCCCTGCACAGTACAATTGTTGTTAGGTTTGAGCCCATTGTTGGAGCCACCGTGTCTATCAGATTCTTCAAGTCCCTCTCTGGAGGTCACTCACCCTGGAGCAAGACATTTCTTCCTGGGACTGCTTTCTGCTGACACCATGTCCAGATTATAGGAGACAAGGTCTCCCAATCCTCACTTCGATGGAGCAACCTGCTGTGGGCTTCCAAGACTGGAACTGCTTAGAGGAGGGGAAAGCCCAGACTTTCTCCCACGGAGCTGCTGCTGGTTTCAAAGAGCTGACCATCGAGGATCAAAACCAAATGCATAACTACGGCCCCTCCAGGGCTCCTGAAATATAAGCAGTATCAAAAACACCAGTTACATACGTGGATAATAAAACTTACTCATGATATAAGGAAAAACTTTGGTGCTGGAATTCAAAATATTCACTTCAAATCCAGATTTGTCAGTGACTAATTATTTTCTCTTCAATCCTTCACTTAAGTTCTCACAATCTCAGTCTCATCCTTTCTTCAGTGTTGACAGCGATGCTTTCTTTTTCAGACCAGAGTGATAAAATACATGAAGGCAATCAAAAATAGACTGTTACAAAATCACAGAAATCTTTATCAAAATATACCAAAATGTGAAATGACTGATCATCAATATATTCTCTATCCAGATCTTTGCACTTCTGAAGGCTCTGTTACCACCTCTCTAAACTTTCCCCAAATTTACACCATGTCTAAATGGACATTTTTGTATCTTTAAAGGTCCCAAAGTAAGTGTTTTTTAAATGTTATTTAAGAAACAAAAAGAAGTCTGAAAGTACAAGATCGAAGATGTAGGGAGATGGGGTAATTTTTCCCAATGAAATTCTCTTAGGACAGACTGCCCTACCTTTGAAGAATGAGCAGGTACATTGTGGTAATCAAAACAAAACAAAATTAAACAATCCTCAGTATAAATGTCCTGTCATATTCCTCACCAATACAGTTTTCAATTTTCTGAAAGCTTCTTCCTAATATTCGCTCCTACTCATTCTATTTTATCTGTGATAATTGATCATAAGGAATCCTGTGAAATCCCAATTGACTGTAGCCATAACTTTCTGAGTTCACCTCACTGCACTGGATTTAACTGATGTGAAAAATCTGATTGGCAACCACTGTTTTGACAGGGACTTTTTCAGAAGGTATCCCAACAAGCCCAAGACAAGTATATTACTGAGAGAAGTTTCCTGTAGTCATTCATGAACCACAAAAACATTTTAAACATGTTTGGATGGGAATAAACCTGAGCATGGATGAGCTGAAGCCTTAATAGCAATACACTTTCCCCTCCCTTTACCTGTAAACGCAAAGCCTTGTGCCTTCACATAGGAGGATCTATCAACAGTGATCATGATGGTCTTGTCTAAGGAGCCCTGATGGGCTGCTAACCACAATGTCAGCAGTTTGACCCACCAGTCATTTCATGGTAGAAAGCTGAGACTGTCTTGGAGCCCCTAGGGAGAAGTTCCACCACGCTCTATAGCATTGCTGTGAGTCAAAATTTTCTCTGTGGCAGTTGGTTTTGTTTGTTGCATTTTATGGACTTTGGACAAGTAATAATAATGATTATATTCTCAAATGTGCTCGCAATCATGAAGAAGACACATGACCAGGACAGGGCAGCATTTAAGGTCCCCATTGGGGAGCTTCACTCAAAGGGAAAAAACTATCATTAAAATGTATGTAGCTAATTTAATAATATATAAAAAATATAATCAACAAATACAGCTCCTTTAGCAGTTAGTATTACATCAGCCACTGAACAATGAAGTACATCCAATATTTACACCTGACAACATTTGGAAAATATTTGCAGGCTAGTTTTTTCTATTTCATAGATATGTCCTTAAGAAAACATCTCCACTTAATCTCTTTATTAGATGATTTCTACCAGAATTTTCAAAAACCAGACCATTTATCAAATTAAAAATATATATTGAAGAAGTGTAGGTGAAAGATTATCAGTCACTAAGCTATGGGAGAAAATGTTTGAGTTGTTAGTATAGTTCTTTTATATGAAAAAGTAATCATTTCTTTATTATAGAATGATAATGACTTTTCCAATTCTGTGGGGGTTCTCAGAATATGTCTTTACAAAGACGGAGTACCCAACATAGATAACACTCTTATGGATGTAAATTCGGTATCAATAATTACTGGTTAAATGCATTCTCCAGAAAGCCACACAATCCCTCCATAACTTTATTCTGAATTAGTAAAATGATCTGTGTAATCCATTACCTACAGGTGATTTGTTTTGCATTTCCTTTGATGGTGACTGGCAATCTTCAAAGTGTCGATGTGATCATAGAATGAAAATGGCAATAAAGATAATAAAGGTGTTACATGACATGGAAGCCTGTCATAATTGCATGTGCAGTACAGTGACAGTGTGTTCTAAGCCTACAGTCAGAAGCCCTGGTGACACAAGGTTTCAATTACAGCCTGCTCAATGTGAAGTGGGCCATTGGCCTATGTCAGATGAGACTTTAGGGGAAACGGGGCAGTCAGCTTCTGTAAAGATTCACAATATAGAAAATCCCGTAGGGCCGTTGTATGGGGCCCCATAGGGTAGCTTTGAGGAAGAATTTGATTTGACAGCAATGGGTAATCAAATTAACCCAGAAACCAAGTCTGTCGCTGTTGAGTGGATTCCAACTCATAATTACTCCATAGGACCGAAAAGACCACTGCATAGGCTTTCCAAGTGTGTAAATCTGTACGGAAACAGACAGCTTCGTGTTTTGCCCACACATCAGCTGGTGTGTTCAAACTGCTTCACCTCACTTTTAGGTTTACAGCTGAGCACTTAACCACTGAGTCTCCAGGGTACTACACTAAAGTTAGGAAATGCTGATTGAATTTGTGCTTGTATTTTGTGGTTCCTTAAGAATTTGCTTTAGAACAGACAAAGCACACTTTCCCTTTGCTAGCAGCAAAGCATGGTGTTTACAGAACATGATGCCTATTTCGTTCCCATTTGAATAGGCTTATCTATGGCAAAGTCATGGCGCTCCATTTGGAACAGGCTAACTCGTCCTGTAGAGATTTACCAAAAACCAGTCCCTTATTTATCCGAAACATAGACATGGATTTTCAACACTGAAATTAAAATGAACAAATTCCTCTCCCTACTCTTCCATTTTCATTACTTCCTTTAGAGATCTTTGAGGAAAAATGATCATCCTCCACTTCAGATAATGCTGTGAATATAGGAAATGCCCTTTCCATTGTCATGGGTGTTCAGATAGAAACATATTTGCTGTGAGAAAATCAAGTTTCTCTTTGAATTCAGAAAGACGTTTTTATCCAGGATTATTCTAAATCCACCAATAGCCTGTAAATGGGCTAGACCTTCCCTTCCCTTCTCAGTCACACAACTTGTAAGCTCTTCCAAAATGCGGTGTCTGAAGTCTGGGCTCCCTTCCACAGTGAAAGAGCAAAGGAGACAGGCTGGTGCACAGCATTCGAAACAATGAGGAAACGTTTCCCATAAATTGCCAGTAGACTCTACTGGAAATTATTTCATAGCTTTACACTCCAAATGTACCACAAAAGGACAATTTTCTTCATTCTATCTTTGCCCTAGTCTCGGCCAGATGAGTTTTGGTCTACAAACCCATTCGATGATGATAAATAAGCCTTTGTGTGTCTTGCCAGCTTCATTTAATAGATATAAACCCCTCTGGGAAGTAAGGATTCCGCAAACATCTATTTTCTATATCATACACAATGTTTTCTTTCATAAGAACAACTGACTGCTTTGTAATAATCTGTTTTGACAGTAGTTACATAGAAATATTGTGTTAAATATTTTTAGACATGAGTATGGACATACAGGTAACAGTTGTGTGGGCCTTGTCTAATTATATGCATTATACAATTTGCTATTGTTGGGGGCCATCTTCCATTCATTTAATAATGCTTTTGCAAATTGGCAGATAGCATTTGGGATAAAACACACACAGGATTTTTGCAAAGAAAAAGTGGGGGGGGGGGAGCTCCTCTGCCTTTTCTCTTGTGTAGAGCAATTTGTCAAGTAATTAGCCAAGCTAATTAAATTTTTGTAGCACTAATCAAACGGATATGCTAAAATTTTCTTTGCACAACCAGTTCGCTGCCTGCTTGCATTTAACTTGATGGTTTGAAAGGGGCCTTACTCTGTCTGCCACTCCACTTAATAACCTAATTTGCATTTTATATTGGTAAATCAAATTAAGCACCAGTGGCTTTTAGTATGATTGACTGTGGTCAGGCCTGTTCAGATGGGACTTTTTCACAGAAAATTAGGCACATTTTAATATGACTAAGGCTGGGCTTTCTGTGTTTCGCAAACTGCACTCACTCAGCTAATTAAAAGTGCTTGCCCCTCCCCTCCATCCTTACAGAAGATGGATTTATCCAGCTGGTGTGTCCATTTTCTTTTGAACAATTTCTTGATGGAAGTTTTATTCTTAAATATAATGAGATTGTCTAAGCAACGCTTCAGACCCATTTACATATAAGACATATAAACAAAGCTTTGTTAGACGCTAATTACTTTGAAAAGGGGATGCATCTGTGTGTAAATACAGGTTCCTGTGAGGGCTTGCAGATCCTTGCTTATCTAATTAAAACACCTCAAATTCAGAAATGTTTCAATGATTGAAATATGAATAGGGGCCAATACTGGGGAATCATGCCTGATGCCATATGCTATTGCTAGGAAAAGGATACTATTCATATACTTTATTGAAAATTAAACTTAAAAAATATCTCCCTCGTATACCAACACAAGATTCATTCAAATTAGATTCAAGAAGATATTTCATCATACGTCTGTATTATTTCCAGTCCATAAACTGCAAAAACAATGCTCCAAGAGGTGAAGTGGTTTGTGTACTAATTCAGAACAGACTTGAGATTTGATTCTCCTTTTCTTGACTCCAGTCTGGTGCTCTTTCTAATATCCCACAAACCAGTCCTGCACTTAAGACCCATTGCTTCCTTTCCTAAACTATAGTTACAAAGTCTATTTAGAAAATTCAGAAAGTCCCATAGAAATATCTAGACTCTATAACCCTGAATAAAATGATTCTTTCCTTCATTCTTTATTCATACAGTTTTATGTACAGTAATGAACTAAAACCAAATTCACTGCCACCAAGTCAATTCCAATTCATAGTGACCCTGTAAGACAGGGTGGCCTGCCCTGTGAGTTTCCAAGGCGGTAACTCTTCACTTTAGTGCAAAGTCCCTTCTTTCTCCCTAGGAGCAGCTGGTGGTTTTGAACTACTGACTTTAAGATTAGCAGCCTAGCTAGTAACCACTCTTCCACCAGGGCTCCCAGTGCAGTAATAGGATTTTCAAAAAGCTAGTTTTAGATTTCTGTAACAATATCGACTTTATAATGCTTTTTACAGCAACAACAACAACACATTTTTTTCACGGTAGGGCTATAAGGGAACACTGATGATCTATCTACACACCAAATTAATCTAAATTATCAGAATGTAGGTAAAAGTATTTTCACACATATATTGAACAGCACACTAGCTTGAAATATCTTAGGAAAGAATGATGCAGTAGTTGGGGGAATGGATGAGAAAATTATGAAAACATTAAGTGTCCTAAGAGTAGACAACAAACTTATGTCTGAAAACCCAGCAAGAAAATGTGCAACCGTACTTGTGATCTGACTTCACTTTAACAGAAGTTCAAAATCAACCTACTAACTATACTTAATCTATTTAAACCTGATTATAAGAATAACTTTAATTTTTTCAAAAAAGAGAATCGAGATTGTGAAAGGCATGATGATAAATAAGGCAGTTGCTAGAAATACACTTGGATTTTGAGTACTAGTTATTTTAACATAATTATGCATATGTCCTAAAACCTTCATTCAGTCTAGGGAAGGGCAAGGGGAGAGCACGAGTTGGGTGAAAACTTAGAAGAAGAAAGAAAGCAAGGCGGCATCTGACGTCGTTACCTGGCGTAAGGGACAGGGACGGCATGATTGCACATTATTCAGTGGCTCCGCTCTCCAGAGATGCAGATTTTCTTGTATAAAACAAACACAATGCCATCAAATCTCAATTTTGACTCACGGCGAACCTATATATATATTGTCTGAGTAAGTCCTTTGACTTACTGATGAAGAATTGGTTGTTCTTAATCTAGTTCCTAATAATACGAGTACCTAACCTTATTTTCTCTATTCTGAATGACACAAATTCATGTCCTTTTTATATTTTATAGATAATGTGTGTATTTTTTCAAACCCATTTGATTGGGTGTTAATACAAATATATCGTTCCATAATGGAATCACGTCAAGCAGTATTGTACAATTGCTACCACAATCAGTTTCAAAACATTCTTTTTTCTTCCTGAACTCCTTGACATCAGCTCCCCGACACCACCACTGCCCCTCAAAAAAACCTTCTTCTTCTTGCTGTTCCTCTAAGCCCATTGACCCTGTGTTTCATATACAGAAAAACATATAACAAAAATTCAAGCATGTGACCCCCAATGATATACCACATCTGATGAACAAACAAAAACTACAGAAAATGTTGAAAACCAGATCAGGCCTAATGCGCCTTAAGGGTGGGAGGTGGGGCATCAACTGACAGGGTTTTTAACTGTTCAAGTCTGGTTTATCATTTCAATCTTCTATATTCATCTCTTCAATGCACTCTATTTGGTAACCACATTCCTCCCATCTCGCTATTATGGACAGAAGGAAATCCCCAGAGGCTTACTTGCTGTGTAGATCCCACTGTTCCCACTGTCACCCACAGCCTCTGCAAACCAGACTCGCACAGTTTAGTCTCAGATACTCTTCTCTCCTTCGACTTTGGATTCTATGATTTACAATCCTTCAGTCACTGATGTTGGTGTGCTTCTTCCATGTGGAATTAGTTGACATCTCATATAGATGGCTGTTTGTTTGGAAGCAAGCCTTTAAGACCCCAGGTGCTACTTCGTCTGATAGTCTTGCACCGTTAATTTCTTCACCACGCTTTGCTATAGCATCCGTATCTTCTGTGCTCCCTTCCTGAAGGTGAGCATCCTGAGGCACGTGAGACCTGATCTGGCCATGATGTGAGAACTAATTGTTCTTAAATTGGAGATAGGATTTAGTGCGAGCCCCCAGAGATGGTGGCTTTGTGTCTTTGACTATCTTTTTATTCTTCTGGGTTGCCAGTCCAACATCTATTTTAAAATCTTGAGATCAAACTTGCATAAAGTGATCTAAAAATGTCTGAGCATGAAAAGACGAACAATGTCATAAAAGTTTATGCCCCAAACACTTAAGATGTTATATCATATCATTAAACACACTTAATAGCAATGAAATGCTAATTTTTCTCCTAAGTTTGTACCAATTTATGTTAATGCTAGCAGTAAATAAGAATCATCTTTTCCCATACCCAACCCCACTTTCCTAACTAATATTCACTTAATGGATGCATGTTAATATATGTATTATGTTTGTATTCATTTATATTTATCTGAGTAATTGTGGAATTCATCATCTTTTCATATATCTGTGAGTTATTTTGAATTTTTGTCCTTCACCATTGATATTTTTCCTTACTTAATTTCTTGTGGATTTTTCCTTCCTGATTGTCAGATATTAATCATTTGTCAATTTTAGAAAGTGACAAATGTAGTCTCCTACTCATATTATCAATGCTGTCCTATTTTAATAAAGATCTTTAAATTTGACATGGTAGAAATTTCAAATTTTTGCCTGATGATTTGTTTCTCCACTCACATTTAAGATCTACTTCTACACAAAGTTCTAATTACTCATAGTTATACTTTGTATAGTTAAGGATTTTATTCACTGTGATAGTTGGGTTTTGTGTCAACTTGCGTGATTGGGGTTCTCCACAGTTTGATAGTAACCCCCCCCCATAAGGTGCAGAAGACAACCTGATGACACCCCCTTGGAGGTATGGCCTATTTGATATCCATGAAAAAGATATAAAAAAATCTCTCTTTCTTTTTAATTTTTTTCTTTCTCTCTTTCTTACACACACACACACACACAGGCACGTGCTCACACTTTTTCCTTCCTTTTGGCCTAGATCCTGCATCTGTTTTGTTTGTTTGTTTTTTGGGGGAGGGGGGTATGTGCCAGTGTATCACCGATCCTGCCTGCAAATCCTTGGACATACCCCGCTACACACACACACACACACACACACACACCTGCCATATGCCATAACTTCTGATCTACCAATCCACCTCTGCCTCCACCATCTCTGATCATCTGACTTCCCAATGCCAGGCAGTCATGTGAGTAAGAAAATCCTCCAGCCTAAGATCTGACAACCAAACTGGACTTAACCACTTCTATAACCGTTACGTCTCTGTGACTTTTTATTCTTGATATAAACTTCTCTCAATTTATATACACAGTAACCTAGCCTATCTAGGTTCACTAGTGATGCCCAGCCTATCACAATCCACCTATAGTGGGCCTTTCGGCATAAACAATAAATGTATTTTCCCTGCATAAGGAAGTAGCTGTCCAACACAATCACATCTACTGCCTTAAAAAAGCTATTTTAATGCTGGTACAATAAGGTTGACAATAAGAAATTATGTAACAGTGCAGAAGCAAAAGAGAAATTTAAAAATCAAAAATATATGAATGACAGCAGCAAATGAATGAGAAAAAGGAAATATAATGTGTTAGTCTGGGTAGACTAGAGAAACAAATCCATGGATAAACATGTGTGTAAGAAAGAGATTTATATACAAGAGCAATTGAACATTGAGAAAACATCCCAGTCCAGTCTAGATCAAGTCCATAAGTCTGATATTAGCCCACATGTCCAATACCAATATATAAAGTCCTCTTCAGACTCACACAACACATGCAATGACGCCGAATGTAGAAGATCACGGGCCAGTGAGTAGAGAATCTTTGGATCCAGTAGCATTGGAAACATCTCAGCACAAGCAGGGGTTTCTGCATGACTTCTCCAGCACCCAGGGCTGCATTAGGGTGGGTCCATGTGTCTTGTCAGCTGCTATGTCTCCCAGGAGGAAATTCAGCAATTCCCAGAATCCTTACGGGAATGCTGGGAATTCTGTGCCATGCCTACACAGAGATCTCATTGGCCATATTCTGATTAACAGCCTAGACTCCACCCCCACACTCTTAATCTTCAAATTGACACTAGATTATGTAACTACCACATGTAACTTTTGGATTCTTATAGTGTATCTAAATTCTAAGGCAGTCTTCACCTTTTATTTATCTCTTTATTATATTTCACTATTCAAGAAAAGATCACGGCATCTTAGTTTTAAATGACAAATATAAGTATGTAAAGTGAGAGATACGTTTATATGAAATATTTTTAAACCTCCATTACCTTACCTTTATATTTAAAATATAAATTCGAGACTTTATTTATAGAGACTATTTTAAAAGAATGTCCCACATAAAGACAATGTGCAAAAGCCTGCTTTTCCTTTGTTTTAAACATGTGGTGAACAATGAAATCTCAGTTAAGCATTGTCTGAACGCATTTGCTTTAGGAACAAGAACGGAAAAGTCTGAAGATGGTAAATCATCCAATTCTCACATCTCTTTTATGGGAGCTCCTTTTACTTCTCTGTTTATGATTTCCTTTAGCTCTTTAAGCATATTTAAAATAATTCATGTAAAATCTTTATCCAGGATGTTCAATTGCAACCCAGTGAATTATTTCATAAGGCTCTTCTAGCCGTAGCCTTTGTTACGCCCATCAAATGACTTTCCTTTTTGTGATGGATCTGGATCAGAAGCTGGGGAGCAAATAGATTGGAGTATATTATTTAGCTATAAGTGACTGTTTACAGAATTCACCATGGTTTCTATCATGCTGGATATAAAATAAGCCCTTTTATAACCAGGAAGGGCTATCTCACTGCCAACAAAAGTACCAGTGATAGAGCATGTAATTTGGAACCCAAAATCCTCATGCATTGAACTCCTGACTCAGGAATGCCTGCAAAGCAGCAACAGTAGAACTGAGAGCTGAAATCCCAGCCCAGTGAGAAGGCAAAGCTGAGTGCTTTGGCTCAGGAGGCTGACTTGTGGAATGGGATGCCAGAGGGCACTTAATTGGAGGAGTCCGTTTACTAACCACCAGTTAGAGCTGACTGCCTTCAGGCTGAGGCTTACATCAGAAAAGCGTGGCCTTTGGACATTTAGTGGCAGCCCTAAAGGTGCTTTGTAACATTTTCTGAGCCAGATGGAGGCTAAGCCAAGTGTCAGGACCAGAGAGAGGTTTCACTGAGAAAAAAGTTTAGAAGAAAGTGTCCCGACTGAACATCTGTATCCTGAGACTTTCTCACCTAAATTCTAACCTGTTATCGTCCCCAATAAATTCCATAATCATGAGCATCACCTGGGAGCCCTGTGTGGCCATTGCAATGAATAAATAAACACAGATTCAGAGTTTTGTGGGAGCCAAGGTTGGTTTACAAATTGGAGGTGGAGGCATATCTAATTTCTACCTTGTGGCAATCATCCTAGGGAGATGAAGGATGTCAGATGTGGCCCTTCCACTGCTTTCCTCATTAACATCTTGGTTTCCCCATGAGTGGTCAAGCCAACTTATTATTTTCCTTTGAATGAGCCATATGCTTCTGCTCTGTGCATGTGCATATGTGTGTGAGGGAGGTATTTATTTTGATTTTTTTAATTGAAAAGTATGGGAACTTTGAGTAGATTGATAACGAAGTAAAGCAATTACATTTGTACTCACAGGCCTCCCCAAATAGACAACCCCTTGCCCAGATGACCTCATTGATGAGTTCTACCAAGCACTGAATGAAAATTAACACAAATCCTCCTCAAACTCCTCCAAAATAAACTGAAGAGATACAAAAACTTTCTAATCCCTTCCCCTAGAAAGCTCTAATCTAATCTGCAAGACTAAAAGTACACAGAATCCAGAAAAAAGGAACCATAAAACAATAAACTTTGAGCTTCAAACACCTAAGGAGCAGAGACGCAAAATTGCTAAACAAAAATGATGTTGTGAAGTGCTGTGGAGTCCTTTTGATGCATATTGACCCTATAAAAAAAGAACAAAATATGGGCTGGTTCTATATCATTCTTCAAATGACTGCTGGGTTTAAGCCCATGGTTACAGCCACTTTGTCCATTTATCTCGTCGAGGGTCTTCCTCCTTTGCACTGCCTCTGCTTTGCTAAGCATGATGACCTCCTCCAGGGATGATCCCTCCTGATAACATGTCTAAGATACGTGACAAACTTTACCATGCCTTCTTCTAAGAAGTATTCTAGTTATACTTCTTATAACCCAAATTTGTTTATTCACTGAGAAATCCACAGCAAATTCCATATTTTTTCTAGCATCATAATTCAAAGGTCTCAAACCTTCCCTAGCTTTCCTTGTTCATTGTCCAGCTTTTTGATGCGTAATCAGGTGATTTAAAATACCACGGCTTGTGTCAGTAGATTTTGGCATTCAATTTTTCATGTTTGATTTTTAACAAAATGCTAGCAATCAAATGCAAAAGCATACTAAGAATTTGTGTATTTATGACAAATGGTGATTATTTGAGGAATGGCTGGGTGGTTTGACCACAGGAAAATCCATCGATGCAGTGCACCACATTTAAATAGAATGAAAAACAGATACACGACCATCTAAAGTGATGGAGGAAAGGTCATTTGACAAAAAACATTTTATTTTCATCATAAACACTTTAATAAACTAGGAACAAAATGAAACTTTCTCAACATGATTAAGACAATAGACAAAAAGCTTACAAATAGCATTATACCCAATGGTTAAAGAAGGAAAGATTTTCTCCTGAGATCAGTATCAGGAGAAACATACCCACTTTCACCATTTCTAGTGAATGCAGTACTGGAAGTGCTAGCCAGGGAAAATAGGCCTACATAATAAATATATATGTAGGTTGGAAAGACAAAACTATATCACCTAGTCACAAATGACACAATCTTACATAGAAAAACTTGTAAAGAATACATACATAAACACACACATTTAAAAACAAATAAACTCTTGTAGGTAAATTTTTAAATTCTACAATCTGCAAGCTACAAAAATCAACAAAAAAGAAACAGTTGTATTTTTATCATTAGCAATTAACAATCAAGAAAATTAAGAAAATCTATTTACAGTAACGTAGAAATGAATAAAATACTTAAGACTGAAGTTAACCAAGCAGACATATGACTTATACCCTGAAAATTACAAATATTGCTGAAAGAGAATTTAAAAGACTAAAATAAATGGAAAGATCCCAAGTTATTGGATTGTAATTCTTAATGTTGTCAAATACTTCTCCAAATGATACATATTTAATAAATGAATATGAAAATCTCAAATTTTTTTCTTTATTTTCTTAAAAACAGAAAAATCAACCCAAAAATTTAAATTAAAAAAAATAAAGGGCCTAGAATCTTCAAAACAATTTTAAAAAATTGGACAACTCACATTTCCTGATTCTAAAACATATTACAAAGCTACAGTAGCTCAGAGTGTTTTGCTGGTATAAGGATAGATATAAAAACAAATGGAATAGAATAGAGAGCCAAGAAATTAACCTTCACATATATGATCAATAGATTTCAACACTGGTGCCAACACCATTCACTTGGTAAAGTATTTTCAGCAAATCATGATAGGAAAGCTGGATATCCACATCCAAAATAATGAAGTTGGAACATCACTGTACACAAATAACTGTATTTGAATTTAAATACTAAATAACAAAACTCTTAGAAGAAAACATAACAGGCAAATCTGCATAATCTTAGATTTGGCAATGGTTTCTTAAATATAACAGCAAGAACATGGGCAACAAGAGAAAATATTATAAACTTAACTCCATTCAAAGTAAAACCTGTGTGCATCAAAGGACACTACCAAAAGTGAAAAGACAACTCACAGAACAGGAAGAAACATTAGTAAGTCTCACCTCTATGAGCATTTAATATCCATAACGTATTTTAAAAAACATAACTCAACATCAAAATAGTAAACATCTCAATTTAAAAATTGAGGAAGGAGTTGAATCTCTCTGGAAATATAATATAATGGAAATATAATATAATATAATGGAAATATAATAAATAAAATATAATATAAATGGTCAATAAACACACACAATGATGCTTAGCATTCTTAGTAATTAGATAATTTCAAATCAAAACCATTATGAAAAACAAATCAAATCAAATAAGAACCAAATCATATGGAAGCCAAAATCATCATTTCAAACCAAATCTCCATTTCCTATGCACAGAATGGCCTGATGTCCTCCACTCGCATCCACCAGATATGCCATCGGAAAGGGTCTAACAATCCGCTTCCATATGTATGAAACCCTTAGAAATGTTATTGGCAGTTCGACTCTATTCCATGGCATGGCAATGAGTCAAAATGTACTTTTTATCTTTTATGAGAGGAAATGTGTTTTTGTTCGTGGATTTATTTTAGGGTGATACTGTGCATGGCATAGCCAATCACAAGGTAAGGGGCTCAAACCCATCATCTGCTACACGGGAGGAAGATCAATCTGTCTGATCCCATAATGATTTACTTTATATAGGGCCAGAAGCCATTCAATGACAGTGGGTTTTTAGTTTTATAATCAAATGAGGGAAAAATCAAGCATTGACAAAGACGTGGAGAAATAGAAACACATCTATTGTTGATGGGCAATAAAAATCATGTAGATACTGTAGAAAACTATATAAAGCAGATATATACCCCCCAAAATTGAAGACACGGAGTCAAAGAGATGCATTTTCACCAATAATCATATCAGAAGTACTCCCACGTGTCAAAAGTTTGAAATAGCACAGTTCTCTTAACTACAGAACGAATAAGCAAAATGTGGTTTATAAATAGAATGGAATATTGTCTAGACATAAAATTGAATGATGTTTTGATACATTATGCAGCATGAATGAACCTGAGAGAAAAGATGCTAAGTGAAATAAAGGAGATATCAAAAGCAAAATCTTATATGATCCCACTTATGTGTGATGTCTAGAATAGACAGCTACGTAGAAATAAAGTAAACCTAAAGGTTGCCAGGTTACATAGGGTCACTATGAGTTATAGTTGACTCCCTGGCACCCTATTCCAGTAATAGGGGCTTGGAATAGCAGTGTGAAATGGGTATGTATCACTTATTATGTACACAGTTTTTAGGGAATCTAAAAATATTAACAATGGATTAGTATGACACTGAGTGAACATAAGCTTTCAAAAAGTGATCATGTTACAAGTTATTGTGTGCCATAGAATTCGTTCCAGCTCATATTGATGGTATGCACTACAGAGCAAGGCCCGTGGTCCCGTGGTATCTTCACAATTGTTTTGACGCTTGAGCCCATTGTTGCAGGCGCTGTGTCCATCCATCTCCTTGCGGACCTTCCTCTTTGTCACTGCCAGTCAACTTTACCAAGCATGATATCATGTTATATAGCATGTATGAATCTCGGTTCATTATACCTCCAATTAAATTATTTCATGATCCCCAAATTCCTATCATAAAATTACTTTATATTACAAAACCATACTATTTCCTTAGCATTCAACATGATGTTTTCTGTTATTTAGTGATAGACTGTTTTCCAAAGTCACTTTGAACTAGCTGCTCTGTTACACTCCTGACCCCTTCTCTTCTTTTTTTTTTTTTTTTGTTTCAAAACCTCTTTATTAATTTATAGTAGAGAGCATTATCGATCATTTCCCTGGGGCATATAGATCTTCCATTAATATCATTTTTGATTAGACACTGGTGCTAATTTTTTTTAATTAATCAATTTATTGGGGCTCATACAATTCATCACAATACATAGATCGATTGTGTAAAGCACATCTATACATTTGTTGCCCTCATCATTCCCAAAATTCTCTTGCCTCTTGGGTTCCCGGAATCCGCTCATTTTCCTTCCCCCCCACCTTCCCTTCCTCCTCCCCTTTCCCCCATGCACCCTTAATAATTTATAAATTATTTTTGTATCTCCCCTTCTCTTCTTATACTGTTACAAACCTCCATTGTCAAGGCAAGAGTGACTTCTGAAAGCAGAGGATGCAGACACAGTTCATATGGTAACGCTGGGAGGAAACCCAGATGGCTGGCAATCTACTGCATCTGAGTCCCAGATGACCTCTTTAGATACAGCACCTGCTCTTGGTTTTCTACTGTCTCTATTTTATCTACTACTTCATAGTAGTAGATATCTGGCCTCTGCAGATATTTATGTTGTGAGCAATTTTTTAAATCACTGAAGCCAGAACTTAATTAACCTTATTAAGAATCTATACTTCCTTAACTCTGAAGAGATCCTCTTCCATAACTTCTTTGCTCTTTACCACCCAGGACTTTTTATAACTGTTTCTCTACAGGTTCCTTGACAAGTCATTCTTCTATATACCCTACCCCCCCCTGCCACCCCCCAATCCATTTACTCTGATTTGCTATTCTGATGAGTGTCCTATCTTTATTGTGGGTGTTGGTGTTTTTTTTCTTTTTTATTTATTTTTTGTTTTTGTTTTTTGGTGTTTTCTTTAGACATAATTGTTTGACATAATTTTTAAAAAGAAACAACACAACTTAGTCTTTCCTAATACACTTTAAAGTTTAGAAATTTTAATAAAAATATATAATCTCTCTGAGTTCTTATTTTCTTATCTCCAAAATGATGGTTCTATCTACCTCTCCATATTCTTAGGTAAATTAAGAAGCTGCATGCATCAAATATTTAACAGTACACAAGACTTACTAGAAATGGTTCAATAAACTGTGTCTTTCCTCTCTTATTTTCCTCTGATACCCAAATTCACTGGAAACACACATTCATAATTTCATCTTACTAGTTATAGTTCATGAAGGATAAATGGTTCTCTTCATATCTATTAATATATCTTTTCTAAAAGGGGGACTTTGAAACTTGTTTGGAATGTAGAGTAACTGAAGTGAATGAAAGAAATGCTGACAAAAAATCTGAACATAAAGTTTCAAAGGTCAAATTGAGAAGTCAAAGGAAAGCATTTTAACGAAATGTGAAAAGTTCTGGAGTTAGTAAATTAAAAGGGAAAAACACACTAAACAATCTTCAAGCAGAAAGCACTGAAGAAAAAAACTTTGAGCCTCAGATTTCCACTATAGATTTTATGTGAAAAAATATAAGATAGTACGTGCAAAATACAGAATGACGCAACAACCATCAAAAGATAAGATAGATGCACAGAGCCAGTGTATCAAAATGAACTGGGTGATATTCAACTATCTGACAAGGTAGCATGTGATCAAGAACTGATTATGATGAAGAAAAGAGACCAAATGTAAGGTCATTCAAAAATGGTTGCAGCAGTACATCCACTTTGCCAGAAGTTCCAAGTGGATTCAGAAGAGAATAGCGTGAAGGCTATCATTGCTGGTTTCAGACGGACCTTGGCTCAAAGAAGAGAATACCAGAAAGATAATTAGTACTTGTTTCTTTACGATGCAAAGGCATTCAACTGTGATATCCATCATGAACTATGGATAACATGTGGAAGAATGGAAATTCCAGAACATGTCATTTTGTCCGTGGAAACTTGCATCAAAACCAAATGGCAACCGTTCCAACAGAACAAGGAGTTTCTTCATGGTTTAAAATGAGAAAAGAGTTGTATCATCTCACCAGACTCATTGCAACTGTATGCTGAGCAAATAATATGAGAAGCCAGGTTATAGACAGAAGAGTAAAGCATCAGGGCCTGGGGAAGGCTCCCAAAAAACCTGTGATGCGCCAATGGTACAGTCTTGCTTGATGTAAGCGAAAAGGAGCTGAAGCACTTACTGATGAAGATCAAAGATTGAACCCTTAGTAAACAGAAAAAAAAAACACTCATTAAATCAGCTGTAAAGAAATCAAATTATGTACTGCATTGGACAAATCTGCTAAAAAACCACCCTATAGTCAAGAGCAAAGATGTCACATTGTGGTCTAAGGTATAGCTGACCCAAGCCTTGGCCTTTGCAATGACCACAAAGGCATGGGAAAATTGAACAATGAATAAGGAAAGCATAAAAATTGATACAGTAGAATGACAAAAGATCATGGACTACTGGAAGAACAAACAAACCTGTCTTTGAAAAATTACAACCAGAATGCTCCTTAGAAGCAAGGCTGGCAAGGCTTTGTCTCATCTACTTTGAAAGTGTTATTAGAAGAGATCAGTCCCTAAAATAGGACCTCATGTTTGGCACAGTATAGGATTGACAATAAAGAGAAATGTGCTGGTGTAGGGAACCAGTGTAAAGGTCTGGGGGTGCGGCCTCAATCCCAACTACTAAGTGGACACCTGCCCCTCCCTCCAGAAGAATTTATTTCAAAGGATGGCATTGAATCTGCAGCTCCAGGAAAGGGACATATCTGATCAGAGCACACAGGAGCAGATGACGGGGGTGGAGGAGAGAGTGGAGCACATCCTGGCCAACCAGGCCGTGAGCACGATGTTCCCAATTAAAGCAGCCAGTCCATGGAGAGGACCACATGGCCGGCCCCACTATAAGACATGACGCCTCTCACTGACCCGTAGTCCTACAGGGGACAACACGGGAGACACAGTGTGGGAATTGTACCCAATCTGATCCCACCACACTGAGGCAAACACTAAGTGGGTACAACAGAGCAGCAAGGTCCCCAGGGAATGCTGAAGTTGGACTTTGGGACCAGGGCATGATGCCTCAACAGACTGGACTGAAACCACTCCTGAAGGCCAACAAACAATCCTTGAACTAACTACAAGCTTTTCTTTCTTGTTGTGTTTTGTTTTGTCTTTGTCATTGTTTTGTTGTTGGTGGTGTTTTGTTGTATATTTTTGCTTGGTTTTGCTCTGTCTTGTTTTTGTGCATTTTATTATCTCCACAGATCTGTCTAAATAAG
>NW_022111373.1:102394566-102399600 GCF_000313985.2 Echinops telfairi
ATAGTAATTGATTAATTATCAGGGGTTCATGAGGGAGTGGGGAGCAGGGAGGGAGGGGGAAAATGAGGACCTGATGCCAGGGGCTTAAGTGGAGAGGAAATGTTTTGAGAATGATGAGGGCTATGAATGTACAAATGTGCTTTACACAACTGATGTATGTATGGATTGTGATAAGAGTTGTATAAGCCCCTAATAAAACGATTAAAAAATAAAATAAAGAGAAAGGTGTTCAAGGAGTTGGATTCACATAGTGGATACAATCATTAGAAGCATAACAATTACGTAGTGCAGGACCTGGCAGTATTTTGTTCAGTTGTACATTGAGTTAGTGTTGTTTATCCTAATGTTATCTTATGGTTCAATTGTGAAAATTTTTATTTTCTTTACATTTAATTGTAATCCACACAAAAGGCTTTAGTCTTCATCTCTGTCAGTAAGTGCTTCAAAGTTTCTTAACTTTCAGCAAGGAAATTTATCATCTGCACTTCACAGGCTATTAATGAACTTTCCTCCAATCCTGATGTCGCATGCTTCTTCATATGCTCCAGTTTTTTGGAAATAACTGAATTAATGTGATGAAAAGATACCACCTTGATGCACATCTTTCCTGATTTTAAGCCTCTTGGTCAAAGTACAGTTTCCACGTGAGCATAATTAAGTTTTTCTGTGGTCCCATTTTTCAAAATGTTATCCACAGTTTGTTATAAGTCAGTCATTTAACTGTGTGGACAATCATAAATTATGGATAACATTGCAAAAAATGATAAAATTCTTCCATTTCCTTACCACTAGCTTTATTGGTTAGTACATCAATTTAAATAATAGCTGTGTTAGTTTGACTTAATTGTAGATATAGTTATATTATCCTATCATGGACAGCATTGTACTTCAAGATAGATCTTTTTTTTTCTTTTGACCATGAATGCTATGTCATGCCTCTTGGATTTATGATTGCTTGCATAGAAAATGGTATGTTTATCTTTGTCTCCATGGCCAGTAGTAGGCCACTTAATCTCACTCATATCTACTATATTGATCATCATGAATTCCTTTACATTTCTGAAGACCTCCAATTTTCCTAGTATTATATTTCATATATTTCATATTGTGATTTTTAAGAGAAGTTGTTTCTTCTCATTTTGAGTCATGTCCAATCACCAAATGAAGATCCCAAAATATTTACTGCATCTACATTATTATAATCTACTCTACTTTGAGGCACTAGCCCTTCCCCAGTTGTATTTCAAGTGTGTTCCAAAGTGAGGGGCTCATCTTCCAGCATTGTATCATATGATATAATCCATAAGGTCTTCAGTGGCCAGTCACTTAGAAACGGACGCCCTGCTCATGTTCATAAGGTTTACAGTGACTAATTCTTCAGAAGTAGGCAGCCTAGTCCTAGTTTAGAGTCCATTCTTAGTCTGGAAGCTCTGCTGAAGCCCGTTGCTTATATCTAAAATACCTGTGACATAGCTCCCAGCACACAGTTACAGCAACAGTCAAGCCACCACAGTATGACAGACAGACAAGTGGTGAAGTCTAGGGTAAAAATAAACTTGAAGGTATCATTCGTCCTGTTTTCCAGACTGCTTCTCCTTTCTTCCACTCCAAGTAAGATGCCCTGCCACTCTTCTTTGCTTGCCCTGATATAAGACTCAACTGAAGGTGCAACCTCTTGACAGAAGCCATTGTTGTTCATCTTCAGTGAGCATGCAGAGTCTTTACAGGCACTTGTTACTGGTTTGTCGTATTTGATCTTAGTGTGGTGAAAACTGTCACATTCAAACTTGATGGGCATGCATGGTCTTTCCCAGTATCACAAGTTTGTGCCTTTGACAGGGTATAGCCTTACCATTGTTCTCTCCATCGTTTTAAAGGAAAATATTTGAGATTTCATTCTTTGATAGGTTTCTGCCTCACACAGGTTCTTGCCTTCACAGACTATTTTGAGTATACATCCATGAATAATTATTGATTAATTTTATTCAGGATGTTTTATCGGGATTTAAATCATTCAAGGCAGGAGCCATGTCTTCTGGAATTCTGCATTCCCATTGCGGTGTTCTAGTCCCACGACAACAAGCAGGCAACGGAGGACTTGGCTCTCTACTTCCGAGGAAGGAGCTGCTGAAGCCCCGGTGCACTGTATCAAAACATTGTCAGATACTGAAGGCCCAATGAGTAGAAGCAGAGCCGTGTCCAAGATGGTGCCAGAGCATGCGCCTCTTGAGTCTGAGGGCACTTGAAATGTCACTGAGGAGGAGCTGCTTTCTCCAAGTGACGTTGACGATGGTGACATGAGTCAGGTAAAGCCTTCGGGGGATCTTCACTTACTGGTGGGGCATGACTCACGGGAAGGAAAAACAACTGCCAAAAACAATCAGCTAATGATCAGAACTTGCCATCTACGAAGTAGGAATCTTGGAAGAAAGAGAATCAATGCATTTGAACTGTGATGCTGGGGAAGAACATCGAAGAAACCATAGACAGGTCAAAGGACCAACAGATCTGTCTTGAAAGAAGTACAACCAGAGTACTCTTTCGAGGCAAGAATGGCAAAGCTAGACATCACATGCTTTCAAAATGTTATTAGACACCAGTCTTTGAAGGAAAACATCATGTGTGGTAAAGTTCAAGGGGAGCCAAAACGAGGAAGGCCCTAAAATGGATGGATTGAAACCATGGCTATAATAATGGACTTAGGCATGGGAACCATTGTGAGCATGGCAGGACTGTGCAGTGGTTAGTTCTGTTGTGCACAGGGTCGCTACTGGTCCGAACTAATTCAACAACTTCTAACAACAGGAACATACATTCTCAAATATGAAAATAAAAGCAAACATTTATGTATGTGTAAGTTTGGGTATCTTATGAATGCCACAACTCATTTGTCATTTTATTGTACTGTTGCAGGGATGCTAAAAGCTATGCAACCAGTATTTGAAACACCAGGAGGATTACCCACAGTGAACAGGTGTCAGCAGAAATTTTAGATGAAGTACAGACAATGAAGAAAGAAGAGGCTGTCCCTTGCAATGAAGTCCATTCTGGTTTGAAACCATGAGTCATTCATTCATTTTCAAGCCTGTACAAAACACGACCTTGTCTTTCTGCCTTGGAGCTGCTGGGGTATTCGAACTTGTGACTTTGGGGTTAGCAGCTCAACACTTGACCCCAGGCTTCCTTAGAAGCTGCAGTACATATTTTACTTATTTGAATACAGACACACCTCCAAGGTATTGCAAGTTCTATTCCTGATCACCACAAGGAAGCAAATGATGCAATAGATTGAGTCATGTACGTGTTTTGGTTTCCTGGTGCATATTAAAGTGATGGTTGTACCTTATTATAGCCTAGTGAGCCTATTATTTTAAAATAATAGCATTATTTTGAAGGTTTGAAATATTTTAAGAATTATCAAAGATGTGACACAAAGTCATGAAGTGAGCACCAGCTGTAGTTGAAATAGCATTGATACTGTGGATCAACCCAAGGTTGCTCAACTCTCCTTGGTCAACATCTTCTATTTGTGAAAAACAAAACAAACAAACAAAAAACCCCACAGCAACAGAGATGCAATAAAATAAACTTTGTCTATAATAATAAAGTTAGTGACACTAGTATAGTTCAATGTAAAAGCATCCGGTTCTCCTCTCCTTCCTTAATAATATCATCATTGATCTCGCCGATGCTACTGAAACATTTAAGCAGATGAGCACAAAGACAACTCTGTTGACTTGTAAAAATTTGTTTTAAAATGAGCATCTCAGCAATGCACTGCATGCCAGTATATGACACTTTATAATAATACATCCTCAGAGTTAAACGTAATTACATAATTTCTTATGAGCCAATCTTTATAGATTCCTGTAAATTCCATTGTAAACTGTACCATGCACTTGTACATGTCCCTGAAGTAATAACTCATAGGAAAGAGAAAGTAAGAGAACATTCACTTTAGAGATTATGGTAAGAGTTAAAAATGTATGGGAAATTCTGACTGAACTTCATCATTTTAGCCATTTCTCAGAATGATTACAAGAAAAAAGAGAAGAGGAAGAAAATGGATTTATTAAAACAAGCATTGACCAAAGCACTAAACAACAGAGGCTTGCAAACAACTGTCTCTAGAAGCCTTGTTCCCTTGTGGACCTTCCAGAAAAACACATTAAAACCTGAGAAATATTGATGGTATTGGCCTTTCAAACAAAATGTTTCACCTGGAGCAATTTTCTTAAGTTATGTAGATTTTGTCATCCTGCTTAAAAGAAGTCACATCATACTAATAAGTTTAAACAAGTACTTTAGGCTGCACAGCATATGACATATCAGAGAGTGGTTGAACTATTTCTAAGCAATTAATTTTCCCATTTTAATTGAGTTTTGATCATCTCAGTCCTAATTGTTTACTTTTCTAGAAGATCTACAGTTCTTAGAAAATATACACCAATTTTTATAAGTTTACTATATTTTGTAATATATACATAATGTTCTTTTTAATGAAAGCAAGGTATATTTATTCACTCAAAATGAAGTTGATCTAAAAAAATAGAACACTGTTGCATTATTTCCTATTTGCCACAAGAACCCAGGACTATGTCAGGCACTGCTTAATAAATAAATGGAGCTATACTGTTAAAAGCCAACAAATTGGTCCTCCACTGTATTTCAGCTTGTCATATTGTGCTGATTTGTGTGTTGCTGTGATGCTGGAAAATATATCATCAGTATTTAAAATACCAGCAGGGTTGACCAAGGTGCAAAGGCTCTAGTAGAGCTACTGGACAAAGAACAGGCGATGAAGAAGAATATCCACTGTAAACATTATGAGTGTTATTGCTGTTATTGATATATGCCAACAAGTCAGTTCCAACACATAGCAGGCCAGTGTACAACAGAACAAAACATAGCCCCATCCAGCAAATTCTTCGCAATTGTTCATTTGTTTGAGCATATTATTGCAGTCACTGAGTCAATCTATCTTGCTGAGAGTCTTCCTCATTTTTGATCCCCCTCTACTTTATAAAGGATGAT
>NW_022111373.1:102400596-102402124 GCF_000313985.2 Echinops telfairi
GATGATATTCCTTGTTGCATGTCCTCTTCTGAATTTGTAGCAGCTCCCAGTCATTGTCCTGCTGCAACCATTGTTGAAAGATCTTACAACAAAACTTTGTTGAAAAATCTTCAGTAGAACTTCAGCAATATCAATGACATTGGTCCATAATTTTTGAATCTTTTGGGTCACCTTTCCTTGTAATTGGTACAAATATGGACCTCTTCCAGTCATTTAGTTGCATGGCTGCCTTCCAAATATCTTGGTGTAGATGAGTGAGAGCTTCATCAGCTTATTAAAATATTCCAGTTAGTATTCCATCAATTCCTGGAGCCTTGATTTGGGCTAAGAAATTCAGTGCAGCCTCAGTACCATTGGTTCTTGGTAATAGGCTCTTGTTGAAATGGTTGAATGTTGATTAGTTCTATTTGCTACAATGAATCTATGTGTTCTTGACATCTTTTGACTTTTCCTGCATATATCATTATTTGTCCACATAATATTTCAATAGTACTACTTGAGTCTTGAGGTCATTCTTTAGTTCTTTCCATTTAAAATATCCAGTGTGTTTTTTTATCTATAAATGTAGATCTATGTTGTGCTCATTATAATACTTTACTTTGTCTCCCTGAGCTGCCCTTTGAAATTTTCAGTTCATCTCTTTGACTTCAACATTTCTTCCATTTCCCTTTGTGACTCTGTGATCAAAAGCACATTTCAGAATTCTCTTCTGACATCTACTTGATCCTTTCTTTCTTTCTTTCTTTCTTGTCTTTTTAAAGAATGTATCCTTTCTTCATGTATGATATATGATCAAGAAAAATTTGCATCCAGCTTGTATCATCTTACTATACTTATTCAATCACTGTGCTGAGCAATTAATCAAATGGCTAAAAATGATAATGACAAAACTTTGCTTGTTAAAAATGAGGGGGATTTGAAGAACTTGCTGAAGAACATCAAGGATTGAAGCCTTCAACATGGAATATAAGTCAATAGAAAGAATACCCAAATCCTCACAACTGGACCAATGGATAACATCATCAAAAGCATAGAAAAGATTGAAATAGTCAAATATTTTATCTTTCTTGGAATCACAAACAATGCCCCTGGGCAAAGCAGTCAAGAGATCAAGCATGTTCTGGGAGAGAGACATATCTGATCAGAGCACACGGGAGCAGATGAAGGGGGAGGAGGAGAGAGTGGAGCACATCCTAGCCCACCAGGCCTTGAGGACGATGTTCCTGATTTGAACACCCAATCCACAGAGAGGACCACATGGCTGGTCCCACTATGAGACATGATGTCCCTAACTGACCCATAGCCCTACAGGAACAACACCGGAGACACAATGTGGGAATTGTAGCCGATCTGATCCCACCACACCAAGGCAAAGCACTAAGGGGGTGCAACAGAACAGTAAGAGAACAGAGCGACAAGGTCCCCAGGGAATGCTGTCAGTGGACTTTGGGGCCAGGGTGTGGTGCCCCAACAAACTGGACTGGAAAACACTCTATTGGCCTTTCAAACAAAATGTTTCACCTGGAGC
>NW_022111373.1:102403184-102404613 GCF_000313985.2 Echinops telfairi
AGCAGGGAGGGAAAAAAATGAGAACCTGATACCAGGGGCGTAGATGGAGAGAAAATGTTTTGAGAATGATGAGGGCAATGAATGTACAAATGTGCTTTACACAATTGATGTATGTATGGATGGTGATAAGAGTTGTCTGAGCCACTAATAAAGTGATTTTAAAAAAAGAGAGACCAAGGATGCATTGCATTGGGTAAATCTGCTGTACAAAGCAAGAATGTGATTTTGAGGACTAAGGTGTGCCTGACCCAAGCCATGGTCTTTTCAGTGACCTCATATGCTTGTGAACATCAGACATTGAATAAGGGAGATTGAAGAAAAATTGATGTCTTTCCATTCTGGTGCAGTGAAGCATATTTAAAGTACTATGGACTGCTAAAAGAACAACCATCTGTCTTAGAAGTACAACCAGCATGCTCCTTAGAGCGATAATGAGGCTTCTTCTCACATACGTTGAACAGGTTATTTGCAGAGCTGTGCGTGGAAAAAGACATCAGGCTTGGTAAAGTACAGCGGCATCAAAAGAAGTGGAGGACCTTCAAGAAGATGGATAGCCACAGTGGCTGCAAAGATGGACTTCAACATCCCAACAATTAGGAGGCGGTCCAGTGCGGAACAGTGTATTGCTACGTTGTAGTTGTGTTGTGTTGTGTTGTGTTTGTTATGAGTTAGAACCAACTCGAAGGCAAATAAAGATAGCCAGTATTGTGTAAAATGACCTGTCTTCCCTATTGCCAAGGGATAGAAGGCAGACATTGTCTCCACTTTCTGTCCATTTGACAACTGTTTTGACAACAGCTATTCCTCCCATGATGCACTACTTTTCTATTGGGTTCAATAATTTGTTTCAATGACTGCACACAACCCAAAGATAAAAACTCCCAATTATGAGGGTTTATTAGGAAAGTTAATAGGCTACCTCATGTCAGAATCAATGAACAGTAAGGATACTGTCATTAGCCCACAGCAGTGCCTCTGATACTTCTGGTCTTGGCCTCTGACATTTCAGATAGACAGAAATCTTGAGTCCCTGGAAAAGGATATCATGCTTGATAAAGTAGAGGGACAGCATGTTCTACTGGTGCCCTTTCTTTCTATAATCATGGAATTCTCTCTATTTCTGCTTCTGAGGTGATTCCTATACACAGAGGATACATTTTGATGTTGGTGTGGCTTTTTTTCTTCTGACTATATCCTCAAGGAAGTAAAGGGTGGTCACTTGGTTCACACTGAATACTACTCAATACATCCCACCTGGACCCAGTAACAGAGAAGAACCCCCCAAATGGGATTATGACCACCGGTAACAGGGTTAAATTTTATAATACATCATATAAGGTATTAAGGCTGGAAGGGCAGATTGACTACATCTCAGCTATAGGCCAGACCTGCTGCCATCAGGATAATTTTGACTCATGTCAATCATACA
>NW_022111373.1:102404981-102409636 GCF_000313985.2 Echinops telfairi
CAAAGCTACATTGCAAAGAGAATCCCGATTAGGACACATTGGAATGTACTGAAGTAATTCACATCTTTCATCTTATTTAACAGAGTTAAGGTTTATATAAATTCATAATTGTGATTTTCCACTTCATGAAAAACATAAACAAATTGAGAAGATCGGGATAGCAAAGATGATAAATGTTCAAAGGGTGCCCTCTAGATAAATCACATAGATACACAATTCCAAACATCAGCCCATGTCTGGTTCCAAGTCTTTTGAAAAGAAATAATTTCTCTAACATACCAATGTTAACATTTTAATTAATGAGAATTCAAATTTTTAAAACTACTATTTTCTATTATTTTTTCTAAATTAAACTACACTAACCTTGTGTTTAAACTCTTATTTCCCATTAATAAATTTACTTTTAGCTTTATGTGTAGCTCTCCAAACGTTGATATTTACATCACTCACTAAAGTATATTCTGAAAATGGCACTTTCTCTAAAGTGCAGACTGTTGTGAGCTTTATGTTAACTGAAATACTTAAATGCCACTTCAAGGTCATGAATTTGATTCTCATAATAAAAAGTCCTTTTAATTTTTGCTTACAAACTTGTAGAGCAAATCCCATATAGTCCTCTGATTCATGCTCCAGATATTGCAATGACAACAAGTAACTCTCGCTTGATGTATCTTTATTGTTTGTCTGCCACTGTTATGGCTACTAAAAGGTCAGCCAGAGCTTATGGCACCAAAAGGTCACCTATGTTATTTTAAAGAGAGGCGCTCTGACATATGATATACTATGAAGAGAAGAGAGACACGAACAGAGGTACTGTAATGTCAGCCCACCACATTGCCCATTCCTTTAAAAGAAGTAAGTGAAAGCTCATTTTGATTTCAACTAGAAAATACATATTAAAACATTATCACATACGCTATAGAGAACTTCAAAATATTTGTCATTTTCAAATATTTAAACCACTTGTCTAGCTTGCAGAATTTCCATTCATTCGCATTGCTTTTTTTTTTTTTGCTTACCATTATGCACACATTTTTACTTTAATGAATGTTATTAGCATACCATGAGGAAAGGATTCTCGCAAAAGTTCAAGCTTATTATCAGAAGAAAGGAAGCCGTTTGTTCCAGACTTTCACATGCTGTGTTCTTGATTCTAAGACAAAGAGCTATGCAAAAATATGATTGTGACTCTCCAAATAGACAATTTAGTAGCTATAGGTCTGTGATTTACAAGCAAAACCATAAATCCAAGAGATTATTTCTGAAAACGTATTGTTAGTGTGATTGTTTAACATGTTAGAGTCTGAACTGATATTAAGACCAGAAATGCCATAGCAGTCCAGAATCCACAGTGAATAGTTTATATTTACTCACAAGTGAACATAATATTACTAATACGAGGCTTCTCCTTGAGTATTAGTAATAACTTGTCATGATTATTTTAGGGCAGACATTTTGTGAAGTCCTTAAATATGGTTTCTTCATAAATTATCTGCAAGCTTCCCTTGTTATCTTTAATTCTCACAACAATGCTGAAAGTTGAAAATTAAAATCACCATATTTTAATAGAAAAAAAAGAAAACTCAGAGATGCATCTTTACATGAATACTTCCATAGACTATCTCAAAACTCTCACTGCCATTGACAGCAAAGGTCGCATGGAAGAAACGCAAACATCTGTGTGATCCCAGGAGTGTAAATAACCAAATCCAAAATCAGAGGAGGAAAACATACTAGAATTTAAATTCTGAGCACCTGATTTTCAGAAGGCTGTGGATAACAGTGAAAGTCCAAAATCCATCTGCTGAGACCCCACAGGCATAAACTTCTACTTATACACTCAGACCAAGCTGGAGGGAAGAGAAAAGCCGTGCGCACAAAATGCAACAGGTGAGTACTTGCAGATACACTTAGACTAAAATCTAGCATCTTATCGTTTGTCTTCCCTTTTAAATCCTTCTTAAATTGTTTTATTTTAATCATTTTCTACTTTCTTTCAGATTAAAAGAAATGTTACATGTCACTGAACAATTTGTATAGAAGTGATTAAATTAAAGCCTCCCCTGCTATGTAAACTTTCACTGAAAACAATAAAGTTTCATTAAAAAAACAAAAAAAACAAACGCTCTCACTACCATGATGCTGATTCTAACTCAAAGAAACCCATTAGGACAGTGTAGAACTTCCCCCTGTGGGTTTCTGAGTCTTTACTGAAGCAGAAAGTCTCCTCTTTCTCCCGTGAGGTGGCTGGTGGGGTCACACTACTAACCTTGCAGTCACACAAGTCATATATGTCCCAGGGCTCCATGCAAGCTATGTCTTAAACACTTTTATCAGATGAGCTTCTGTATTTAAATGAAACTTAACACAGACTGGCAAGAGATCACTACAAAGGAAAGTCAAAGCTATTGCTGCTAGGGTTCTAGTTCATACATGCAAGGACTGTTTTACAGCAAAACATGTTAAAAGAGGGCTCTGCCATCAGTGAGTGCCTGTGGACAAAACTGGCTTAGTTTGGCACTTGTCTTGGTTTCTTTAGGGGGCCTACGGTGATCTGCTTCCACGGGGATCTGCTGAGCCACTGCAATCCACGACCCAGACATCAGCTCCGGGGGTTATCGTGAATATACGGGGAATTCCCAAAGCGTAATTTTAATAGATTTAAAAAAAAATAAAACATCATTAAAGGCACAAGATGCTCATGGAGATTTGTTAGGATGAAGTTTTAAGATACTTAAAAGTGCATAGGTGATTAACAAGTCAAGGACAGTTTCGATGAAGAATTCTTTTCTCCGCCCCACCCCACTCCCCTCCTTCTCAGCAATACGCCTGCTAGTTCTTTAAGGGCTAGCCTATGAAAATCTCATTGAGAAACCTTACCCTGTCTACCATACAGCCCTGATCTTGCCCCTTCAGACTGCTTTGTGCCCCTAAAACTCAAAGAATATGTCAAAGAAACATGATTTGAGACCCTCGAGCATGCTGCCGAAGCTGCCATTGGCCGTGGAACCACGCACGTGGAGTGCAGAATTCCTTAGGGAAGGAATAGAGAAGGGGACAACGTCAGCTATTTTGAAACCTAGATGTCAAGAAGCAATACCTTCACATTCTGGTTGTTTAATAAACCTTTCTGACATTTTTGCTTAATATATGTTTCTGATGCTGTAGCAGTACACTTTCAGGAGCATAAAATGGCGATTTATTTATCTGCATTTATTTTTCAAGTGTAAACCTAAAGGTTCTTGTAAAGACAATCAATGAGAACACAAGAATTATTTTTGACATACACCCCCCAAAAATTGAAAGTAGAGATCGTAAAATGAGAGTTTTATTGCCTTATATTAACTTCAACATCCAAATTATTACTGTTTTATTGTGAGATGCACCATAGTAAATCAATTTCACATTACATAGAACAATTGCAAATGATAACAGGTTTTGAACAGCTCACCTGTAATTTGGTGATACTCTTCTATTTAAGTCACCCCGCACACGAAAAGAGGAGCAGAAAATTGTTTTAAGGTTGAATCACAAGCATTAACATCTGTACTCAACACTTAATTGTTAAATGTTCAAGTTGAAATTGGTTGATGACTACTTCCTCATCCATTTTAAACTATCGTTCCTTGAGAGAAAATAATTTTCAAATGTCTCTTTCAACCTTAACGTGGTGACCAAATTTTCTGGCTAAAATTAGCCAATTCAGTCAATTTCCTATCAAAGTGCCAATATAGTAAATGTATTTTGTATTGCAGTTTTAAATAAATAGAATTTCAATGTGATTCTGCATTGCTCCTGGGTGCTCTTTTAGCTTACTCCAATACTACCAAATTATGCAGGCGAGGAAAATCATATATTGGGATAAATTTCGTTTAATGAAGTCTCCTTTAGAAAATAATAGTGTTTTGTCTCATTTTAAATATTTGTGCTATGAGACAGTAAATAATAACCTTCGTTGATGTCGATGCTGAGTGTCTTCCTCTCGTGGTGACGCTGTCTCTACAGCACAGGTGCCGTCCTTGCAATTGCAATTGGAGATCAGGGGTGCAGTCACTTAATTATCAAGGATGGTCCCTGCTGATAGCATAATCCAGTGCATGAGATGAAATCTCACCATCTTCAATTCTAGGGAAAATTCTGGCTGTCTTTCATACCCCAGATGTGCTTTCTCTCTGGCAGTGCTTAGCATGTTCGATCATCTTCACCAACATCATAATTCAAGCACATAATCCTCCAGTGGTTAGTGTTCACCTGTATATAAGGGGATTGAAACCTACCATGGCTTAGGTCAGGTGTGCTGCAATCCTCAAAAAAGATATCTTTGCTCTGTAACACTTGAAAGAGAGTGTTTGCAGCAGATGTGCTGCAAATACGTTGTTTAATTTCTTGACTGCTGCTTCTGTCGGCAATGATTCTGGGTCTAAGTAAAGTGAAATCTTTTACAATGTCAACCTTTTTCTCCATTTATCATGAAGTCCTTATTGGTACCCTTCAGTATAATGTGTCTGAATGCTGTAGTGTTAATCTTCACCAAGAAGTGTTTCTTTTTTAAAAAATAATTTTATTAGGGGCTCACACAACTCTTATCACAATCATACACACATCAATTGTGTAAAGCGCATTTGTACATTCATTGCCCTCATCATTCTCAAACA
>NW_022111373.1:102410139-102410949 GCF_000313985.2 Echinops telfairi
AGTGTTTCAAGTTGCTTTCCATTTCGGTAAGCAAGGTGGTATCATCCGCATATCACAGTTTGTTAGTCTTCCTCTAATCCTGATACTGCATTCTTCATCACACAGTCCAGCTTCTCAGATCACTTTCTCAGCATGCAGATTGACTCAGTATGGTGAATGAACATGAACTATGACACATTCCTTTCCTGATTATAAACCATGCAATATCATTTTGTTCTCTTCCCACCTCTGTCTCTTAGTCTATGTTTAGGTTCTCCATGAGCCCAATTCAAAGCTCTGGAATTCCCCTTATTCTCAATGCTATCCATAATTTGTTATGATTCACACAGTCAAATGTCTTTGAATAACAATAAAACACAGGTATACATCCTTCCCAATCCTCTACTTTCAGCCAACATCTGACATCAGCGATAATACCTCTCATTACAAGATGATTGAATCCAGCCTGCATTGCTATCAATGTGTTGCTGCAACCATTTTTGAAATATCATCCATATAATTTGATTTGCATGTGATAATAATAATAGCATTGCTGTTGTTAGGAGCTGGCGAGTTGGCTCCACGTCATAGTGACCTTATGAATAACAGAACAGAACATCTCCCAGTCCTGCACCACCCTCACAATTGTTCTTATGCTTTAATAAGAATAAGAGAATGCTGGATATTAGATTCTGTGTATGATATTTCTTTAGAATAGGCTCATATTTGGACCTCTGCCAGTCACTGAGCCAGGTGTCTTTCAAACTTGCTATCATAGATGAATGAGGACCTCCAGCATTGCATGTATTTGCTGAAACATTTCTATTGGTA
>NW_022111373.1:102411719-102413344 GCF_000313985.2 Echinops telfairi
TTTTTTCATGTATTTTGTCCTTGGTGTGATTCCACAACTCAGCTGGTTTCATATCACTCATGTTCAGTGTATGTTTTAAGATATTAGAGAAAAGAAATGTGTGCAGGTAAAAGTCAAAAAGTATTGCTACTGAGGTTCTCATTTATACATGCTTGAGTTTCTTCCAAACAAAATGTGTTTAAATGGACTTATGATGAGTGAAGAATTATAGGCAAGTTCTCAGTAATCCACCAATCTTAGTCTCATGAGAGTCTCAAAAAGTCCAGTAAAAACAGTGGTTTTCTGGGGAATTACTGGGCCAATTAAATTAATGAGAGAGGGGGAAGCCCAGAAGGTTATAACCACTGATCTTGGGATTAAAAGGGCTCATCTTCATCGAGTTTCCTCAGGAGTTATTTTGAAGTTTTAACAGCATCGACCACTGCATTGGTAAGAAAAACCAGCAACGTTTTGCTGAGAATATTTTTCCACCCACCACAGTCTACCTGCTCAATTTCCAAGGGCAGAAAGGGTTGTCATATGAGAATTTCATTAGGGAGCCTTACCCCTGTCCACCTTATAGACCTGATGTTGCCCCTTCAGACTTCTTTTTATCCCCAAAGCTAAAGAACATACCAAAGGAACACAATTTGAGTCCTTGATGGACAGGAGAACTGCCATTTGACAGGGTGTACTCTGAAGAGCTCAGAAAATTTTGAGGAAGGGTTGAAGAGATGGAAACACTGCCTTTAGTAATGTTGGGGCCCAGATGGAGACTATCTAGATAAACAAGAGCTTCACATTTTGATATTTTAGTTTTCTAAAGCTTTCTATTATTTTTAACAATCATTTTTCAATCAAGGCTCCAGTGCACTCGTATTTTCCACCAGTGTGTGACATAGCTGAAGGAGAGATATGTTTACATCGCTGCTAATGCTCTCCTTTTTCTCAGCACAGGTAATGAGAGGTCTCTCTTAAACATGGAAGTGGCTTCCTCCCCCACACCAAGATGATGCTGAGAGAAAAGAAGTCATCTCAGTTCAAGGAAAAAATCAAGAAAGATAATAGAGATGAGTACATTATGGCACTTGTCCAGAGGTGGCTCCTCCAGGATGCGGCAGGATTGCATCTGTGCTTGTGATAGTAATAAGGTAAATACACAAATGTGGAATCATCCAAAACAAAATTGCTCCAACTAATATGCTCTGTTTTGTTGATCTTAAAAGAACAACGGGTTTCATTCCGGAGTTGTACATTATTGTTGGTTCTGAAGGAGAGAAGTGGCCAGACCTGTCAAGGGAGGTTCTTGCTAGGTTTCCTTGTGTGGTATTTATAGCCTGGTCTGGTTAACGTCAGTCTTCACTGTATTCGTATTCTCTTAAACCCTGAAATTTTACCCAGACTTTTTCTTATAAGCTCAATCTCCCTATACAATAGGCTACGTACATTCCCAGTACTATTACAGATCTCTGCTATTTTTCTCATGAAATATTTTTTCTTTCCTATTTATACCTACATTTTCATGATTGGTGTGAATTTCATCTTAGGCCATGAGTTCAACTGGAGTAGTAGCTGTTTATATACGTATGTGCTTTTTCCTCCCCCTATTCTTTGGTTACCAAAATAAATAGAAATCCTTTCTCAGA
>NW_022111373.1:102414345-102416996 GCF_000313985.2 Echinops telfairi
TGGATTTTTAGCCCTTTTAGATTTCTGAAATTATATTTTCTTATTTTAACATGCCTTGTTCTTATTCATACACGTAGAACACTGGGGACACAGTGGTTAAAAGGCAATATGGAGAAATGTTCATCTAAATACTACCATTGCTCTAAAAACTATTGTTCCCACTGTTTTGCTTTAACACAGAGCCCTATTTACCGACGATTTCCAAGTAGAGTATTTCTTCGTAACTCCTCCCATAGTTATTTTAGCTGTCAATCCCCTTTCTTGTATCCCTTGTCTTTGAATGAACAGTTCTGTGGTCATCGTCTGACCCACAATCCTTTTCTTCCCCCAGGACCAGGTTGCTCTTTTGTTTTCAAATGTAGTACTTAAAAGTGTGGTAAAACAGGCAAAAGTCTTGAATAGTCGAACAGGCAGACGCCATTGGAATCCTGATTCTGCTGGATCAAACTTGCTACTTGGCCAGTTGACCACCTGTAGACATGACCTGAATCTGTTCTGGCTGCAAGGGTCTCTTACTGGTTCCATCACAGTAATTTCTTCCCTGGCGTTTTGAATGTTGTTCGAGGTCTTTTCCTTCTTACACATTATTTGTATTTTTGTCTGTATGCTATTATGTTTTTATCCTTATCATCTTAATGTGATTTTCCTCTTTATTGTTTTCTGTTGGGTCTCCCAGCTGTGAAGCCCAGGAGGAGTAGATGCATAAGAAGAATAACTGGTACAAGCAGTCATAGAGATTACAGGGGTAGAGGGTAGATGCTAGGGAAGGTAAGGGGATTTCAGAAGTAAAGAATGAAGACTGTAGTGGGGGAGGGAGCACGAGAATGAATTGTGATTGCATAACTCATCATAAAGGTGATTTAACCATGGGAGTGGGAATGCTCTAAAATTGATGTGGAGGTTTATACAATTCTCCTTGCTATGATTGAATGATTGAACTATTGAATTATATATGTAAATCAGGTAAATTACTTTCCAATAAAACTGTTTTTAAAAGTGTGGTAAAAACATATCTAACTTGGCATTTAACCCGTGATTTTTTAATCCTAAATTATTAATGGTAATACCTATTTTCATTCATATTCTCCATGAATAAAACAAAATTTAATTCAAGCCCTACTTCTGTTACCAGACACATAAACTTCTAAATATTAGAATCATCAATAAAATAAATCTTTATTTTTGTAAAGATTTTACAACTGATTTTCTGAGAAAACAATCTTGCTTCAATTAACAATAAAGATTTATAAAACAGCTTACAGATAGTTATGAACTGATCTATATCAATAGCTGACTATGCAAACTACATAAGCTTAAAAGGAAAATAGCCCAAAAGTACATTCTAAGAAAAACCAGTATTGTTGTTCCTAATAGCCAAAGATTTTGCAAAAGATTCCAAACTATAAGTAATACTTCAATAAAATTTACATTATAAGATAGATATATTCAATTCAATAAACTGTAAATACGACCTCAACCCTGCCCCCCAAGAAAAACAAATTCACTGCCAGGAATTCAATTCTGAAATAGTCCTTTAAAGTATTAAATATTTCTAATAGGTTTGATTATTAAATATTTTGTCAATTAGTAAGCACTGAGCACTTGTCCACATCATATGAGACTTCCAGGAATTATGGGGATCATTATTTAAAGTTCATGTTTTTTATGCATATAATGTACCTAAGAAGATTTTTACAGATGAACACAGATATTGCTAATCTCCAAGTTCAGAGGTGCTGCTACAGGAACTCAAGGTCTCTTTATGAGTTCCCCTAGTTGTACTGTACCCTGATGATCCCCACTGTGTTTCAAGCTCATGGTCACATAAAGTTTGGACATCAAGGCAATGGCGTCTAAACCTAAATACTTTGTGAGCAACTTCCCCGTTGTGTCTGTGATAGTCTTGATGTTTTTTTAAGTCTGTCCATGATTACAGCTTGATTTTGTTTAATCTGTCCTTGATTACAGTCAGTGTCAAGATGCATCTTTCAGCTGCTGAGGGGCCCTGCCTGACAACAGTTAGTGATTGCATCTTCATATTTTAATCAATAGTGCAGTCTGCCCAGAAAAGTACATGTGAAAAATGTTTGTGATAATTCTCAAAGGATTTCAAAGAACAATTAGTTCTTATGGCATGGTCCTACTTGGTGCTCACCCTCATGAAGAGATCACTGAAATTTTGGCTGCTGCAGCAAAACGTGGTGAAGAAACTAGACGGTGCCCAGTTATCAGAAAGAATAGTGTCTGAGGTCTTAAAGACTTGTCTTCAAACAAGTAGTCATCTAAGTAAGGAATCAACTAAGCACACCAGTTTGTGTGATCCAAGAATTGTAAATCATAAAATCCAAATCAGTAGGGAACTATATCAGCTGAAATTCTGAACTTCAAGTTTGCAGAAGGCTATGAATAACAGTAGAAGCCCAAAATATATTTTTAGGGTTCATGTGAAAAAAGCTAACAACAATGTGTATGAGAAAAAACTGTTCTGAAATTGATTGTGGTGATGACTGCAACAATCTTCTTAATGGAACTGAATGACTAAATGGTATATGTGAAGTATATTCCAATAAAATCATTTAAAATAACTTGTAGAAAAACTGTGTGACAAAATGTCACAACTCGTATTTTATCATGATATTCAAATAGGCCTT
>NW_022111373.1:102420501-102422102 GCF_000313985.2 Echinops telfairi
TGTTGGGAAGGTGTGCATCATGGAATGCCAATTTAATAGAACAAAGTGTTCTTGCATTGAGTAAGTACATGAGTGGAGGTCCAATGTCCATCTGCTGCCTTAATACTAAACCTATAAATATATACATGTAGCTCTATTTTCCCACTATCCTATATAAATATGTTTATATATGTACATGGCTGTATTTAAACCTCTGTAAATACCTTTTGTCTCCTAGTTCTTTCCTCTATTTCCTTTTACTTTCCTCTTGTCCCACTGTCATGCTCAGTCTTCATTTGGGTTTCAGTAATTTCTCTCGGTTACAATGCCCTTACTGAATCCCTACCAGGCCTCTCACACCCACCTTGCCACTAATTTTGGATCACTTGTTGCTCCCTTGTCCCTGGGTTGGTCAATGCCACCTCCTTACCTTCACCTCCCCCTCTCCCATGTCTCCCCCGGAATCATCGGTCCCGTTGTTTTCTCCTGCAGACTGTTCATCCAGCCTACCTTATCTGGATAGATCTGCAGATTTGAGCTGAAAAGTTATTCTTGTTATTTTCAACCAGTTTATCTATTGAAAGCCTCTTTTTCTCAGTTTTCTGATTCTCATAGACACTAAATCTATTTTCCCCCTTCCTGAAGGGTATAATTTGTTATTTATGCCTAAAATCTATCATATTTCCTGGAACTTCCTCTTTGCTCCTGGAAACCTATACCATTCTGTCTTTCATTGACTGGATACATATTAATTTTTAAAAGGTCTCCAAAAATTGATTTATGTTTTCATTATGGAAATATTTCTTGTGGTTTGATGGAAAATATAATAACCAAGATATGGAGAACAGGGACAAGAGAGTCCAAGAGTCCATTCATTTACGCAACATCTTTCTTTTCTCTATTTCTTTTGTAATGTATCTTATTAGCATTTCTTTCCTGGAAAACAAGGTTACCATCCACTACTGGTTTTATTTGCTGTGTAATTGCTGTGGCTGCCTGAGGGAGCAGTGAGGAATGGCATTTCCAGTGGAGAAAGAAACAGTAAATCTAAAAATATTTTTAAATGTTTTATCAATTTTGTCTATTTCCAGTTAATAAAATACACATTTAAATATCCTAAATCTTCTTTAATGTCTGAGATAAGGGTGAGTTTTTTTAGACTCTAGAAATAAACATCCTTATATGAATAAAATACTTTTGAACAATACTCAGATGCATTTAAGCCTTTGCCTACACTATGTTAAATTCCATGGCCAAGTAGGAAATAGAGTTCTTGCTCCTCATCCGTGCAGTGGCTTGAAGTTTTAACTGACCTGAAGATAATGACAGAAGACTTTAGCATCTGGTTGGTGGAAATTGGAACCATAATTCTATTTCAAACTCCAAAGAGCCCCAAATCCCAAAATGATTTGTCCTCAATTGCCTACAATTCGAATCAGATCTCATTACTATTGTTTCTAGATAATCCAAACTCTCCATCTTACAAATGAAGAATCCAGAAGATGTTACAGACTTATTTAGGTTTTCAGTCTCACAGAACAGTGATATTTCTATACCATCATCAAATTTCTGTATTTTAGGCATTAATTGTTTCTCAAGAATAGTATAATAGCTTCTCTACT
>NW_022111373.1:102422405-102424667 GCF_000313985.2 Echinops telfairi
GTCCTCTAATAAATTATAGTTTAGTCATTTGGCAAATTAAAATTATCTTATGGGCTATAAAACACTTTATATATTATGACCACTTCTTTTATTTTGTATTCTCCAATAATATCTTCTATAGCAAGATCTGCATAGTCCAACTGCCATCGAGTAAATTTTGATTCATAGTGACCATACAGGACAGAACAGAACTGATTTTATGAGACTGTGCCTGTCCACAGGAGTGGAAAACCCCTCTATCTTTCTCCTGCAAAGTCACAGTGGTTTCAAACTGCTGACATTCTGGATCACAGCCCCCCATGTAACCACTATGCCATCAGGGCTCATGCATCTGCATAGTAAGTAGTCATTAAATAGATGATGCATTAAGTAACAGAATAGTATTTGTTTAGTATCCTTTTGTGATTGTAGTCACAATGATGGTGTCAAGGTTGACTTGCGAACGTGGAGGACAGTCTGATAGACTAGAGAGACAAATTCATAGACATATGTGTATAAGAAAGAGGTTTGTATACAAGAGCAATTGAATATTGAGAAAACATCTCAGCCCAGTCCAGATCAAGTCCACAAGTCCGATATCATCCCATATGTCTGATATAATATATAAAGTCCTTTTCAGATTCACGAAACATGCAATGATATGGAATGCAGGAAGATCACAAGCCAGGGGATCCAGTGGCTCTGTAAGCATCTTAGTGCTGGCAGGGCTCTCTCCACGTGGTTCCTTCAGCTCCGAAACTCTGCCTCAGAGTACCTTCATATGGCTTCTCTTCAGAAATGCCTTGCAGGGAGTCAGCAGAGAGAGAGTGTGCGTGTCTCCCGCCTCCAGGGAGGAAATACCAGAGCTCCCAGAATCCTCAGGAGAAGACCATGCCCACACAGAGGCCTCATTGGCTATGACCCAATTGACAGGCCAGAGGCCACCCCTGCACTCTTAATCCTCAAATTGACACCAGAACAGATTAAGTAACTACCACAGGTGAGAAAGTATCACAGAGAGGATATAACTTATTAATATGAAAGGGAAAAAATTTAAAAGTTGTTCTTTAGTATTCCTCAGCTTGCTTTTCTCGTTTCCATCCCACTTTTCCCAGCTAATCTATCGCCTCATTATGTTTTAGTAGCTGAAGCAGGCTAGGGCTGCAAGCCTTCAATTAGATTGTTCACAGGAAAATCTTAATTTTGTGTTCCCACTGCGCAAACCCCTATCAAAATTTACCCAAGCTGTTTTTCACTCCTGCAAGGATCTAGTGTCTTCAAAATCCCAGAATTGAGAATTAAAAGCAAGTCCTCTTCTTCTCATAAATTGTAATGGCAGACAGTCTGGAAGAGATTCCCTAACCTGAGTACCAGGCCATTGAGGAATACTTGCTTATATGAGACACAGAGTCAAAGGCTTGCTGTGTTCTTCAGTTCTTTCACTTCGCTACCTTCAGTGTTATTCTCAAGGACTTTTATCTAAAAGTTTTAGCAAAAGGACAACACTAAAGTTTTAAAAATTAATTTCTCACAATATTACCTGTCAAAGAGACCTTTGTCAGAATAGCTTTTCAGTGGAGAAATTTCAAAATTTCAAAAAATGGGCATATTTTATGCCATAATAAAACTCTAGAGCATGTATGCATGTACACACACATGTGATTCAAGCCTTCAAATAAAGTTAATGGTAATTATAAATTCTAAATCTAACCTAGATGAACAAAGATAGAATAATATATTTTTGCATATTTTTGTGTATGTACTCATAAAAACTTATGACAAAGTTTATACCCAATTTTTCTAACATAATTATAGCTTTTAAAATGTGATTCAGAATGAGTATATAAAATGTCTAGCTAGAATAGAAAAAATTATCATACACCAAATTGGAAGCTTAAATTAAAAAAAAAAACTTTCTAAGATCCTGGAAGTAATTGATAATTTTAATTAAGTTTCAGAAACAGGGTGTTAGTACGTGATATATATTTTACAACTACAGTTGGAGGATAAAATAGTTACAAATTGGTCAGTACATTTCTGTTGCTTTTCTGTGAGGTGTCTTTGAGTCAATTCCAACTCAAGTATCTCTATGCCCAGCGGAATCCCAGTTGTGTAACATCCTTACAAGGTTGGTGCGATTGAAGCCACTCTTGCAGTCACTCGGTTCAATTCCCGGAGGGTCTTCCTCTTTTCACTGACTGTGTTAGTCTGGATACTTTAGAGAAACAAATCCACAGCAACTCATGTATAAGAGAGTTTTATGTAAAGAAAGTGAGCATCACG
>NW_022111373.1:102425301-102443665 GCF_000313985.2 Echinops telfairi
GTTTCCTTCTTCACTGCACAACGTTCACAATGATTGTGATTGAAAATACTATCCTTGGTCCAGGCTCACCTTACTCCTCCAAGTGACGGCTTTGCTCTGTAACATGTTAATGAGGTCTTTTGCAGCAGACTTGCCCAATGCAATACATCACTTGATTTTATGACCGTTACTTCCATGCGTGTTGATTGTTAATATAAATAAAATGAAATCCTTGACAACTTCAATCTTTTTCCCCCCATTTATTATGCTGTTGTCTGGTGATCTCATTTTTGAGGATTTGGGTTTCTCTCCATTAATTTATAATCCATCCTGAAGGGTGTAGTCTTTGATCTTCATCAGTAAGTGCTTCATGTCCTTTCCACTTCAGCAAACTCGGTTGTGGCATCTGCATATTTCAGGGTTCTGATAAGTTTTTCTCCAATCTGGCTGCCGTATTCTTCATATAGTCCAGCTTCTAGAATTATTGGCTCAGCATAAAAATTGGAAAAGTATGTGAAAGGATACAATCCTGACACCCACCTTTCCTGATTTTAACCCCCTCAGTATCACCATGTTCTCTCAGCATGACCTTGTTCTCTCAGTACTACCATGTTCTGTCCCCAAAACTGCTTATTGGTACAGGTTCCTCGTAAGCACAATAAAATATTCAAGAATTCCCACTCTTCTCCCCATGGTTAATCATAGTTTGTTATAAGCCACATAGTCAAACGACTTTGCATAGCCAATAAAAGACAAGTAAATATCATTCTGGTAGTCTCTACTGTCAGCCAAGATCCAGCTAAGATATTGCTTGTCTCGCGACTTCTGAATCCAGCTTACATTTCCGGCAATTCCCTATTGGTGTTCTACTACAACCACTCTTGAATTATTTTCAGTAAAAAAATATTACATATGATATTACTCAATGATATCTTCATTCTTGGTGGGTCACCTTTCTTGGGAATGGGCCCAAATATTGATCTCTTCTAGTTGGTTGGCCAAGTAGTTGCCTTCCAAATTTCTTGTCATAGATGAGTGAATGCTTCCAGTGCTTCATCAGTTTGTTGAAACATTTCATTTGATATTTCATTTATTCCTGGATTCCTCATATAATTCAGACTTCTTGCATCAATCCCATCAGTTCTTAATCATATGATACCTCTTTCAATGTTTGAATGCTAACTAGTTATTTTGGGTACGGTGATTCTGTGTATTGTGTTCATCTTATTTTGATCCTTTCTGTATCCGTAAACATTTTGTTTATATAGTCCTTCAACATTACAATTAGAGGCTACAACATTACAAATTCTTCATTTTAAGGGTGTTCTTCCTTTTGGGTTTTCTAACACCAGTTTTTTATATATTTCATTATAATGCTTTACTTTGTCTTTTCAACATGCCTATTGAAGTTTTCTACTCAACCATTTTCTTTCATCATTTCTTTGATTTGCTTTAGCTACACTACACTTCTTTACAGGGTTGAAGAGCAAGGATGTCACTTTGAGGCCAAAGGTGTACGTAACCCAAGCCACAGCATTTCAATTCCTTCACATGCATGTGAAAGACAAACATTGAATAAAGGAAACTGAAGAAGAGTCAGGGCATTCAAAGTATGGTGCTGGCAAAGAATATTGAAAGTGCTGCCAAATGAACAAACAAATCTGTCTTGGAAGAAGTACAGCCAGAATGCTCCTTGGAAGGGAGAGTGGCAAATTTTTTTTTCCATATTTTGCACATGTTGTTAGGAGAGACCAGTACCAAATAACATTGTCATGCTTGCTAATGTAGAAGACAGCTAAAAAGAGTAAGATCCTCAATGAGATGGATGGACACAATGGCTGCAACAATGACTTCAAACAACAATTGTGAAGATAGTGCAGGATGTGGCAATGTTTTTTTCTGCCTTGCATGGAGTCTCTATAAGTAACAACTAACTTGTCAGACCTAGCAACAACATAACTATATAAAAATGAGTGGTGTTAATATAACTTAAAATAGTTAGTAGAAGAAGAAGTTATCTACAAGCAATATATATATTTTTATATCCTCAGAAATAAACAAAGAAAAAAAGGAATCCAGAAGAAATGGTGCTCGAAACTTGGTTAAACATTTGGTTAAAAACTAGAATGAATATATGCTCCACCAGGATGAGATTTCTATCTCACTCCCAGTTGTATGCTCAGAACCTAAAATAGTACTTGCATCTACAGAAGCTCGGGGTTAGCCTGGGTAGACTGGAGAAACAAATTCATAGACACTCACATGTGAATAAGGAAGAGTTTTTTATAAAAGAGCAATTGAATATTGAGAAAACCTCCCAGCCTACTCCACACCAAGTCCATAAGTCTGATATTAGCTCATATGTCCGATACCAGTCTATAAATTCCTCTTCAAACTCACACGCAATGATGCCAAATGTAGGATGATCATAGACCAGTGGGTGGAAAGCATCTCTGCCCTGGCGTGCATCTCCATGTGGCTCTTCCAGCTCCAGGGCCCTGGCTCCATCAGTGTAGCACCATGTGGCTTGTGAACAGGAATGTTTCGCAGGGACTCAAGCAGAGAATGTGTCTAGCCTCCATTGGGCTATTTATCTCCATAACGCCTCCAAATGAGGTCATCAAGCTGCAACCTGATTGACAGGCTAGACTCCACCCCTTCGTAAATTGACAGATTATGTAACTGCCACAGCTCTACAGAGAGCTGTTGTATGGATGAATAGATTCATCAGACTCCCCGCATAGCATCATATGAAAGACTGCTAGTGAGCTCCAATTGGTTCTATATGTCACATCTTAAAAAAAAACAAAACAGATTGTACATTTATCATGTTATATTAGAAAAATACTCTTGAAATGGAAAGCAATGTAAGAAACTATGAAACAAGAACAATCAGAATATGCAGTATTTTTAAAATGTGTACATCTAAAAACACTATCACAAATTTAAATCAAATCACACACTGAGTTTGAGTTTTCCTACAAATATGACAAAGGGTTAGGTTATATTCCAGTATACTCTATTTCTTCACAACAATGAATTCATGTTAATATTTTAAAGAGTTTTAAATGAGAGATGGATGATTTAACCTCAAAATGTCGTTTTTAAAAGTGACCCATGTGACCACCTGTAACTATCTATTCTGGCCGAAAGTATGTATACATGGCCTTAATTCAAATATGTTAATGAAATAGGTTGACAGTAGATAGTATTGTCTACCACAAATGAATGGTATGCGAATTTTCATTGTTATTAACAAAATTGCAATATAGTCTAAGATGTAATCAGAGCAGACCTCGGCTTAATCAACTTTACTAATTATAACTAAATTTAATTTTGGTGGACTACTAGTGTATGTTCTATCTCTTGTAGAAGTAATCTAAATCAATATTTTAATAAAAATTAAATAATAATCCCACTTAGACTAGTTTTTTCAATTACGACTATCTAGTCATAGCTTCAACAAAGTTATTATTATTATTCTCATCTGGTTTAATTACCCTACATATCTATCCAAATACCTATACTTCAGAACTCTTTTTGCCTGGTAGCTCATTCTAATTCAATTTCATTTTTCTCTCCCTTAACAATGATATTGACGGGAATTTCTTTACAAAACAGATAGTAGGATGTATCAGAGAAACAAATTTTATTTAGATTGCATATTCATTTAAATTGATAATAAAAAGAGGAGTCTCCAGCATGTCATGCTTTCTCAGTCTGAAAAATTAGAAAGAGGGCAAGTATTGATATATTTATTTCATTTGCCCTTATGATTCAAGTACAGGAAATGAAAATTACATATGCCTATCTCACTAGTGTATAATCCTTGATACTGAACAGCAGTTACAAATGTTAATTCCATCCATTATCTGCAGAATTAGCTGGTAAAAATGTTTATATGGGTTAGCAAATAGACCTTGTTATGGTCTTGTTTTAATCACAACGTTCTTTGTGGTCCAGCGTCATGTTTTCTTGGGGTTCTGGTTCAAATCTCATGTAAAGCAAGCATTTATTAATGATAATAATATTTTATCACATGAAATCTGAGGTCCCTATAAATACAGGTTCTATTTTTGTATGGCATTACCTCTGTCATTTCCTAAATAGGGTAGAACATTGAGAACAGAGACGAGGGAAAGGGAGTTGTAAAATCAAACCAATGCAACATGTGCTGGATGAACCACAAGGGTGTAATCCATGTCATAAGAATTTTTACATGCTTACTATTTGAACTGGCTTTCAGTATTCAGGCTACCCTTGTTTTAAAATGTTGGGATATTTATGTTGATATTTTGCAGACTGGTTCATAAAAGTAAGACTGTAGCCAAAATAAATGACTGTTGCCTGCTGTTTTTCTCGTCCAGTCGTCTTTTTTAATCATCTTTTCATTGCCAACTGAAGACATTGCCTATAAAGCTTTAAGAAGTTACCTTTAAAATAGTACATATTAGAGTCAGCCTCTTAAATAAGATTTAATGTAACCATTGATAGCAAAATAACATGTAGTAATAAAATGTCCAACTCTTACTGTAGCACAACCCTAATTGTATCATTTCATGTCACATGTGTGCTTTGTGTATGTAAATTTTACTTACAACAGGTAGAAATAACGTACTTTTGGATTACACAATATTGTAAGTAAAATGTTATTTCAGATTTCCATCAGTAATTTTGAATACATATGTGTATTGCATATTTATGTGAAGTTGATAAATCCATTTTTTCTGGAAATGTACATGAATGTATGTGACTGTGCAATGTTTGCTCATAGGTTCTCCGTGGGTCAGAGCCCACTCAATGGCAACTCACTACAACAAAAGCAACAACTATGTGAATATTCAGAATTATAGTAAATCACAATGTTTTGGAACATTAAGCATAGAATTAATAAATTTACTATTAATTACAACTGTCTGATGAATTAATAAAGATTAAAAATGACATTATAAAATGCTATTGAATTTCATACTTAGTGATATCATCACATTATTTTTTAACCAAAACTTTTCAACACTTCTATATTGCTTTGCTTGCATTACATGCATCAAAATATATATATTTTAAGGATACATTATAAGATATGCAAATCAGTAGGCTCATTTATCATCCAAATTCCAAAAATGAGATGTTTTTAGTCTAATCTATAATGTTAATTATTATGCTCATTAAAAGTGTCACATTACTTGGCAGCACACATATTTTTTTCCATTTTAAAGTTAAATTACTCTGCTACATTGATCAATAGGACTAATGATGGATCTGAGAATTCAAGTGATTTCTTTCCATCTTCAACTTTCTCTGAATCACAGCCCACAGCTTTTGTTGACTCATATTTTACTTCTATTTTTCGACTTCTAGCTCCTTCCTACATCATAGCAGCTTCCCTTCAAACTTAAGAGCATTTAATCACCCCCATGTTTTTCTCACCAGGTTTTGAAATATGACATCAACATTCATTACTAAAATTCAACTATTTTTATGCAGCCCAATCTTCCCCTCCTCTCTAGGTGTCCAATGTCAAGTTCATTCAGACTCCTAGAACCATGGCAGGACAGAGTCCATGTGTCCTTGCGGGTTTCTGAGACTAAATCGTATGGTAGTAGAAAGCCTTATCTTTCTCCCGGGGAACAAATGGTGGTTTTGAACTGATGACTCTTTGATTAGCAGCCCAGTATGCAACCTATTACGCCAGTGGTTCTCAACCTTCCTAATGCTGCTACCCTTTAATAAAGTTCCTCATGTTGTAGTGACACCCAACCATAAAATTATCTTCTTTCTTTTGTTTTTCACAAAGTTATTTTCTTTGCTACTTCATAACTGTAATTTTGCTACTGTTATGAATCATAATGTCAATATCTGATATGCAGGATGTATTTTGATTGTTACAACTTAAACATAATTAAAGCATAGTGATTAATCACAAAACAATTATATATTGTGAAATATTTGTGTCTTACGATGGTTTTAGGGGGTCCCTGTGAAAGGGATGTTTGACCCCCAAAGGGGGTCACAGGTTGAGAACCACTGTACTATGTCAACAATACTCCTAGAAGCCTAAGGAGAGGTCAATTTGAGTAGTTGGCAAGTATCTATGGAAATAATAAATTGATTAAAGCAGAGGTCGCCAACTTAAGTGCCTACAAAAAGTGTGCCTCTCATTTTGTGGTACTGTGGTTGCTTCTGTGTTGCTGTGAGAGCAGAATTTCAAATTTCAGGTGAAAACCTTCTTCTTCGGCAGAACTTCCAGAGTAAGAACAGACTACGAAGGAGTCATCGGTCCACTGCTGGGGAATTAGCCTCTGAACCCTTTCTCCTCACAGTGGGGTCTTGCCGCATACGGAAGATTTCACCCAGAGCACCAGGACAGTCCCATCAATGCCAGAAATGACGGCCTCAGGGTGGAGGGCATCGAAATCGCATGACCAAAGAGTTGCCTTCTGAGAGCAGAGGGCACTGTAATGACAGATGAAGGAAGTTCCCACAACCTTCCTGTGGTGCTGGCCTAATAGAGTGTCAACTAATATGGTCCTTTTAGCTGCAACCCCTACTGGGATCTATGAAAATTCTGGACTCTGCTTGTGGCTATAATCCCATTTTGGAGAGAACTCCTGTGACAGGATTAAAGACGGGGTTAAATCCTGACAAAACACCCCAGGGTCCTGTGCCATCCACAGAACCATTCCCACACCCGAGCCCACTGTTGCAGCCACTGTGTCCATCCATCTCCCTGAGGGCCTTCCTCCTTTTCACTGCATCTCCACTTGACCAAGCATGATGTCCTTCTCCAGGGTCTGATCTCTCCTGACAATGTGTCCAAAGTGCGTAAGACCGAGTCTTGCCATCCTCACATTTAAGGAGCAATATAGCCACCCTTCTTCAACGACGGATTTGTTTGTTTTCTTAGCAGTCTGTGGACAATATTCTTGTCCAACACTACAATTCAAATGCATCAGTTCTCCATTGGTCTTCCTGATTCAATGCCCAACTTTAACATGAATGTATGGCAATAGAACGTACTGTGAATTGGGTCAGGCACAGTAACCTCATTGCTGTTCAATACTCTAAAGAGGTCTTGTGCAGGAGATATTCCGAATACAACATGTCTTTTGATCTCTTGACTACTGCTTCCCTGGGCATTGATTGTGGAGCCTAGCAAGAAAAATTCGTGACAGCTTCAACCTTTTCTCTATTTAACATGTTGCCTATTGGTACAATTGTGAGGATTTGGGGATTCTTTCAATTGCATATCAATCCATAGTGAAGGCTGCAATTCTGATCTTCATCAACAAATGCCTCAGGCCCTCACTTTCAGCAAGCAAGGTGTGTCATCTGCATATCGCAGGCTGTTAGCCTTCCTCTAATCCTGATGCCACATTTTTCTTAATAGAACTCAGTTTCTCTGATGATTTGCTCAGCACAGATTGAAATAGTATGGAGAGGGAATACAACACTGAAACACACCCTTCCTGATTTTAAACCATGTAGTATCCCTTTGTTCTGTTTGCACAACTGCCTCTTGATCCATGTACAAGTTCCTCATGAGCACAATGAAGTGTCCTGGAATTCCCATTCTTCAAGGCATTTGTTTTGATTGTTTTGATCCACACAGTAAATGCCTTAGCATAGTCGATAAAACACCAGTAAATATCATTCTAGTATTCTCTGCTTTGAGACAAGGTCCATCTGAAACCAACAATGATATCTCCCTTTTTCCATATCTTCTACAGAATCTGGTCTGAACTTCAGGTAGGTCCCTGTCAATGTACTGCTGCCACCATTGTTGGATGATTTTAAGCAAAATTTTCCTTGCATGAGTTATTGATGATATTATTCTATGGTTTGAGTATTCTGTTGGGTCACCTTTCTTTGAAATGGGCAGAAACGTGGATCTCTTCAAGTCAGTTCCCCAAGTAGCTGCCTTCCAAATTTCCTGGCCTACACAAGTCAGTGCTTGCGGTGCTTCATCAGTTTGTGATAACATGTCGATTGGTCTTTCCATCATTCCTGGAGCTTTGTTTTGGCTATGCTTTCTTGCAACTTATATTTCTTCCTTCAGTACCATTGGTTCTTGCTCATAAGCGACACCTCCTTTTAGGGTGGGACGTTCTTTTTGATACAGAGACTGTATTCTTTTCATTTTGGACTACTTCTTTTTGATACAGAGACTGTATTCTTTTCATCTTCCCTTGAAGTTTTCTGCATCATTCAACATTTTTCCCATAGAATGTTTCATTATTGCAATTTGAGGCTTGGTTCTTTTTCCCCTTTAATTCTTTCAGTTTATGATATGCTAAGCTTGTTCTCTTTTGGCTTTCTAATTTGCAGTATTTACAAATTTCATTATAATATTTGGCTTTTTTCTTCTCCAGTTGCTCTTTACATTTTTCTATTCAGCTCCTCGAGATTATTCTTTGTTCCATTTGCTTTAGCTACTCTGTGATTAAGAACAAGTTTCAGAGTTTCTTCTGACATCCACTTTGATCCTTCCTTTCTTTCCTGCCTTTTTAATGACTTTTGCTATCTTCTTGAATGATGGTTTTAATGTCCTCCCACAGCTCACCATGTCATCTGTCAGTAGTGTTCAATGCATCAAATCCGTTCTTGAGATATTCTCAAAATTCAGGTTAGATAGACTCCATGTTTTGTTTTGTCTCTATTGGACTTATTTTAGTTTGCTTTAGCCTTGTCCTGCACTTACGTATGAGCAATTGGTGGTCTGTTCCACGGTCAGCCCCTGGCCTGGTTTTAGCTGCTGATACTGAGCTTCTCCATATATCTTCCCACAGATGTAATAAACTTCATTTCTTTGGACTCCATCTGGAGAACTCCATGTGTTCAGTCACCTTTTGTGGATTTGAAAAAAGTTATCAGATGTGAATAAATCATTAGTTTTACAAAATCATATCATGTGATCTCTGCCTTCATTTCTATCACGGTCCATATTTTCCAACTACTGTTCCCTCCTCTTTGCTTCCAACATTTTCATCTCAATCACCAATAATTATCAATGCATCTTGATTACATGTTTGATCTTTTTTTTTTCTGAAGTTGTTGTTAGGTAACATTCTTCCATTTCTTCCTCACTAGCTCTTGTGGCCAGTGCATAAGTTTTAATAATAGTTGTATTGATTGAATCCCCTTGAAGGATGATATAAATGATTTTATCACAGACAGTATTGTACTTCATGACTGATTTTTCTATGTCCTTTTTTGACAATGAATGCCACGCCATTCCTCTTGATGCTATTATTCCATGCATGGTAAATCATATGATTTTCTCATTCAAAATGGCCAATACCAGTCCAATTCGGCTCACTAATGCCTAGAATATTGAGTTTAATGCATTCAACTTCATTTTTGACCACTGCCAATTTCCCTAGGTTCATTCTTCATACATTCCAAGTTCAATCAGTAGATTTTCACAGCTGCCTTGAATTGTGCCCCATCAGCAAATGATGATCCTGAAGGCTCCACTCCCGCAGATTATACCCATCTCACATTACCATGGTCAACTCTCCTCTGAGAAATCCGCTCCATCCTCAGTCACTTTTGCGTGCCCTCTGACGTGAGGAGCCCCTTGTTTGACACTATCTCTAACAAAGTTCTGCTTCCATTCCTTAGGCCTTCAGTATCTAACAAGGCTTTGAAGCTATGCCTAAGGTTTTCTGTGACTACTTCCTCCAAAGTGGGGAGCCAAGTGCTTCCCTGTTGTCTGTTCTTAGTCTGGAAGCTCCGCTGAAGCTTGCTCATTTTGCATTCCCTGGCTACCCTAGCTTCTAGCATCACAGCAACACACAAGCCACCAAACTAGGACGAACTGACAGACAAGTGGTGGCCTGACTGTAGTTGAGAGTATGAACCAAGGCAAAACCTTCGTTTCCTTTGAGAGATCTTTAAGCCTACTTCACCAGAAAGTTTGACTTCAGACACAACCTTTCATCTTCTTTGGGCTATGGTTGGCTAAAAGATACAAGCCACATCGCCATCAAAGCGATTCCTCATGATATAAAAGCTCTCTGGGTCACAGAGAAAAATCTAGGCACCATTAGAAGAGCATGTCCAAGATTTCTATCTGAAATAGTGGAGGCCAAGGAGCCCAGAAGCACCAGAGACGGTGGTTACAGAGACTATGGGACAGAGCAGGAGAAGGAGCACTAAGATTATGGGATCAAAGAGCACAGGCTGGAATCCTGAACCATGGAAGCAAAGACCAAGGGACCATGCTCTTGAGAGGCTGAGTACTGGAGACTGTCAGCTGAGGAGAGGGGTTGCTGTGGACGGAAAAACTGTATTTTTACTGTCTGCTGACTCACATTTGTGATAGCCTATTAACTTCCCGAATAAACCCCCTTCATTGTGAGTAGCCTCTGTAAGTTCTGTGCCTATTGCAAGAATTATCAAACCTAGCATAAAAGTAGCGTCTTGAGAGAAAATGTTAGTCTAAGAAGAGGGTAAAAAATTATACCTTCTGACAGTAGGGAAATCAAAGGAGGTCGGGCATGGTCAATCCTCCCTGCCCTTTATTGCAAAGACATGCCTCAAAAGAAGAAGCGAGAGCTACAAGTATCTATAAATAATAGAGACTTGGAATGTACAAAGTATGAAGCTCAGAATCGGAAGTCAACAAAAATTAAATGGAATGCATAGATATTGAAATCCTAGGCATTCGTGAGTTGAAATGTACTGGCATTGGCCATTTTGAATCAGGCAACCATATAGCCTACTATACCAGAGATAAAAAATTCAAGAGGAATAGTGTCACTTTTATAGTCAAAAACATTTCGAGATCTGTGAAAGAATAATATTTATGCTCATCCAAGGAAGTCTGAGTCAGAAGCAGTGAATTTGATGTTTGGTTTTGGAAGAAAGCCTTGTTAATACCACTATCGTTAAAAATTATGCAGCAACCAAAAGGTTAGGGGAAAGAAATTGAAAATTTCTAACAATTTCTTAATGAAATTGATTAAACAGGCAAGCAATTAAGATGCATTAATGGTGATTGCGATTGGAACGCAAACTTTGGAAACAAAAGGAAAGGACATTAGTTGGAAAATATGGCCTTGGTTAGTGAAACCAAGCTGAAGGTTGTATGATACAATTTTACAAGGCCAATGACTCCTACATTGCAAGTATCTTTTTAAAAATAATTAATTACCAACATGTGTGATCATGAAGGGCCAAAGGGACCAGGCTTCAAACACCAAAGGCGGGGAGAAAAATCATATCCTCGTCAATGAGGGTGGCGCGTGATGGGGACCCAATGCCCATCTCTAGACAACTGGACATACCTTGCAGAGGGGTAGTGGGGAGATGAGTCACTTAGGGTTCAGTATAACAATAATGAAACCCACAACCTTCCTCTAGCTCTTAAACGCTTCCTCCCCCAACTAACAGGACCCCAATTCTGCCTTGCAGATCTGGCTAGACCAGATGATGCACAGCGGTACAGATGGGAATTGGAAACGCAGGGAATCTAGGACAGATGAATCACTCAGGACCAGGGGTGACAGTGGCGATACCAGGAGGGAAGAGGAGTGTAGAAAGGGGGAATTGATCACAGAGAGCTACATATAACCTCCTCTCTGGGGGATGGGCAACAGAGGGGTAGGTGAAGGGAGACGCCGGTCAGTATAATATAAGATATAATTATAATTTATAAATTATCAAGACTGCATGGGGGAGGTGGGTAGAGGAAGGGAGGGGAAGGGGGGGGAAAGGAAAATGAGCTGATTCTGGGAACCCAAGAGGCAAGCGAATTTTGGGAATGATGAGGGCAACAAATGTATAGATGTGCTCTACACAATTGATCTATGTATTGTGATGAATTTTATGAGCCCCAATAAATTGATCTTTTTAAAAAATTAATTAATCAATCAATTAATTGTTCTTTGGTCAATGCAATATGTCATTTAATTTCCTTTTTCCCAACAGATTTATTGGCAGGTAATTTACCTGACTACCTTTTTTGGATAAAATAAATTGTGACTATCTGTGGATTTCCACAGATCGAATATATAGAAATCAAATGAACTCTATCTGGGGGAAGAGATGATAGAGAAATTCAATGCTAGCAGCAAACAAAATCAGAGGCCCATTATAAAGCAAGCCATCGGTTGTTCATATGTAGGTGCAAGTACATAAGAGGGGAAAAGAACTTAATTACAGCATACCTGAATTTACAGAATGCCTCCAGAATACATGCTCCCTAAAAACTAATAAAAAATACCTGACAAGCCATGAAAGAACATGATACATGAAGAAAGCAAGTGGTCATTAGTTCTTGCATCATGACCTTGCTCAATACTCGCCCTCAGGAAGGGAACACAGAAGATATGGGTGCTATAGCAAAGTGTGCTGAAGAAATAAGATGGTGCCCAGCTATCAGATAAAACAGCATCTGGTGCCTTAAAGGCTTGTTTCCAAACAAACAGCCATCTAAGTAAGATGTCAACTAAATCCACGTGGAAGAAGCACATCAACCTCAGTGACAAGGATTGTAAATCATATAATCCAAAGCCAATCTGGTGTTCAATATTTTCCGTATTCTTGTTGTTTCCTGTTTGTTCATATTGGAGTTTATTTCAGATGTGTTTTGTTATAGGAGGTGACCCTCTTGAATTTTTGTTATATGTTTTTCTGTTTCTCAACATATGAAACCCAGGATTGATGAACCTATAGAGATAGCAAGTATAATAAGGGTTTCTGAGGGGTACGCAAAGGGGAGGGTTGAGAGGGAGCTGATGTCAATGAGTTCAAGAAGGAACAGAATGTTTTGAAACTGATTGTGGTAGCAGTTACACAATACTGCTTGATGTGATTGAACTATGGAACAATCTGGTATCCATATTAGCTCCCGGTAAAATGGTTTGGGGAATAAAAAGAGACAGTCAAAAAGAAAAGATTAAAGGAAATATCAGAAGAGACTCTGACACTTGCTCTTGTCAGTAGAGTCGCTGAGGCCCATGAAGGAAATGGTGATGGAAAAGAACTGAGCAGAAAATCTCAGTGACCGTTCAAGAAGACAAAGCAAAATGTCATTGTGAAATGCACAACGATCTGGTATAAGAAAGCTGGAATTTATTAGCACAGTTGCACTGTAGAAAAAAAATCAAGCCTTGAGTTACCATACGGAAGGAGTATATGGGCAAAACATTTAACAATGCAGAAAACATCAAAAGAAGACGGAAAGAACGCAGTCACTACACCAAGAATAATTGCTTGACAGTCACACATTCCAAGGGGTGGCATGTAAATGAGAACTGATGGTGTTGATGGAAGAAATCCAATTTGTCATGAAGACATTAAGAAAAAGAGGATGATGAAGCCCTGGAAGGAAGTACCCATTTGTCTATGGAAAGAAAATTAGACCACAGCTACCTGCTTAACTGATGGGACTAGATCCCTACTTCAAATATTCCAAAGAAAGAAGACCCAATAGAATGTGGAAATTATTGAACGAAAACCATCTTACTAAGGTAACATGATATGTAAACTACATAGTTTATTTGTGATATAATTACTATTGGGCATATTACTTACAAAAGAGTAAAAGTTTCACTTGCTCACTTTGTGATATTGGGAAAATCACTTATCATCCCTGAATATTTTCATTTCTCATTTTTAAGAATATGTAGTAACACATTTTTTCTGATTTCATAAATGTGTTAAAGATCAAAATACTCTAACATAGGTTAGAACATATTTCAAAACTTGTAAAGAGTAATTCAACCATTATGCATCATCATTGCAAATTGTACTATGTAACTGAGGTATATTCCTTGAGGTTCATTAAGTATTTTTTAACAGAGCAATAAGTTCTTCACTATCACATGTTCCATTCAAAAAAAGTCCTTCGAAACAGCATTCAGCTTCTTTGTGAGGAGCTTTAAAAACTACATCAAAACTTCATGTCTGACTCTTCATGGTTCCCATCTTTGTTTATATTAGTGTAGAAAATATATTTAAAAGTGTGAAGCAAGCTACATAAGACACTTTAGACATATTGCCAAGACTTGTCCGGGGATATGTTTATCAGTATTCATAGGAAATACAATATAAGGTAACTTAAGAACCTCTCCATAGTAAATTGTAATTGTAACCTACCAATCTCAGGCACAAATGCAAGTATCATTCTCCTAATGCAGTCATATTAATTCAAAGTTTAGTTATATTGGTCTTTAACCATGACTTGGTGTTAGCTCTGAGTCTGTAGGCTATGCTTTTCTGTTGAAATGTCTTGTTTTCTGAGCTATTGCTAACTTCTTTTATATAGCTAAAACCTCCATCAGTCCAAATCTGTGACACTTAGCTTCCCTGTTTCAATATGTTTTAGCACTTAAAGGGCTTATAGTATTTTTTCTAGATAATCTAATCCTTAGATGTGAAAGGTGAAGAACCAAGAATAATTTTAAATGAAGGACAAAAATAGAGATAGGTTTATGGTGAAAAAGCGTTCACTTCACTCTTTCCTGATGATATTCCAGGCACGTGCTTTACGGCCAACTTTGATCTAGACTCCACGGATGGTGTCCACTGAACCTTAGCCAATCAGGATGCTTGAATTCCCTTGCTGCAATCATTGTTTCAAATACAGTCCAATCAGAACAAAGTTTGGCACCATTCAATGATTATAGGGAGCAGCTCCAAGGCTGGTAGATACGTTGAAAGAGCAACTGACGTTTCATTGAAATTGAAAGTCCCAAACTCACTTAGGTAGAAACTGGTAAAACAGAAATTTGAACTCATATCTGCATAATCTAAAAAGTCCTGTCATTTCTCTCAGGCTCAGGTACCATTGGAATGTTTTATTAGCAATGATTTAAACACATCGTTTTGTTTTTTCTAATAAATTTTTGACTCCTCTGGGGTCAACTTGAGTCACATTAACATAATTAAGCACAAAGCCATAAACAGATGATGTCTAATAAATGTTTGCTGAATTAATGAACAAATTGAAGAATGACACCAGAATTTAAGTACAATTTACATAGGAATAAACATAATTTTTTATTGAGTTTTAAAATCTACTTCCTTCTTTGAATAGTATAGCTTACAGGTGAAGGGTAGATTGGATTTACCAAAGCACATGATCTTGAAAATAGGCTGATGCCTCAGCGTCATTTCTCAAATAATTCCTGACAAGTCGAAACTCTATGGGAACTCATGCAACCTCAACTTCCTCCTATTTTGTAGGCCACGTTTGCGTGGTTCTTCACCCCAGCTCTATGAAAGGCATGGTTCCTGGATAATTTGACCTGAAGGGCCAACAAACACTACTCTGCCCATAAAGTTATTATAACAGGCAAGGAGATTGTTTTGTCACCATAAATGTTACTCCCATTGTTTTAACTGATGGCGATAGTAAACGTTTACATCTGTGATTATGTTTTTACTTAACAAGCTGTCATTTTAATTGCTAACTGGTTCCTTTTAAAACTATTCACTTACTAACAGGCTCAATGGAGATTTACCTTTTTAACATGATGCCTTTTCAAATTGATATATCTTCCTTGATTTAAAATGTCTATGGATCTTATTCATTGATTAAGCACAGCATTTGGGGGGGATGACAAACCCACATAAAAGGGCTTACTGTATTCTAGGCTATTAAATGAGCCACATTCAAAGTTTTAACTTGGACTTAAAGGCTAGAAAGAGACAAGACAGCTGGTAGTCAGTTTTTGGCGTTTGAGGGGTTTGTAAGTGGGAAAGAAAGGGTCGTTTTGTCATAAAGCAGAATGTTTGGGTCTACCAGGAAGTGGAAGCTATTAAAAGTGTATGTCCTACGTTGTAGAGGGTGAGGGGAAGTGAACTGAATTTGCTTTGGTGCATAAAGCAAGAAACAATGAAATGTTTTTCAACGTTTATTATATTAGACCAATTTGGTGGATTTATTCATAAGATAGAAAAATCTGGTAAATCATTCATCACAAAATGTTAGATGAGTGATAATACTTTCTACTAAGACAGTAGAAAGTTCATAACATTGAAAAGGGGCTAAGTGAAGTAGAACGAAAGACCTTTTTAATAGCAAGTTCATAACGATGATCACTTTTAATTAAATGTTAATTATTATATCAAGTATATTTGGCAAGTAGAAGTGAAGTTGAAAAAGTTTATAAATAAGTAACTCCAACAATTTCTCAAGTATACAGCTGAGAAACAAGATGACAGGTTTAGTAACTTAAGTATGTTGTTATTTCTGAAATTTTAAGATATTTCCGTAATTTTCTAACATTCCTTCTGAATTTTAATTAACTTTGTTTGGCTTTGCATTCGGTTGGAAATTTTCCAGTCAAATAGATAGTCGAGTTGCGCAATCTACAGATAAGCTCTTGCTTTGCTGATCTACTGAGACATTTGACTGAACATTTTAAGCAAACAAAATAAGTAGATTATATTGGACTTATAAAAAAGGAATAATATTCAGAACTTGATGCCCATCAGTGTAAGTCAATATATTTCTAGAACTCTGGAAGTAACGGAGTTCTTCAATTAGAAATGCGCAAAAAAAATTTTATTAATTTTAAATTTTATTTTATTGGGGCCTCTTACGGCTCTTATCACAATCCATACATATATCCATTGTGTCAAGCACATCTATACATATGTTGCCATCACATTTTTTCAAACCATTTTCGTTCTACTTGAGCACGTAGTATGAGCTCCTCATTTTCTCCACTCCTTTCCCCACCCTCCCTCCCCCATGAACTCTTAATTTTTTTTTCATGTCTTACACCAACCCCGACCACTGTCTCCCTTCACCCACTTTTCTGTTGTCTGTCCCACTGGGAGGGGGCCATATGTCAATCATTGTGATTGGTCCCCCCTTACTCTCCCATCCCCTTCCCTTCCCCTCCTAGTATTGCTCCTCCCCTTATTGGTCCTGAGGGGTTTATCTTTCCTGAATCCCCTGTGTTGGAAGCTCTTATCTGTACCTGTGTACATGTTTGGTCTAGCCAGATTTTTAAGGTAGAATTGAGGTCATGATAATGGCTGGGGGTGGAGATGGCAGGGGAAGCATTCAAGAACTAGAGGAAGGTTGTGTGTTTTGTTGTGGCTATACTGCACCCTGACTGGCCGTCTCTTTCTTATGACCCTTCTGACAAGAGACTGATGGTGTTTGAGTCTCCACTCTGCCCTCCCCTTCATTCACATCGATATGATTTGTTTTGTTTTGAGTCTTTGATGCCTGATACATGATCCCATTGACAACTCATGATCACACGGACTGGTGTACTTTCTCCATGTGGGTTTTGTTGCTTCTCGGCTAGATGGCTGCTTGTTTACCTTCAAACCTTTAAGACCCAAGACTCTATATCTTTTGATAGCCAGGCACCATCAACTTTCTTCACCACATTTGCTTATGCACCCATTTGGTCTTCGGAGATTGTGTCAAGGAAGGTGAGCATCACAGAGTGTCGGGTTAGTAGAACAATGTGTCCTTGCGTTGAAGGAGTACTTGAGTGAAGACTCAATGTCCATCTGCTGCCATAACACTTTATAAATAAATATATGCATATAGATATATTCCCTTATCATTATATATAAATGTATTTACATATATACATGCATGTATTTAAACCTCTACAAATTTCCTTTGCCTCCAAGGTCTCTATTTCCTTTTACTTTCCTCTTGTCCCACTATCATGTTGGGCCTTCATTCAGGTTTCGGTAATTCCTCTCGATTACATTGCCCTTGATCAAGCCCGACCCAAAGCATCCTACACCCTCCTCACCATCAATTTTAGATCACTTGTTCTTCCCTTGCCCTGGGTTGTTGGAACTCCTTTTCCTTTCCCCCACCTCCCCCTCTCCCGTGTCCCCCAGGAGCTGTCTGTCCTATTGTTCTCTTCTCCAGATTGTTCATCCTGCCTATCTTGTCCAGATAGACATGCAGAGACAATAATACATGTAAAAACAAAGCAAAGCAAAACATAACATAACAAAAGAAAACAACAACTAAACCAAAAAAATTGAAAACCAACAGCAAATAAAAGAAAAGCCCTCAAACAAATCCAGGTCTGTCCACTGACCTTGATGAGTGTTTTCCAGTTGAGTCCCCTGGGGTGCCAAAGTCCACCTTTGGAATTCCTCGAGGACTTCATTGCTTTGCTCCTCCTGCTGCTCTGCTGCACGTCCTTAGTGTTTTGCGCTGGTGAAATGGGGTTGGGGCAGGCACATCTCCTGCACCAGGTCCCCAGTGCTGTCCCCCATAGCACTATGGGTCAGTGAGGGACCTCGTGTCTCATGGTGTGGCTGACCCTGTGATCCTCGCTGTGCATTGGCTGTTCTGAGGCAGAATATTGTCCACAGGACAACAAAATACAATTTTGAAAACCAGATCAGACCTAATGTGCATGACAAGGTTGTTGTGTTTTTT
>NW_022111373.1:102444975-102446585 GCF_000313985.2 Echinops telfairi
TCCACCGCCACTGGATCCACAAGACTTTCCACCCACTGGCCTCTGATCTTCCATTAAATGTGCTGTGTGAGTCTGAAGAGGAATTTATAGACTGATCTTGGATATATGGGCAATATTGTACTTACAGACTTGTTCTAGACTGGCCTGGGATGTTTTCTCAATATGCAATTGCTCTTTTATATAAAGCTCTTTCTTATACACATATCAGTGTCCATGAATTTGTTTCTCTAGTTAGCACAGACTAACACAATAGCACACAATTAATTCTATTGGAAGAAACTTACATCCTCAAAGGGATTTTATTTTAAGGAATTACTAGGTCTTAAATGCCAAAGAACCAAGCCAAGTTGACAACAAAATCTTGACTATAACAGTCCACCCCTTGTGAACTTGGCACTATACACACATCATCTTAAACCATGAATAATAAATATATAGATAAACACAATTATAAAGCCATATTTTCACTTTATGTAATAAACTAGCACACCTACAACCAAAAATGCACTAACCCCAGAGACATGAGAGAATATACTAAGAGGAAACTGGTGGTTAGCATTAGGGAAAATTGATCTTATAGGTTATAGGTGAACATCTTATATAAATGGATAAAAGTTAAAGCATGGACCCATTATTTTACTTTATTTGCTGTGAAGTGAGTGTTTTGATGTATAATATGCAATGTATGCAATTGCATATGATATATTGGATAACATCGTGGTGGATAGAGCATTCTGTAAGTCCAGGAATGGTAATTTTGCCACAACCATTTCATAGAAGGAAAGCAAAAACATATCCAGAATAAATGTCTATTCCAGTGAGAACAAAATGCTATCCTTTCCCTTATGGAGTGACCACATATAATCTGCATGCCACAAAGTTGTTGGTTGATCTCCCCAGGGAATGGTTAGTCCTATATCACAGACTCAGTCTTGGTTTCTGCTGCTGGTGGATTGAGCACTTAACAGTAACAGTACTTGTGGTCATAGTAAGTGGAAGTTCAAGTTGCTGAACCCATACATGAACTCCATTTTTACCACCATGGCCATTTTGTTCATGAGTCCATTGGGCAATGACAGGCGTGGCTGGAGAAAGAGGAGGACCAGTCTATACAGAATATGTCATCTTACCCCTTGATGTTAGAAATATCCTCTGCAGAGGTAACCCTTTGGTAGGCATTCACATGAGACACGAGTAATTTAATTATTTTAATGAACTCATAGAGCTCTATCCACATACCTTTCCCCACACATCGTTGTCAAAAGTTTTCCAATCATGCTCCTTCCAAATCACAGATCATGCAGCCAAAAGATCACGTCTCCTTTCTAACAAAATTAACAAAATTATCAAAGTTCTGCCAATAGGCGCATTTCCCTTCAGCACTGTCATTCAAGGTTGTAGTACTACTACTATCCACTTCTGAACAGTGCCTGTGTATCATTTGTAAACTAAGCATGAGTTTCTGCTGCCACAGTCAATTTATCATAAAGAACTCCCCATAGGGACATACATACAGATGGAGAGAGGAAAGGTAAGATGACAGGAGTAGAGAACATAGGCATTGGGCCACTTCCTTGTGCAAATTATTTATGCCTTTGGGTCCTCCTTAA
>NW_022111373.1:102447333-102453416 GCF_000313985.2 Echinops telfairi
AGATTCAATCAGTGTAATGTCATCAACGTAGTAGACCAGTGTGACATTTTGTGAAAGAGGAAAGAGAGATCCCTGAAGATTACATTGTAACATAGTGCTGGAGAGTTGCTAGAACCCTGAGCGAAGATGGGGAAACTAGAAATGATAAAAAGGCATTCTGGTGGCACTTCAAAACTGGAATTGAGAAAAAGAAATTGGCTAGATCAGTAGCCATATCATATCATATCATATCATATCATATAGCAAATGAAGTATTATTTTGCTCAAACAATGAAACCACATCATCTAGACTTGCAGCTGAAATTGGAATCACTGCCTGGGTATGTTTATTGAAAACCACGGTTATGCTCCAACATTGATGGTTTTTCACAGGGCCAAATTGTACAGCTAAGTGGGAATCCTGAGTTCTTCAGCTCCATCTCTGCCATCCCTCCAGGAGCACACTATTACTTTCGGTTTGCTATTTAGAGGCCGTTCTAATGGTGTCCTGATGGCTTTTCTGATAATGGCCCTTATTCCACACGCTAGGGATCCAACATGTCAATTCTGCTGGTTATTGAGTAAGTCTATCTCAATCATATATTCTGGCACTGGGACGATAACTATAGGATGCATTTGGGGATGACTCCGTGCCGGTCCATTAGGAACTTGACTTCCATATGCCACACTATTAATGGTGGACCTTAACATTTGGGGATGCCTGCTGGAATTAGTGTCAGTTCAGAACCAGTGTCCAGAAATCCCTGAAATTTTGATTATTTCCTTTTTCCCAATGAAGAGTCGTCCTTGTAAAAGTCCATAAACCTTTGGGAGAAAGACTGAGAGAAAAACTAAGAAAAATGTTTGCTGTTGTAATGGAATCCTCCTCAAGGGACCCAGCCTCCCCTTCATTCATGAGGTTGTGGGTCTATAAATATAAACTGGCTAAAATCTGGCAATTGATTGAGGGATCACTCTGTTCTGAATTAACCTGTCATTCACTTGACTTAGAATTCTTCAGCTTATCAAGTAAGTTTTTTGTACCTTTCCTAGTTATTTCACTCCTAGGAACATCCTGCCTAAGTAGCCAATGGCAAAAGTGCATGTGAATCAGACTACCTTGATTATGACTTTGATTTTGCTGTCCATTAAGGTAGCCACACCTACCTTGTCTTTGTTCATTATGTGTAGTCAGTTGGCCCATATCATCAAAAGATTTCGTCAACTCATGTGTCCTTGTTCAATCACAGCAGTTCTTACTATCAACTTTAATTTATTTAGAGTAGCAATCACAGCACTATTCAATGATGCTGGGGTTCCCTTCGGAAATATGCTCCCCAGTGTTGTAGCAAACGGCGTTTCCTTGGAGTGGTCCTTGTTTGTTTATGGGTCCATAATGATAAAGCTACTTCAACCTAGTAATTTCCCTCAGCCTTTGCATGCCTTCCTCTAAAGTACACGGAGGCGAGTCTGCTCGGTCAATGTGATTAATTATAGGCCATCACTCAATCCACGATTCAGTGACCCAACCAAAGAAACTATTAAAGCTCTCTAGCTAACACATTGAATGAAGACTCTGTGCTGACTGAAGCATATCAACACACTCATGGTGACCAAACCTTGTGTTCCTTCAACACCCTTAACAGTCATCCCCCAAAATACTCTCTGGGTTTCTATTTACACATAGTAGATTATAGATTAAGAGAGCCACAATTGCCATTGCAAATGTAAGAAGTTACAAATAAACAGTGAAGGCTGCTACAATAAATCCTGAAGTGCTAAGTTGGTTATACCACTATGTTCATTTTTCTATGTATCTATATGGAATAGGGATAGTCTATAGTTATATGAGTCATATATATATGTGTGTATAGTATATACATGACCTTATATACTCATATAGCGACACAAATAAATTTAGACAGGTATGTACACATGGGTTGTATACATACATACATTTCCTAGCTTTATCTGTTAAGCAATGGAAATGTGGTGACAATCCAAAGCAAACGTGCGTTTGTCATCTTCTTCTTTCCCAATAAAATGAACTAGAACTCCTTGGAGAAGTTATGAATGCTAAGGCTTAGACAGGGTAATTGCAAGACAAGTCTGGGAATCTTATGGTGTGATAAACAACGAAAGTACTCAAAAAAACTGAGAGAAGAATAAAAGCATTTCCAAAAGAAACAGAAGCCAACATAAAAGAACTCCCAATGGCTAGAACGGGAACAGTTTAAGCAATAACATAATAATACCAATGGATTCTAACTCAAAATAAAATAAATGCCCGTGAGTCCATGCTGTAAGAAGTAAATTATTTTTTTAATAACTAGGGATGAAGAGGAACTCTTTATTGAGGTCATGGTGCCTCTGTGTGCAGCAGACGAAAACCTGCTGCGTCTCGAGCCAGCCTCACAGTTGTTCTTACATTGGAACCCATTGTTCAATAAGCCCCTACATCAATCCACCATGTAAGAGCCTTCCTCCTTTATACTGCTTTTCCACTTCACCAAGCATGATGCCCTCTCGAAGGACTGGTGTCTCCTGTCACTATGTCCAAAGTACGAGAGACAAACTCTCCGCATCTTTGCCTCTAAAAAACATTCTGGCTATACTTTTAGCAAGACATATTTGTTTGTCCTTTTGGCAGCCCGTAGTATTTTCAATATTTTTCACCAGCACCATAATTAAAATGCATCATTTATTCTCTGTTCTTTAGTCAATGCCCAACTTTTATATGCATATGAAGTCACAGACTATACAAATAGCTTGGGTCAGACCTACCTTACTCCTAAAACAAACATGCTTGCTTTTCAGCACTTTAAAGAGACCCTGTGCAGCAGTTTTACCCAGTGCAATGCTTCCTTTGACCTCTGTTGTTTCCACAAGAGTTGACTGTGGATCCAAGCAAGCTGAAATCCTTGCTGCCTTTAATCTTTTCTTCTTTTGTCATGATATTACTTGTTGACCCAGTTATGAGGATTTGAGTTTGGGGTTGTTGTTTTTTTTTAACATTAAGTTATACTCCATACTGAAGGATGCAATCCTTGATCTTCATCAGCAAGTACTTCAAGTTCTCCTCACTTTCAGCAAGCAAGGTTGTGTCATCTGCATATTGCAGGTTGTTAATAAGCCTTTCTCCAATGCTGCTGCCAGATTCTTCTTCATATAATCCAATTCTCTAATGATTTGTTTAGCACAAGGATTGAATAAGTATGGTGTGAGGATACAACCCTGACACCCACCTTTCCTGATTTAAATAATGCTCTGTTCCCTAGTTCTGTTTGCACTACCTCTTAATTCCTGTACAAGTTCTGCATGAGCACAATGAAGTGTTCTGGAATTCCCATTCTGCTCAAGGTCATCCAGAGTTTGTTATGATCCACATCGTCAAATGCCTTGGCGTAGTCAATAAAACATAAGTAAACATCTTTCTGATATTCTCTACATTTAGCCAAGATCCATCTGACATCAGCAATGCTATCCCTCATTCCATGTCCTCTTCTGAATGTGGCCTGAACCTCTGGAAGCTCCCTGTCAATGTATTTTGCTGCTGTTGGATGATCTTAAGCAAAATTTTGCTTGCATGGGGTATGAATAATATTTTTTCTACAAGTTGAACGTTATATTGGGTCACCTTTCTTTGGAATGGTTACAAACATGGATCTCTACCAATCAGTAGGCCAAGTAGCTGTCTTCCACATTTCTTGGCTTTGAAGAGTAAGTTCTTCCAGTATTTCATCAGCTTTATTAAAATTGGCATTCCTTCAATTCCTGGAGGCTTCTTTTTGGCTAATGCCTTCAATGCTGCTTTGATGTCTTCCTTCAGTACCATTGGCCTTGATCCTATGATACCTCTTGAAATGATCAGTTGTTCACCAGCTCTTTTTAGTACAGTGACTTTATTCCTTTCATCTTCTTTTGATGGGTCTTAAATCATTCAATATTTTGTCCATTTAGTCTTTTAATACTACAACTTGAGGCTTGATTTTTTTTTTCTTTCAGTTTAAGATGTGCTAGTGTGTTCTTCCCTTTTGATGTTCTACCTCTAGCGTTTTGCCCATATTATAATTCTACTGTCTATTCTTGAGTTACCTTTGGGAATTTTGTGTTCACCTCTTTGACTTCATCACGACTCCCATTTGCCTGAGCTGCTCCACAATCAAGAGCATGTTCCAGAGCCTGTTCCTACTTCCACCTTGATTCTTTCTTGTCTTCTTAATGACTTTCTCTTTACTCATGTATGATGTTCTTGATGTCACCCCACAGCTCATCGGGTCTTCTGCCATTTTGTTCCATGCATCAAATCTATGCTTGCGATGTTCTCGAAATCCAGGTGGTATGTACTCAATGTCATATATTGTCTTTTGTGGACTTGTTTTAATTATCTTCAGCTTTAACTTGAAGTTTCATAGAACAACTGATGATTTGCTCCACAGCTGGCCAATTGCCTCATTTTAGCTGGTGATATTGGGCTTCTCCATCATCTCTTCCCATGACTGTAGTCTTTGATTTCTATGGATTCCATTTGACCTTTTGTGTTATTGTAAAAAAATATTTACAATGAAGACGTTGATTATATTGCAGAACTCCAGGTGACCTCCAGCAGAGTCTATCACCAAGACCATATCCTCTACCACATTCTTCCTGTTTGCTTTTAACTTTTGCCCTCCAACCACCAATATCTATAATTGTGTGTTCATTACATATTTGATCAATTTCAGATAGAAGAGGTTGGTAGAATTCAATTGCTGACCACTACCTTTAGTGATTGGTGCACACATTTGATTAATGCTTGCATTGATTGGATGTCCTTGCATATGCATAGACATTCTCCTATCACAGACAGATTTTGAAATGTCCTTTATAAACGTGAATGGGATGCCATTGCTCGTGCATGTGTCAGTCCTGGCATAGCAAACCATATGATCGTCTGATCCAAAATGGCAATGCCAGTCCACTTCAGCTCACTAGTACCTATAATGTTAATCTTCAGAAGCTCCATTTCATTTTTGACAACATCCAATTTTTCCTACATTCTTAATAAGTATGTTCTAAGCTCCAAGTATTAAATTGATGTTTGTAGCTATTTGATCTCATTTTGCAACACAGCCCATCAGCAAATGAAGGTCCCAAAGGCTTTACTCTCACAGGATTTATTTCATCCACATCATTATGGTCAGCTCAACTTTTAGAAAGCATCTCTTCCTCCATGACATTCTGAGTGCCTTCTGGCTTGAAGGATTCCATTTCTAGAACTATCTCCGACAATGTTCTTCTCTATTTATGAGGTTTTTGGTATCTGAAGATGTCTTAATTCTGTCCGTAATGTTTTCAGTGGCTGGGTCCTCAAAAAATGGACCACCTATTCCTTCCCTGTAGTCTGTTTTTAGTCTGGAGGTTCTTCTGAAACCTGTGCATGTTGAGTGACAGTGCTGGTATTTGAAATATCAGTGGCATTGCTTCCAGCATCACAGCAATACAGAAGCCACCACAGTACGACAAATGACAGTCTTTCAGACAGAATGAGGACTTACTGAGTGGGCTGAAAAAAGGAAAGCTGTGTACTACGATGGTTGTGTCCTCTCACCATGTTTATTAAATGTGTACACTGGGCAAGTAATCTGAGGTGCTGGATTGTAGGAAAAACAACATTAGGACTAAATAGAGACTTATCAACGACTTGAGATGTGTAGACGACACTTTTTTTGCTGAAAGGGAGGAGGACTTATAGCACTTGCTGATGAAGATGAATGACTGTTGTCTTCAACATGGATTACAACTTACTGCAAATAAAACCAAAATCCTCACTACTGTACCAATAGATTACCTCATGCTAATGCAGACAAGACGGAAGTTGGCAAGGATGTCATTTTAGTTGGATCCACAATCGGTGCTATAGAAGCAGTTGTCCAGAAATCAAAGGACACATCGCAGAGTAAGACTGCTGTGCAAGACCTCTTTAAGGTGTTGAAGAGTAAAGATGTCATTTTGAGAACTTAGGGATGCCTAACTCAAACAATGGTATTTTCATCTGCCTGATAGGCATGTGAAATTTAGATACTGAATAAGGAAGACTGAAAAGAATTGATGCATTTGGATTA
>NW_022111373.1:102454720-102458385 GCF_000313985.2 Echinops telfairi
AACTATACCAAACCCGTTACCGTTGAATCAATTCCAACTTCTGATGAACCAGTAAGATTGCACCATGGGATTCAAAGGCTGCACTCTTTACAGACTCAGACAGCTGCATCTTTCCTCATCTAAGGAGAGACAGGTGGGATGGAACTGCCAACTGTTCAAATTGCAGCCAGGTACTTTAACCACTGGAGCAACTATACGGATTCATAAGTACAATTATAATAGCTATGTTTTTAAATACATGCTAATTTAAGCAGAACAAAATAAAGCCCACAAAGAAATAAATAAACTTTTCTAGATTTTATTGGTCACCAGAAAGAATGTTTCCTTGGCAAAATAAACCAAAATACAAAGTTGTCTACAATGATTTTAAGTGCACACCTCAGATGAGAGTATCTTTCTGAATTTTCTTTTTCATCCCAGTGAGTGAACAGGTAATTAGTGATTGAAGTTGTAGACACTCTTCAGCTGTGAAGGAATCTTCCACAGGAAAAGGGGTTAAGAAGTTAAACCACGGGGACAATGATGCATCATTGAAAGGCACGTTCCTTTTCATTCCTATGGTTTAAACGAGAAAACCTGTCAGTTGAAAGAATAGGTGTTCTTTGAGTCATGGGTGGCAAGCTAAGTCACAAGCTTATCCTGATTTTTTTAGCCTGAAGCTGAAGTCCTTGATTCTCCTTCTGACAATTCCCCTGCAGCATTCTGGCTGCTCCACTTATACATGCCACGGGGATTATCTGGCAGTAATTACAAACTTTCCTTTCTGTAGGTTTTTGATTTTTAAGTTGAATGACTTGTAATTTTTCAAGTTTTCCGAATGTTATCTCTAATCTCAGGATGGAACTCACAGTAGTCAAAATTTAAAACAAAATAAGACAGGTTTTGTGAAATGTGACGAATACCTAGGCTATTGTTAGAAACGAGCACTATGGTGAAAACTAAACACGGGGAGTTCTTAAATGGTGCTTTGCTTTCCCCACATGACTACAATGTTGTACTTAAATAGCCAAAAAAAGGAAGTGGGGCATTTGGAAGATTTGCTTCCCGGGTAATTTGAGTTAAAATGAACAAATATGAAAGGAGTTCACATCTATTTGTTTGAGCCTATGCCCAGGGATCTTCATAAAAGGACCATGATTAGAGAGTGCAACAGAGGTGCTAACCACAAGGTCTAAGGTTCAAGGCCACCAGCCACTTAATTATACTGTAGGAAGGAGTTACAGTCTCTCCAACCCTCATGGGCAGTTGTACCCTATCCTCTAGGGTCACTATGAGCTGGAGTCGATGACAGTGATTTTGAGTGCTTAGAGATGGCCAAGGCAAATGAGCCCTGGTTTCAAAGAGTTGCAATCGAATAAATGTCCGTGAGTTTGGTTTTTTTGAGTATCACCAAAGGGTAGGCTGCTGCACAAGTCCTATTTCAAGTGTTAATGGACAAAGTTGTCACATTGGCATCTCAGTTATGGGTGACCCACCCCGTGAACTATGAATAAGGAAAGCCGAAGAAGAAGTGATGCATTTGAGTTATTGGTGTTGGTGGGAAAACAACAACAACAAACCATGAAAACACCAGAGACTGCCAGAAGAACAAAAGATCCTGTCTTGGAGAAAAGACACCCAGGACATTCCTTAAAGCCAGAAGAGTGAGACTTCGTCTCGCGTCAACATACTATCAGGGAAGACCAGTTACTAGAGAAAGATACTATGCTTGGGGAAGTATAGGCTTGGTGGGGGAGGGATGGCAACCTCCAGCAAGATGGGTTAGCACTGTAACTTAAACAATGGGCTCGATTATGACCATTGTGAGCCTGGTACAGGGCAGTATTCTGTTCTGCTGTCTAGGAGTTAGCTATGAGTTGAAACTGCCTCAATGGTACCTAACAAAGTGTCCAAAAGAAAATACAACAAAGTGAAAAAACTAAAACAACATGATATTGGCTTGGATTGCATTGTTTATTTACTAGTCAAAGTTAATCTGTAGCCTGGATATAAGTACTTTTGTCTTCTTGGGAAGTGTTTGAAAATGCGGCGGACTTCATCGAAGTGTTTGAGACTGGGAGCTTGTTCCTATTGCTCAGGCTACCTGTCAAGGCCAGTACTGAAACCTCTTCCAAGTCCTGGGGTGTCCTAGTTTCAAGAATCCCTAGTGGCCAGAGGTTAAATCCTTCAGGCATTAATTGAAAGGTTGGTAGCTTGAACCCAGCCACTGTTCTTTAGAAGAAAAATGAGGCTTTCTGCTCTTGTAAGGATTTATAACCTTGGAAACCAAAAGAGAATGTTTCCTAGGGCACTATCAACTCCGTGGCAATGGGTTATATGGTTGCTATGAATTGGAATCAATTCAATGACAACAGGTTAGCTTTTTGAGTTTCATTGCCAGGGTCAAATGTGCAGCTACACTGCGATTCTGACCTGCACACTCAAGTCTGCTTTGTCATTTTACCTCTTAGAACGCCACAGAAAATCATGAAACCATACTTGTTTGTGTACTCTGCCTGTGTACCAAGGCATGCCCCGGATAGTCCGACCCTGGTTTTCACTCATGGTTCTGGTCTCCAGGCAAGTCTGATGATCTGTTTCCTGGCTAAGCACTAAGCAATTTATGTTTCCTTACCAAGCTGTTAGTAGGGAAGAAAATAAAATTAGTGACTAGCTGGACAATGTCTGTCTCAATTAAGCAATCAAACAAAAAGTTAGATGGCAATAGATGTCTGATAATTATAAAATAGAATCTTGAAATAATGAGGAATGGTTTGATTTCTCCACCACATGTCTGTCAGATGGTCAGATTGTGTGTTGCTGTGGTGCTGAAAATGATGTCACTGATAACTCAAAGGCCAGTGGAAGGCCAGTTGAAAATACCATTGCTCGGGTCAGGCACGCCTTAGTTTCAAGTGACAGCCATGCTCTTCGACACATTGAAGAGATCTTGTAGAGAAGATTTACCCAGGGCGATGTGTCCTTGGGTTTCTTCACTACTGCATTGAGAGCACAGATTGAGGTACTGTCTACAGCGTCTTTCCTTCTATGAGCCACTAATAAAATCCTCCAGTGTCGACTCTATGTCTAACCAGAACAAATCTGTCTCTTGGGAAAATCTAGAACGTAATCCCATATTTATTCAATCTCTATCTTAAGCAAATGGTCTGAGAAGTTGGACTGTATGAAGACGAATGTGGCATCAGGATGGAAGCAAGGTCTATTAACAACCAACGGTATGCATAGGACACATCTTGAAGTAATTGCTGATGAAAACCAAAGACTGCAGCTTGTACCTCATTGTAAAGAAACCAAAACCCTCCCAGCTTCATTAGTAGCTTCATGATAAAGAGAGACAAGATTAAAATCTCAAGCATTTCATTTTACTTGGATGTACAATCAAAGCTCATGGAAGCAACCATCAAGAAATCAAATGACGTGTGACACTGGGTCAATCTGCTGCACCATAAATCTTTCATGGGTTGAAAACCCAGGATATCATTTAGAGAAGGAAGGCGAGCATCCTGACTCAAATAATGGTATTTCGATCACCTCAAATGTATGTGGAAGTTGGAAAAAGGATAAAGTACACTGTAGAAGAAAGCTGATGGTGCCCGGCTATCAAAAGATATAGCGTCTGGGGTCTTAAAATCTTGAAGGTAAACAAGCGGCCATCTAGCTCAGAA
>NW_022111373.1:102459497-102463873 GCF_000313985.2 Echinops telfairi
CTCACAACACAGGGAATCCAGGACAGATAAACCCCTCAGGACCAATAAGAGTAGTGATACCAGGAGGGTAAGGGAAGGTGGGGGAAGTAAGAGGAAACCAATCACAATGATTGACATATAACCCCCTCCCAGGGTGACAGACAACAGAAAAGTGAGTGAAGGGAGACAGTGGTCAGTGAAAGACATGAAAAAATATTAATTTATAAATTATTAAGGGTTCATGAGGGAGGGAGGGTGGAGGAGGGAGAGGAAATAAATGAGGAGCTGATACCAAGGTCTCAAGTAGAAAGAAAATGTTTTGAAAATAATGATGGCAACAAATGTACAAATGTGCTTGACATGATGGATATATGTATGGATTCTGATAAGAGCTGGAAGAGCCCTCAATAAAATGATTTTTTTTTAATGTGAGCAGTAGCATAGTTTGCCTAAAGAACAAACACATTTGTCTTTGACGAAGTACAAGCAGGAAGATCCTTAAAAGTGAGGTTGACAAGTCTTCCTGTCACGTGTTTTAGACACTCTGTATGTCCATACAGGAGGACACACTTACATCCAATTAGAATATAGTTTGGATGAGTGTGGTAGCTACATAATCTCGTGTCAATTGGATAAACAGAGTAAAGCGGTGGAGTCTAGCTGTTAAGCAGGACACAGCATGACGATGCTTCCTTGTGGGTGTGGTCTTCTCATAAGGATTCTGAGAACTACCTCTCTTCCTTCCTGGAGGTGGGACACACTCTCTCTCTGCCACAAAGTCCTGTTGACAAGCCACCTGGAGCCACATTGATGGCAGCCCAAGCCCTGGAGATGTGTCCACTGCCATTGGATCCACAAAACTTTGCACCCACTGATTGGTGATCTTCCTACATTTTGCATCATTGCATTTAACTGTGTGAGTTTGAAGAGTGAATTTTGTACTAGTATCAGACTTATGGACTACTGTCAGATTTATGGACCTGATGTAGACTGAGCTGGGGTGTTTTCTTAATATACAATTACTCTTTGATACAAAGCTCTCTCTTGTACATATAAAAATGTCCCTGGATTTGTTTCTCTAGTCAACCCAGTCCAACAAAATCTATTTGACCCCAGAGATTATTTTATGCCAATTAGATTTAAAAACCCTTTTGTCAAAGTGAGGAGCCCTGGTGGCACAGTGTTTTCAAGTTGGGCTGCCATTCGCAAGTCACCAGTTTAAAGCCCCCAGCCGCTCTGTGGGAGAAAGGTGGAACTTTCTACTCCTATTAAAAGTTACAGTTGTGGAAACCCACAGAGGCAGTTCTACTCTCATCTACAGTGATGCTATGAATTGGCATCTACTTTTGCCAGTGAGTTTGACAGGTTTTGTCAAAATACTTCACTTCCTTCTGTCATATCATTTTTCATAATGCATAGTTATTGTTCAAATATAACACTTGACTTTCACCTCCCTGAAATTTTTATAAAGAAATATTAAGGGAGCATGATGCCCTTGAGATGTGGCACTTTGCACTGCCATGCATGCCACCTAACAAGACAATTCCAAAAGAAGGAAGGAAGTGCTGGAGGATGAGAAACAAGAACTGAGTCTGATAGATCAAGGGATAGTTCAAGGAGGAGACAGAGCTTCTTTATATGATAACATCATGAGCAAAATATCACTAAGCTGAAGCTCTCTCAGATTACATTCTTCGTGGCAGGTAAAGAACAAGATGTTCTTTCTGCAGGCAGGAAAAATGGGCTTGGTGAAACTCCCTGGTTTCTGTAATTTTTACAAATGCCAAAGCCAGAACTGGTGTTCAGATCCCACCCCCTACTATCACACTAACACTAACAAACCCCAAATCCACTCCCAATGAGTCAACTCTGACTCAGAGCAGCACTACTAGGGTTTCTGAGACCCCGGAAGCAGAGAGCTTCATCTTTCCACCATGAAGTGGCTAGTGTGTTTGTAACATTGAACTTGAGGTTAACCAAATCACAACACTACCAGGTCTTTTTACCTTCACACTAACGTAAAACTCACTACCATCAAGTCAATTCCCACTCACAGTGGCATTATCAAGTGTTTTTGAGGCCATAAATCTTCATAGGAGCCGATCGCCTCATCTTTCTCCTGCAGCTGGTGGGTTAGAACCATTGACCTTGCAATTAGTAGTCCAACACTTACCCTATAGAACCACTAGGGTTCCTTACTACCACTAGGCAATAATATTTACTCTTCGTATTGTCAAGATGACTGCTTTTCAAATATAAACAGAAATTATTCCAAGATAGATCACCCAATGAATGTATTCTTATGACTTAAGACTTACTCATTTTACAATATGAAAAATGGAAACACGCAGTATTCTTTAATTCATTAGGGCCAGTACCCCTCCTACTAATCACGATCTTACAGACAACTTAATATCTGAAGATCTGTATTCGTCAAGAAGCAATATACATTTAAATTTGTTTAAAATAGAAGTTCAGACATGAGAGACAACATAAAGACAATATTCTAAAAGCATCAGTTAAATATGGATTTCTACTCTAATTCTTATATAGATACACAATGTCACTCCATCTTGCCTTTTCTTTTGCTTATACCTCTGACTTTTTTAAAACCCTGGTATCTTCTAGTCCCCAACACCATTTCATGTGTGTCTCTACACAACAAACACTCAGATGCACAAGCTCATAACCACACATACCTGCCTACACACATCTGGGCGAAGAGCTCTTTTCAAGAGGAGAACCATGCTTACAAATGTGCAAGAACTGAGTCATGAGTGTGGGATACCATTGCTAATGTCAGACATAGCTTGGCTGAAGGCAGAAAATCGGAGAAAGATATGTAACCTGTGTTTCATTTACTGGGAGAGGCTTTTGACCCTGTGAATCATAACAAATTTGAGTGAAATTTCAAAGAATGGGAATTCTAAAACATGTATTTATGTTCATAAGAAGCTGTAATATACCAAGAAACAGATTTTTTAACAAAGCAAGGGGCTGCTGTGAGGTTTACAGTCAGGAAAGCTATGTGTTAAGGTTGTGTATTTTTCTCATGCGTATTCCGACTGTTTGCGAATAAACCATCTCAGAACTCCACGCATCAGGATTGGAGGAAGACGCATTGGCAATCTTCATAGCTAGGCCGTGCAACAACCCGGCCGGCTAAGGGAGGACAGACTGCTTGAAGCACTTACTGATGAAGATCAAGACTGCACCATGCAGTCAAGATTACACTTCAGCATAAAAAGAACAAAACAAAGCATGAGCAGCCGCAAAATAAATAGATAAAAGATAGAAGGTTTCCAAGATTTCTTTTCCTGAATCCACAATCAACAACTATGGAAACAACAGTCAAATAATCAAAGCACTGCATTGGTGATAAAGTGATGATCATACAGCCTCCCGTGAAATCAAAGCATGTTTTACACCACTCAAATCTCCTAGAAAAGCCCTCGTGACAGTGTTAAAAAGCAACGATGCCACTCGGAGGACCGAGGTGTGCCAGCCCATGTCATGATATTTTCAATCACCTCATCTGCAGGTGGACGCTGGACAATGAATACCCACTGCGTCTGTACTGAGTCCAACTCAACTCACGTGGTCGGGGCTTTCAGGTGCAGGCAGGTCGGCTCCAACTCACAGCGAGCCTGTGCATAATAGAAGGAAACACTGCAGGGTCCGGAGCCATCCTCCCAATTGTTCCTATGCCGGAGCCCCCTGTGGCAACCACTGTGCCAGGCATCTCACTGACGGCCTTCCCTCCAACTCATGGCAACTCCAATACAATAAAGAGCAGAACTGTCGCAGACGGTCTATGAGGCCGTGAATTTGAAAGGAATCGGCCTAGCTCTTCTTTCCCGAGGGAGTAGCTGGTGGGATTGAAACATGACCCTGCACGTAGCAGCCCAGCAATTTACCCGGGGGCCACCAGGCCTCCTTCCACAAGCAGGAAGACGAACTGATGCCTTTGACTTAAGATGCTGGTGAAGACAACTGACTGCGCCACGCACTTCCTGAACACAACTGCCAGTAACACAACTGCTTCGAAAGTACACTCAGAGCGTTCCTTAGAATCAAGGATCGTCAGACTGTCTCTCACCTGCTTTGGACATGCTGCAAGGAGAAAACAATCACTACAGAAAATTGACATGGTTGGTAAGTTAGAGGAATAGAGAAATGGGGGAGACATTCAGTAAGACTGACACCGTGGTTGCAATAATGAGCACAAACCAAGCAAAGATCGACAGGACGAGGCACGGCCTGGCAGTCGTTCGTTCTATTGGACATGGAGTCTATACAGTCAGAAGCAACTTAAAGGCCTGGATCAGTAACAGTGTGCGACCTCGGACCGGCACAGTAACAGTGTGCCACCTCAGACCGGCACAGTAACAGTGTGC
>NW_022111373.1:102463973-102466718 GCF_000313985.2 Echinops telfairi
GGGCACAGTAACAGTGTGCGACCTCGGATGGGCACAGTAACAGTGTGCCACCTCGGACCGGCACGGTAACAGTGTGAGATCTTAAGAGTAATTAAACTGTTTTGCAAGTTAATTTTCTTGGTTATGGCATGTCGAAAAGTGAAATTATTTATAACTTTTTTGATAATTATTATGTTTGGAGATGCATCTTTTTTTAGCACTAATTTGGGAATATTAATTCAGCATAATCAGATTACCCAAATGCAAACTATGTACTAGAGATTGTTTCTTAGAGATAAAACCAAAAGTAACGAGGGAAAATATTTTTGAATTCCAAAGCCTTACGAAGTTTGACGAGGGCTAGATAAAATGTAAAATGTTAAACATAAGGAGGTACTTCAAATGTTCTTCCTTTAAGATTAAGGTTGAATATGAACAAAAGGCTTCTCTATTAAGTGAATCTGTTGATACATAATGCTACCTTAATACCAATATTTCACATTTGTTTAGTTTTTTTAACTTTTAAAAGCACTTCACAACTATTGTATTATTTTATATGTAATTTTATTCTACGTGAAATTTCCATTGTAGTGATTGTTAAGCTGCAAATAATTTAAAGCGACAATTTGTAAATGTGCATTTCAAACAGCACTTTTAAAGCTCTTTCATATATGCAACACTGAAATGTTTGTATTAAAACCAATTTCTGAGGAATTGGTAGGCTACACACACACACACACACAAAGATACACACACATTCATGAGGGGGCTTCAAAAGGGACATAGAAAAATGTTACGTTATCTTTTAATTAAAATTTTCCATGAATTTTGAAGCATACACAGGCAGTTTTGGTGGCATAGTGGGCTGCTAACCAGAAAGTCAGTGATTCGAGCCCACCGATCAATCTGCAGGTGAAAAGTGAGGCTGTGGGTTCCTGCAAAGATTGACCTCTGAGAAACCCAGTGAGGCAGTTCTACTCTGTCCTACAGGGTCACTAAAAGTCAGAATCCACCCAACAGGAGCTAATTTGTTTGTATGCTTATTTGATTTTTGTATATATATACATACAAACCAGGACAAGTGAAAAGTATTATATGAAATTATAGAAATCTTTATTAATCAAAAATATTAAAATGTAAGTCTATTGTTTCTTAATATACCTTTCATCTATATCTATATTTGTTGTAGTTATATAATTGTACATTTAAGGATTAAGAGTATAGGGGTGGAGTCTAGCTTGTCAATCAGATCACAGCCAACTAGGCCTCTGTGTGGGCATGGCCTTCTCCTGAGGATTCTGGGAAATCCATTACTTCCTCCTTAGAGGCGAGAGGCACTTCTCTCTCTGCCACTCTTTGGGAGACATTGCAACTGACAAGACACATGGAACTACTCTAGCCCTAGGTTGGACAAGCCACAGGACCTACCCTGATGCAACCAGAATCCTGAAGCCGGAGAACGCACGTAGAGACCCCTGCCAGCGCGGAGATGCTTACAACGCCACTGGATCCAAGGACTTTCTACCCACTGGCCTGTGATCTTCTGGATGAGTTTCCTGAGTCTGAAGAGGACTTTATAGATTGGTATCGTACATATGGGCTAATATCGGGCTTATGGACTTGATCTGAACTGAGCTTGGATGTTTTCTCAAGGTTCAATTGCTCGTGTGTAAACCTCTTTCTTATACACATATGTGTGCCCATGGATTTGTTTCTCTAGTCTGCCCAGACTAACACACTATATCTGAAAGGATTAATTCTAACTCTCCATCTAACCCTTCCATGAACAATATACTCATGTTTTCAATATACACCATACCAAAATGGCAGCCTTAGTATCTTTGAGGAACTGAAATTGTGTTCCTTTTAAATTTGAATTTAGCGAACAAAATATTATCAGGACTGTAGGGTAGAAGAAATAAAATTTCCTTACAAAATTCTCTTAAGATCACATCATTCAGCCCCAGCTACCTTTAAAAAAAGAACAAGTGCATTGATTGGGGCGGGGGGGAGACTTACTCAACACAACTTTGCTGGCCTTTCTCTCAACAATGTGGTTTTCAATGTTTTAAAACATCTTCACAATAAGCCACATAATTGTCCTGAGTTCTTTTAAAGAATATATCAAGATTGTCCATTAGGAATTTTTAAAATGCCCATAGCCATCTGAGTTGAATTGTATGTCTCTAATTTAACTGGCCCATCTGATTCTCTTTTGTTTTGAATTAGATATTTTTGTGTGTATCATATTAATAAATCCAGGATGTACCCAAGATTACAATTTGTTCCATAAAATCATCTTCATTTGTTTCAATTTGCACAAAAGACTGATGGAAAGATTTGTTCATTGAGCTAGATATCCCCAGGCCACATTATTTTCAGTGTCCTTTTATTTGAAGGCACCCTAACAAGATGAAGACAGGTGTGTTGCTGAGAAAACTTGTCTGTAGGCACCCCAATAGTTGCAGAGCTAGGTTTAGACGTCTACTTTTTGTTAGGACTGAACCATGCCGGCATTAACTAAAAGCCAAGAAGCAATAATCTTGGAAAGATCCTCAAGGAGGCTTCAAAAAGTCTCTGAGGAAAAACCCATTCATTTCATTTTTCCCATGAAGTATTCGAAACCCCCTAATACACACACACACACACACACACACACACACACACACGAGGTGCCTACCCAAAATAATGGTGTTTTCCCGCAAAAAGCTATGTACTGTATTTAAATTTTTTGACAAAACAACCTTATCACCTTCAAAGTACTCT
>NW_022111373.1:102467103-102518105 GCF_000313985.2 Echinops telfairi
GACCTTATTGTCTGTTCAAGAAGTTGACAGATGTCCAGAATGAGGCTTGTCATCAATCTACATTTCACCATTTTTGAAATGAGAAAGCCACTTGTACACTTGAGTTTTACCCATAGCACTGTCCTTGTGTGTTCAAAATCACAAAAGTTTCTGCAGTATATTTCCTGAGCAGTAAACAAAATTTCACAGCCACACATTGTTCTCTTAAAGTGGCCATGACAAAAAATGAGGTTCTAGTGAAACTGCTTTTACAAAAAAGTTCACTGTGACCTGAGAGAACCTTCCCAGGCGACGACAACTCCACTGGGTGCACTAATTCAGAGCAAGTTGCTCGATGATGCCCACTAGCGGAGAAAATGCGTACTACAAAAGCTCGACTCAATTCTTAGGCGAGATGGAAAAGTAAAGAAATAAACTGGATAAAAATTAGGGGGAAAATCCTTTATAATCTACGGTAATTACCCTTATATTTCTAGTGAACTAATCAGCAATTTGGCATTTTGAGGACCAAAATATGATTGGTAAATGCTTTTCAAGTGATGTAGTCAGGTCATCTCCCAGTCCAATGAAATGAGAATTTCCTCGGAAGGGACTCCTCACTGATTCATAAAACTGAAAGTGATGATGTGACATGACGATCAGACAAGACTCGTTAAACACAGTTAAAGAGAAAATTCATATATTAAAATTACATTTAAGATAAGTATACTCTTTTAGTTCCCAAATTTTACTCACGAAAAATATATAGCATATGCAAATCACTGACTAGATATTTTGTCCAAATGAAATTGGATGATGCTATAATTCAATCAAAATGTAAAATGAATACCCACTGTACAGTCATGATAAAGCCTGAATTATAGATGGTTAGTCAGGAGGAAGAATGAACGTAAAACAAAAAAAAAAACAATAAACAAACAAACTAAATAAATAGTTAAGAAAAAAAACAATAAACAAACAATCTAAATGATTAGCTGAGGATTACTATACTTCAAAAGAGAAAAGGCTCAATATTCAGATTATCTAAATGATTAGCTTAAATAGTAAATGTATTATGCATATATGTTCTTTATAATCTTGACTGTGGGGCAGGACACCCTCCAAAACCCCTTTAAAATAAAATGAACCGGAAAAAGAAAAACAAGAAAAAAAAGTAATCCTTAACCAACCAAGGCCAACCAAACAAATCCAAACCCCAACAAACTTAAAAGAAAAACAAAAACAACCAACCCCCGAAAAGTCCAAAAATGGAACCAATTCCCGGGGAATTCTATACTTCTGTTTAAAAGGATGAGCTTTCACTATGGTTTCCTTTATCCTCACTTTTTACCTAAATCGCACAGTTTATTCGGCCCTTTACCCAGAGTCATTGATTATTAAGGAATATTGCATTACTGTCAACCATCGGTTCATGAGACCTGGTGGTCCGGGCGCACTGTGCCGTTGGAAGCCATCAGCCCTCCAAAGGAGAAAGATGAGGCTTTCTGTTCTGGTGAACGGGAAAAGCCTCGGAGATCCCTTGGGCAGTTCCACTCTGCCCCCTAGGGAAACAGTGAGTGGGAATCCACTCTAGGGCAGGTAGTCCATCCCTGGATCAGCAAAACCAAGGAGGCCTCTTCATCTCAACAAGCCAACGAACCCTGTAGCTCCATAAACAAATGGAACCACGAAGCGACTTTGTTCCATTAGATTCCAGGCAATGCCATGAAGTCCCGTCACCTGACAAACTTTCAACAAGAGCACCCAAAAATGGTTCAGAAAACTGTGTTCATAAATTTGTGGTGCTTCTGTGACCTAAGCATGGATGCATAATTTTATGACAATGACGGGACCCTGGTGACAGGGTTAAGCATTGAGCTGCTAAAGGAAAAGTTGGCAGTTGGTGCCAACCAGCCAGTCCGAGGGAAAATGATGAGGCCATTGGCTGCTGTCAAGACTCGTTGCTATGGAAACCCTAGGGCGCGGCTCCACTTTAGCCAATAAGGTGACTGCCAGTTGGAATCAGCTCCTGGGCGATGGGGAGGGCGCAACAGCACTGCCTTTAATCATATCTTCATTTACTTTCAAGCTGGGCGTCTGGGAACGATCCCTCTCATTTTCATGGTTTTAGAAGACAACTGATTATTTGTACCATTACCAATATAACTGTTGCCCAAAGGAAGTCTATCAGATGTACCCAATAAACTTAAATGCACGGAAACATGGATATCCCAGATCGCTGAATCTTCGTATGGCTAATTAAAGCACACTCTTGTTTATTTTTCATAAGAATAATCTACTCTGGACATCAGCCAAAATAAGAAGGTAGGAGAGTCCCCTCCCCCAGCCCATTGCTGAGAGGACAGAATGTGTTTATTCACTGTGATTAGCCAAACAATTTGTATGATTACGCCCATAAACATAATGATTTCCCAAAACTAATGGGAATTTTACATCTCATCCATCTACTCCAAGAGGTAAGATCATCTTTATAAATTGTCTCCTATAATATGGATAACAGTTATGCATTAATGTGATCACACTACATAAGCACTACCCTGGGAAAAGTGTCTTCATGTTTAATGTGCTATTTTTATAAGGACAGTTGTGTGTACATTCCTGAGAAGTGCAAAATTACAAATTTATTTTACAGTCAAAAAGAATTCAATGAAATAAGAGAAAACCCACATCACATTTATTTCATCATTATAAGTGGTAGGTTCTTACTGGTTAAAATTTAAAACAGTAAATAAAATGTTTGTCCCACAGAACAAGAATAACCCATCATTTAGACTTCTCAGAAAGTAGGGGAAACTTCAGACCCTGTTACCGCCTGGTGATCTGAAACAGTTTTTAAAGAAAAGAAAGAGAACCAAAAAAGGAGTACCAAGTATGAGTGCCTCCTAATTGAATTGTCCACTTCATTTTACCCACTCGGTAGTGTAAGCAATAGGGTAAATCCTGTTTTAGCTATGCAGGATAAAAGTCTATTTGAAGTTGGAATCTATAGCTGGCTTTTCACAGTAAATTGACCTTGCTCCGCACAGCCAATGTCATAATGCTCTGCTTTATCTAGGCTGGGAGAGAAAAATCGCAAATTGCCTCTGCATGATTAGTTCTGCCACTTCAAACGTGTTTCTTCCGAGTTGGCTTCCACACTTACTGCTAGAGATATGGACCACTGGGAAAAGCTGATCCGACTCTGAACTTCTCCAATTAAATAACCCTTTAGGTGCCAATTTCTGAAGATGGGCTCAGCGAAACCAAAAATGGTATAGTATGCGCATGCACACGCATGTGTGTGTGTGTGTGTGTGTGGTATTTAGCTTTTAATTTTAAATCAGTTTGACTTAATATTTTACCCCATAGACTACCAATGTAAAAGAAAACTTAACTATATATATATTCATACATATATATGTCTTCTCATATGTAATACATCAAAATAAAATTTTATGCAGAATTAGATCTAGTCATTAAAAAATCAAAAGTTGATTTGGGAAAGTGGCAAGCATATTTTATCTACTAGCATAATTGATATGGATGCTTGAGGGTTTTGTGTGTCTTTGTTTGAAAATATCTGGGCTGCATTAAAAATTGTAATATAACAGTGAAACAGTGTTTCCCTTAGCATATAGAAGTCTGCACCCAATTTTAGAAATGCAATTTGGGTTTGAAAACATTTGAGTACAATTCAAATTTTATGATCCAGTGGGAAATTAAATGACCATTGTATGAACCAGTGCTACAAACATACACCATACGCCTTGAGGTAGTAGCAGCACTTCCCTAAACAGCCCGAAACTGCTGATTTACTAAACAAAACAAAAAAGAAACAAGAGGAATGAATCCTTTACATCTATCCAACTAGACTAGAACAGAGTTCTCAAAATAAACGGTCCTACTAAAGTAATGGCCAAAACCTTTTTTTTCCTTTCAGATTTACTTCTGAAATCTCTCAGTACAGAGTTCTAAGATCAGTGATATGTCAATTTTTCACCTAGACAAAAACCACCGTCTCAAATGCAGGCACAGTGGCTTTGATCATGAAAAGGGAACTGTTTTAACGACACAAAAGTCAAAAGCATCGTTAGGATTATACTCACTGACCACACTGGAAGAAATCACTCTTCCCTTCGTTCATGGGTTTATCTTTGAGGGAGAAATAACTCGAGAGCAGTGCGTGAAAGATAAACAAAACACAACCACACAATCATAAAAGCCAATGAAAATACACCAAGTGGGAATATTGCAATTCATGAAAAAGCGTTTGGGTTTTTTTTTAAGTATTTTGTTTCCATTCTCAGTTTAGTTTGTTAAATTAAATATATGACCATATGAAAATAAAAGTAGTGAAGCTGTAAAATAGCTTGGTGTCAAATATCTGTTAACTGAAAGCTGTTGGCAACATAATTCTGATGAGTCAGTATTTTACTTTAGATATTATCTTTTATACTTAAAGTGAAATATGGAGTATATATCAAACTTATAAGAATTTTACATATCACTGAGCTTAAGCCCCTAAAGGCCTAAATATTCAAGTTGAAGACTAGGAGCATATTATCTATGCCATCTTCTACCTTGTGTTGCTACAATGAAAACTATAACAGGTATTTTAAGATGAGTTTTGTTGAGTACTTTTAAAAGGATGAATAAAAAAATGCAGATTTCTTAGGCTAGGTCTCAGATACAAATCAGAATGACCCAAAATAGATTGATCCATGTAAAGGTGAAGAGAGAACTAGAAATGTGTTACCTGACAAATGAGTCTGCATATCAAAAGATTTTGCTAATGAATCTGACGTATAAATGGTACATGTTGTCAACTTCTATTAATCTCTTTACAAACGATGGCAGCACCAAGAAACAATCACCTTTTCCATAAGAGTTGAAGGCTCCTTCCTTTTTTTTTAATACTAAATTCTAGGTATTTTTCTGAGCCAGAAATGCATATATTTCTAGGAAAATAAAAATGTTTTCATTTTTACTGATAACTTATCAAAAAACTACTTATTAAGTAAGATACTTATTATGTGCTATTCATGACGGCAATTTTGAAATAGAAAACATACTGTGTATCAGTCACAGGCCTTTTCTAGATTGAAAGCTACTGGAATACGAATGTGTTGAACCTGAGGGGATCAGTTAAGTCCTTAAATTTTTAAAATAACTTACTATTTTAAGAATATGAATTCGGAAATGAATTGTAAAATCATCAGAAAAATACATACAAATATTTTACAGTTTTTTAATTCACTCTTTTAATTCACCCACCATTATAGAAAAACTGCCAGTGCCACAAAAAAAGTAGAAATGCCCATCAACTATCTGCTTCACAGAGAGGTTCACATGAAAAAGTTAGCATCCATAAATCAATACTCACAAAACAATTTTAAATAAACTCAAATTCTATTTTTTTTGAATCGAAAGAATTTGTTTTGTTTTCTGCACTTGATAAAACCCTTGTATGAAGCACTAACTTTGAGCTCTAATAATAAACTATTAACCTAAGAAATACTAAAATAATCAAGATTGCTGAACATATTCATTGTGTACCTAACCAGCATCTACATTTTCAGTCCCGGGCTTCCATTCACTGCAATGTCCCATTTTCCTTCGGATCTTGAAGTAAAATACGCAAAGGTCAGAGGTAGGATTAGGTGTCTGCATGCTTGAACATCACCAGTTTAAGAAAAAAATAACCTGAAAGTCCCGGATTCAGGCCACCAAAGTAGCATTATGCCCTTAAGGGAGAACTTTTTGCAACCTCTTGCTATGAATAGGCTTAGGGAACCCAGCCAGGGCATATCCAACTGAAGAACATCTTAAAAGCTAGGCACTCATTAAATTTGGTTTACGGTCAATTATCCCTTTTCATTCTTTTCTGCTTTATCCACTTCCTATCTCCCTATGAATATCGTAGGGACCCTCCCTTTGCTCCTTCAAATACATGAAAAAGAAGGAGAAAGCACACTGAAGTGAAAATAAAATAATTAGGACTTCTTGAGGTATTTTTCTCCTCTCATTTTCTGCCATTTTCTTTCCATCTGCTTGCTCCTTAATCACCTGTTACCTAGCTTCCGCTCTTAGCTTTCTACTGCAATTTTGTTGTACGTTGTACTAAATCAAATGGTCCAATCCTCAATCAGGATTACTTCTTCCAATGTGGCTGATGACTTCCTTTTAAAAAAACATGTCTCTTTTCATGGATGAAAAGGTATAGTGAGCAGCGGACATTACGGCATGCCTTAGAGTAGAGAAACCAAACAAAGCAGAGTCCTGTCAGACCTGAGTCTGCCACAAGTCACGGTTTCAGTTCAACAGCTGTCTCTAGAGCCTCCCTTCAGTTGTGCAAACACATCTGCACGGGCTTTTCCACGTGGCTACCCAACCTTGACCCCAAGCACAGAGCCGCTAAAACTGAATACTTCCCCTAGATGTTTCCATCTCCAGAATGGAAAGCAAGATGACTTTGTTAGTCTTTGTAAAAGGTTTTCCACCATTTCTCCCTTTTTACCTCTCTACATCGAAATGCAGGAAGTGGAATCCTAGCTCTCTTTTTTTAATGAGTGCTCCCTAATTTGTCAAAAACAGAACAGCAATTCCAAGTAAGTCCTAAATCTCTCAACTTGCAAGTTCTACATCAATACATAAAATCTAAAATTCATAAAAACAATGAGTTTATGTTTCTTCCTTCCATCTCTCAAAATGGGCTTACTCTTCGTACCATTATTAAGATTCGTACCTGAACATCATTTATGAATCCTAATGTGTTGTTAATTTTTCATAATCCATTTCCTTATTCTCACTCATTTATAGCTTAACCATCTTTAAGCCTTGAAAGTGACAGGTAGAGTTAATTTTTAAATGAACTGAGCCACCAAAGACAGATGAGAATTAAGAAATTAAGAAATGCTCAATGACATAGTATATCCTCAATAAAAACCGTAATGAAATACTACTACATATCTACAAGAAAGGCTAAAATCCAAAACACTGACAACACCAAATGCAGCCGAGGATGTGAAGCAACAAGAACGCTCATGAATGGCTGGTGGCAGCGAAAATGGTGTCGTCAGGCTTAAGGACCATTTGGAAAGTTCTTGAAAACCTAAACATCAGTTTATTACGAGTGTATGGCCCAGATATCCTGCTCATAACTATCCATCCAAATAAAATGAAAACATAGCCTACATAAAAACTTACAAATGTCTATAGCAACTTTATTCCTAATGCTACACAACCCCCTCTAACAGGTTTTTAAAGAGACTGTGCCGTATGCACACACTTTAGACTCACTCAACCAAAAATGAAATGAATCCCATAAACCTATGGAGAAACTATGTGTCACAATGAACGTGGTTTAAAATCAGGAAAGGTCTGTGTCGAGGTTTCATTCTTTTACTATACTTATTCAGTCTGTGCCCTGAGCAAATAATCCATAGGAATGGACTCGATAAAAAGAGGGAAGCACAATGACTATAGGAGGTACCCTAATAACCCCCACCGTCGTTTCCCATACAGATTGTAACTCAACTTCTGAAAATGAGTCCATGAAACTTGGGGGGTCACAAAATAATATTGTCTGATGTCGTGCTGGGAAACGAGCTCCTTAAGTTGGAAGGCAGCACACAATAGCTTCAACAAGAGTCCTAAACACACCAAGTATCCTGAAGATGACATGGGAACAAGCCTTGTTTCATTCTTCGTACACAAGGTGAGAGGTAAGTTGACCACAACTAACAAAACAAAAATATCAGTGCTGCCAGGATTTCAGAGAGAATAAACAGGTCAAATACAAGCTTAGTTTTATGGTAGTGAAAATACTCTGTTTGATTTCATAATATAACGGTGACCACACGATGATATTCATTCATCAAAACACATAGGACTGCGCAGCACAAACTGTGAACCCAATGTGAATTATGGACTTTGTTGTTGTTGTTGTTTGGAGTCCCCAAGTCAGTCCGTTTTCAACAACCCAATGAACAACAGAACGTAAATATCGCCTCGTCCTACTCGTCCACTCTGCCGGTCCAGTTTACTGCCGGCTTCTTCCTCCGCACTGGCCCTTTCCCTTGCCAGGCCTGATGTCCTTTTCCAGGGTCTGGTGTCTTTTGACTGCACGTCCCAAATACTTAAGGTACAAAGTCCGCCGTCCTCACTTGTAAGGAAGCATTCTGGCTGTGCTTCTGCCAAAACAGCTTTATTCATTCTTCTGGTAGGAAGGATGGCGTATTTACCACCCTTTGTCAACGCCATAATTCAACAGCATCAATGCTTCCTTGGGCTTCCTGGTCCATTGTCCAGCTCTCACATGCACATGAGGTCACTGGAAAGACCATGACTTGAATCCGGAGCCCCACGGTCTTCAAAGTGACATCTTTGCTATTTCTAACACTTGTTTTGTTCGGTCTCAGTGTTGTAGAGTCGATGCCAACTTAGAGCGACCCACTAGGACAGGATAAAACCACCCTTGTGGGTTTCCAGGCCTGTAACTCCAAGTGAGAAGAAAGCCCCATCTTTCTCCCTCCGAGTGGCTGGTGGTATAGAACTGTTGACTTCAGATCGAAGCTCAACAAGTAGCCACTACACAAGGGCTCCTTATTAGAGGTAGCTCTTATAGCAGATGTGCCTAATTTATCTAATTTTTTATTTCTTGACTGCTGCTTTCAAAGACAGTGACTGTGGAAATCCTTGCCAACGTCAATACTTTCTGTGTTGACCAGGCTGCCACTCTGACCTTCATCAGTAAGTACTTCAAGTCCGTTGCACCCGTGGCCAGCAAGGTTGTACCAGCCACATATTTCAGTTGTTCCTTTCCTCTGATTGGGGTAATCAGTTCTTCTCTATATACTCCACTTTCTCAGATTACTTACTCAGCATACAAATGGAATAAAGTATGATGGAAGGCTGCTCTAAAGCACATCTTTTCTTATGGCTTGTTCTGTTAGAAAATTTAGTTAATAATAATGTATTGGTTCATCTCTTGTAATTAATGTGTCTCCAGGATGCAAGATGTTAATAATAGCAGACACATTGTACTGGGTAAAGTGAAGTATATGGAAACACTACTTGATGCACCATGGCATGGTAAACCTAAAACTATTCTAGAAATAAATCTATAAAAATTTTTGAATGAATGGAGTTAAATGCTTACCTTTTTGTAACTCATTTCCTAACTGAGGTTTAAAGACCTAAACAATGGGGTGGTATGATATTCCAAATTACTCTGAGGTCATCTACTTGGGGAATGGATAGCTGACAATAAACAACAAAGGCAACTTATGGGATGAAGCAATCTACAAAAAAGATAATTCTTATGTTTTTAAACATACTGAAGAGATGACAGAAGACAACTGGTATTTAACATGGCATGCAGAAGAGAGCTCTGGATATTGAGATGGGCATTGCCAGCAAAAATAGAATAAAATAAAACCTGATCAGGATGAGATTTCAAATGGAAAGATGCAGTAGTCTTAGGAAAGGGATAAAGTGGTAGCTCTGGAGGATGCTGCCAATTGAGGATTAGGAAAAGAAATACATGGGGGTACGTGGTTGAAAGAACCATGAATAATTTTTCTAAACTACAATCAGCGTTTATGCACGTGTATGCATTTACTTGTTAATTTATTCAATCAATCCATAAATATCCACCAGATATATTATGCAGTAGACACTGTGTGTAATAGAGACAAACTGAGCAGGCCTTAGCCAGGAATCAACTTAGAGTGTAATGGAGGAAATTATGAAAATGAAACGGGCCTATGAGGAGAATAGGCATGGTTTGTAAGAGAAAGTATCAGCTGTAGGCTTTAATTCACAGAGGACTGATCTGCACCATTTCCCCCTTTTGCCTACAACTCTTTTTCATATAAATTAAATGAAGAGATTGTACTTACCAAAATAAGAGTTTTTATGAAAAGGTAAATAAAAATTTTAATTGGTCTTTGTTTGGAAATATTCAAAGGAAAAACTGTACTTATATTATGAAACTCTTTTTAGATACGTTTTTTTAAATGCTTGTTGCTGGTGAAGAGCTCAAATACAACACTTCAAAATGAAGATTTCTAATCCCTCCCTATGAGGTGAAGGACCTATATTTACTCCAAGAAATTAACCCTTTGTCCTCAGCTCCAAAGAGAAGATCCTCGGAGCAGCTGAGGTGCCTCCTCTGCGCACACTGAGCCTATGTGCCGGTTAGTGCAGGCTGGCAGAGCTGAAAGCTAAATGGCATCTTCTAAACACAGAAAAGACCTTTCTTCCCACTTGCCCCATATTCTCCAGGTTTTTCTCTGAACGAGCATTTAACAGAATGCCACTCTTGGATATTGTTATGAATTGCAAAATTAGTAAGAAAATCCCAAGGAAGTCATCTTCCTCATAAGTAGTCTGTGTCCCCCGTCCATTGTGGTCACTCTCTGCCTTCAGTAGCCAGAAAAGTCGAAGTCACTTCTTCTCTTTCATTAGCTTTTTGGTCTCCATACACTCCATAATTTAAATGTTTAAATATGCATATTTTGTGCAATTAGATTGGCAAAGGCTTCTTTACGTTATCACAAGTGTAACTTAATTCTTCCTTCACTACCCTCCCCCAAATCATGCTAACCACCTGTGACCTTGCAACACATACCATCATGTGCAAGGGAGAGAGCCCTAACGTTCTCCCCAACGTTCCTCGGACCTTCTTGAGTAAACAGAGTGAGATTGCAGGGAGTATGGTTACTCTCCCACCCATCCCCACCAAAATAAGTGCATGGGCATCTCTCCATGTGTAGAAAGCATCACATATTTGAAATTAAATAGACAGGAAACCTCTTGATCCCTCCACGGGAACAAATCAAAATCAAACACATTATATTGAGCTTGGATTATTACTCCTGATGGTGCCTATCCAAATTCTTATATTAACATGGGGAACTTTTCAAATAGCAAGCAACATATAATAGCATGGAAGGGTATGTAATGAATCTGTTTAAATTTTTTTTCTTAATCATGGCGTAATTGACAAGGACCCCAAGTTTCACAACATTGAAGGTTGGCAACTTGAACCCACTCAGTAGCTCAGCCAGAGAAAGGACTGGCAATGTGCTTCTGTAAAGATTGCTGGCATTAAAACCATGAGGCAGTTCTGCTCTGTCATATGGGGTCCATGTGAGTTGGAATCAACTAGACAACACCCAACAACAGCAACGACAAGGTTAATAAGTGTCTGGTTCTATCGCATTTCCTTTGCACTTTCTATCTTTAAGTATTATTTTAAAATAATAACATTTAACAACATTTGGGCTCTGATCCCTGTACTTTCTCTTGGAAGAAGTATGGCCTAAGTGTTCCTTGGGGGCAAGGAAAGCAAAACTTCATCTTACATTACTCTTGGACACAGTGTCAGGTGAGATCAGTCCCTGGCGAAGGACAGCACGGTACAGTGGAGGGACGGCGAAGGAGAGGAAGGCCCTCAGGGAGATGGATCGATACAGTAGTTACAGCATTGAACTCAAGCACAGGAACAATTGTAAACATGGCACAAGACCGAGGAGAGCTCCCTTCTGTTGTACATGGGGTTGCTATGGGTCACAGCCAACTCAATGGCACCTAGCAACCACAACAATTGGACTTTCGGACATCATTTATTCCACTAGCAATATCGCAAACTGTTCTACCCACGGCATGCCTGCAAGACCCAAACTCACTACCGCTGAGTTGATGCTGACTCACAGCGACCCTATAGGGCCCAGTAGAACTGTCCCTGTGAGATTCCAAGCCAAAAACCCTTCATGGAGTAGAAAGCCCCATCTTTTTCCCTCAGAGTGGCTGGTGGTTTGGAACTGCTGACCTTGAGGACCACAGCCCAACAGGTAACCACTTTGTCACCCAGGCTCTTTTTTGCACACTTAGCACCAGGCGAATGACTGGAGATAAAACAGGGAAAGCATTCACATGTTCTTTTCTATAACTCATTGTAAAGTAAGTACATTATAGACTCGTATTACAGCATTTCCTATAACTAGCTAACCTATTTCCCACTCAGAAAAGTTGATTCCTGTAACAGTATCTGAAATTAGCACACACAACAGCTTTCTTATTTTACCTAACTGTTCACCTTTGGAGATGCCTAAATTTTAATTTAATCAACTTCACGGAGGTATAATTCGCTTACAATGAAATTTGCCTATTTGAAGTGTTAGATGAGTTTGGACAAATGTGCATTCCCATGTAACCATCACCACAATCACTTTCCGGTTACATATCTTACAAGAACTCATATCTGGACTGCTTAATTGACGGGTCCACAGTAAAGACTATGGAGCAGATTGGCACTTGGACATCAGCGCTCCCTCCTAATGTGCTAAGTAGAGTCATTATGCAAAGTGAGGACCGCTAAGGATGAGAATGTCCTCAACAACCTCACTCCTACTTGTGGGGTGGAAATGAGGCATAAGAAGGCCAATTGCCAGATAATGCTGCTGCTCTGAGGCTTGTGTACAAACTGAGAGGTTGAAGTGCACCCTTTCAGCACCAGGATCCGTTTCCAGTGGATCGCCTCTCCTTTCCGCAGCTCGCACCAGCCAAAGCATATTGCTACAAGCTCTTAGCATTCTTCTTCACGCTCGCCCTGTAGACAAGCATATTGTCCTGTCTGGAGTGTCCCCTTCACCAACACATTCCAAGCTGCTTTGGCTCGAGAAAATCTAAACTGGGGCCTGATGACAGATAACTACAATCTTTTAAGAGAACTCCAACCTGGAAAAGAAGAAGCAACTAGCGCTGCATGTCAGCTCACACTGTGTTGTCAGCCACTTTGGCTGACCGAGAAATACAATTCCTCCAGATGGAAGAGGTTCCCATGATAACCTTCTTGGGAAATGATATCCAAGGACACTTTGAAACGTGTAACTTCGTGTTATCAGCGCTGTTCATTTCTCAGGCTACTAGAACTCCTAAAACCACTGCAGGGTACGTATCGCTTATGCAAAAGATTAGTTTATCAGTAAGGTCCAAGAATGTGGAAACACACAAACTCTAAGACACAGGCAACATTTGAAGGCTCCACAAAGTGAAGGTAAAAGTACTCAGAAATCTAGCATTTTACTCATGTAGTGGCGGTATTTTGGATACTAACCTTTTACTCTTCTCGGATCCACTGTTTGCATTTGAGATGCTGTTTGTTCTTGGAGGTTATTAATATTAACAAATTATTTAGTGGCAGGTCTTTAAAATAAAAGATGGTTTGAATTTAGCAATCAGAGTCAAATGTGTGTAATCCATTTAGTGACCTTGGTGGAAAGGTAAAATCGTAATAGAAGCCAAAGTTTATGATTCAGGTAATAAATGGAAGAGTAAAGCCTTACATTTCTAGAGAATTGGTCAAAATGCATATGTGTGTGTTTATTGATCTAATTGTTAGATTGTTTTCTCTGAATGCTATTGTTGCACACACTATTTCTTTAAAGCCTTAAAATTGTGGTAAAATGATTAATAGCCTCAGGTATCCAAGTATGTTTAAGTGCTTGACTTAGACTTAAAGTTTGTTCTCAAGCCTTCCATTATAATTATAGACATTTACCCAACCTACTTACCACTCATAACCCTGACATATAAAAATCTCTGTTAAAAAAAAAGCAAAACGTAAAGAGTTATAAACTGGATACATGGGAACAAATTATTTTATAAGAATAAATTTTCCAAATGAAAATACTTAAAGTTAGCTGTCATCATTTATCGAAAAATTCTTATATTGATAACTATATGAGCTAAAACATGTCATGTTTCATTAATCACTTCAAAAACTGGAACTCAAAATTACTGAGAAAGCACATAAGAATGATTCACATTTTTTATATTAGTAACTGTTTTAAAACAGGGATTTTCATTATAACCGTGTTCAGTTTGCAAAACAAAGCACCAGATGATGTGGCTATCCTTTCAATGGTCTCAGGCTGAACTACAGTTTAGAGTAGCTACCTTTCCTGCCATTTAACATGAACTTCAGCAGCAAGCATCACAGTCTACTGGCAGATTTATGAGCATATCGGCAATTCCCGACAGAAAGGATGGGGTGGGATTCTGAAATTTAACCCTCTGTCAGAGTAAAAGCAATACATAGTTCTCAATGTACATGCAGATTCCCTTCTCTCAATGAACATTCACGAGAGAGATGTTTTTAAATAGCTAATTTAGAACAAGCACTTTTTCCAGAAAACTCCTTGACACGGCATTAAACCATTCATTGGAAGGGAAATCTGGCAATACATTCTTTGATCTAGGATAGCCCTGAATGCTTTAGGTCTGTTGCTATTGTAATTCTTAAATTAAGGCTATAATTTTTTATATGTCTCCGCGAAGGTCTTCCTCCTTTTCAAGGACCCTCCACTTTACCAGGCACAATGCCCTTTTTCAAGGACTGGCATGCCCTGATGACATGCCCAAAGTACAGGAGAGGAAATCTAGCCAGCCACCTTTCTAAGAAGCACTCTGGCTGTACTTCTTCCCAAACAGATTTGCTTGTTCTTCCAGCAAGCCATGTGGTACTTTCAATGTTCTTTTCAAATGCCACAATTCAAAGGCATCCATTCTTCTTCAGACTTCCTTATTGATCATCAGCTTTCACATGCATAGGAGGTGATTGAAAATACCATGGCTTAGGTCAGACACAAGGAACCCTGGTGGCGCTGTGGGGTAAGCACTGGATTGCTAACTGCAAGGTTAGTCATTCAAACCCACTAGCTGCTATGTGGGAGAAAAATGAGGCTGTCTGTTCCAATAAAGGTTTGCAGGCTTGGAAACCCTGCAAAGGTGGAAAAGCTAGGAGTTGGACTGCACTCGATGGCAGTGGGTTATTGTTGTTGTTGGGTCAGGCACACCTTGTCCTCAGGGTGACATCTTCGCTCTTCATACTTGAAATAGGGCTTGTGCAGCGAATTTGCCCATCACAGAGAGTTGTTACATTACTCGACTGCTGCTTCCAGGTACACTGATTGTGGAATCAAGTTAATAATAATCCAAGATTATTTCCAGCTTCTTGGATTATCAGCACACCTTTCCTGATTTTAACCACACACTATCTCCTTGTTCTGTTCAAATGAATGCCTCTTTGTCTCTGTACAAATTCAGCATAAGCACAATAGTATTCTAAAATTCACAATGCCTTTGCATAGCCAATAAAGCATCAGTAAATGTCTTTCTGATATTTCCTGCTTTCAGTCGAGACCCATTCCACATCCTCATCTAAATCCAGTTTGAATTCTGGTGGCTCCTTGTACATGTACTGTTGCAATATTATCCCCAGAAATGACTGAATATTGACCTTTTTTTTGAAGTGTTGGGGGAGAGGGATTCTATATATTGCTTCTGTTTTCTTTTGATGCTTTGAGCATCTTCAATGTTTTACCCATTGAATCCTTCAATACTTCAACTTGAGACTTGAGTTTTTTTCTGCTAATCTTTCTTCCTGAACAATGCTAAAGCATTTTAACTTTCTAACTCAGGTCTTTGACATTTCATGCTAATACTTCACTTTATCTTCTTGAGCTCCCTTCTGAAATTTTCTGTTCAGCTCTTTGACTTCATCTTTCTCCCTTTGCTATAACTAATTGCCTCATTTATTTCAAAGCAAACATTGCAATTATTCCACATACTCTATGTCTCACTGAATATTTTTTAAATTTTTTGTAGTAAATCTACTATCTGGATAACTTAAACCAAAAACCATCACTTACAGAAAATTTAAACCTTTCTATCATTGCTTGCCTAGCTTAGCTGCTTTCTATTTGTCTCAGCTACTTTGTGGAATGTGAATTTGTTAAAACTACCAAGATAACCGCTATCCTATATTAGTTTCATTGTTTGTTTTTAAGAACACTAAAAAGATGATCAGATATTGATTAACTACATATTATGCACAAATGTTCAAAGGAGCCCTACTGGTACAGTGAATTGAGTTTGGGGCTGCTAAACAAAAGATTTATGGTTCAGACCCGCCAGCTGCCCAGTAGGAGGAAGATGAGGCTGTGTGCTCCTCTACAGCTGTGTTGTGTCTGAAATACAAAGGAGCAGTTCCGTTCTGTCCTTTGGGATTGCTCTGGGTCAGGATTCGTTCTATGCCGGTACATCTATGCATATATTGTAATCAGCTGCCCCAAAGTGCCTACCCTGTACATTGCTAGTTCTGGTTGTTCTCACCGAAGCACAAACACGCATGGTGACCCTGTGCACAAGAGAGCTAAATGTTGCCCAGCCCTGTGGTAGCTATGTATAGGTGCATTGTTCAGGAAGTACACACAGGTCACATAGGCAATATCTGTTATGGCCAGCAATGACTCTCACTTACATAATCTATATAAAATCTCAATGGCACAAACATCATTACCCTTCTCTAGAAGAAGGCGAAGCTAGAGTGGGGATGAATAGCTTGTCTATGAACACCTCCACAGTGCGTAGCAGAGTCTGGAATTCAACAATATTCTTGCTGATTGATATCAAACTCCATGCAGTTTGAATGTACCATATTGCCTCTTGGGATAGCCAACAGAGTATATTTAGTTTTAAATAAATACCTAAGTAGCACAGATAGCATTAATAATATTGCATATGATATTCTGGTGAGTAGAAATAGCTAAATTGAATATTTCAAAACTATACCACTCACATATTTCAAAATTATTTTACAAATAATATGTCATATGTATTTCTTGAATTGGCGAGAAGGACATCTACTAACATTTTGGAGTCTATGAAGAAAATTTAGACCCAGAGATTTTAAGTGAGCATGATCAAGATACATATATAGATTAATTTACTGGGAATGTCAAAAACCCTACTAATATCCAATTAACACGGGAGCGAACACTCGTTTTGTTAACATTTGATGTAGGTGGAAGTTTACAGAGCCACTCGTTGCTTTTACCATTTACTTACACTTTGTTCCAACTCATCCATTTCAATCCCTTCAACATATCCTTAATTATTCCGCTTCCTCCCCAGTGTCCCCAGCTCCATTCTTCCTTTTTCCTTAGCTCTCTGTTTTTTAGGTAAATGCCACCCTTTTGATGTTAAATGCTTGATTACTTTAACAGGCCTGAATTTGGTTTCTGACCTAAAGAGTGAGTAAGGGATGTAGTCTTGGAGATGGGAACGCTCACACCTAGCCATTTTAAAGGAGTGCCTGGCAGGAAAGGCAGGGAAGCGCTGGACTCCCAGCCCGAGGTTGGTGGCTCAGTGCAGCAGACTGGACTCCGGGGCAACAAAGGACACATGTAAAGAGAAAGGATGGCTCCAAAGGAGGCTCTACTATAGTTCACATAACTCATGCTCACTCAGGACATACACATTTAACAAAACTTAAAAAACACTCTGCTGGTGGCATCCACCACAACCTTTTATTTCTGTGATTATAACACAGGAGGCTGATAGAATTGAAGCATGTACTATTTCAAATGCTAGCTTAGACAAACTCCTGTTTCACCTGCATCCGTGCTTACCCTAGGGTTTATCAGCTACGATCTAGACAAAATATCTGAAGAATGAACAAATGAATGGATGGGAGTTTTAAGCAATATCGCATTGTACAACTGTTGGTTACAAAAATAAATAAAGGAGGGGGAAGGCCCACCCCAACTGTCTAGGTTCAAACAGGCCTCCTCCTTGACACCTCCATGAAGATTTCTTTCTATCAAAACTGAAAGAGAGAAAGAATAAATGAAGAAAAAAATTATTTCTGCAAAATCGACTTCCAGTATTTCTCCCGGAGCAGCAGTGAGCTGAGACGCGGTGGACTGCATAACTCATCACTGCCCATGGAAACAGTAGCTGCCCTGGGGCTTGAGAGATGTAGACAACCTTTTTTCTTTTTCAATCGTTTTCACTTCAAAAACTTCAGTAACTAATTAGTGTAGATCTCTGAACCTCCCAGTGTAGGTCAGGGTTACGCCTGTGGGAATATATGCTGTAGGTCTGTTGTAAAATAAAACCTATAGTTTAAAAAGTATCACCTTGCATGACATGGAGGTGAGGTCTGGCCGTCTCTCGTTCGTCCAGGTTTTCCTCGAAAGGAATGCGCATGCCTCCACCACCGAGTCCAAGAAGCCTCTGAAAGAAGAGAGAAGGGGAGGACGGCGCCCTTTTTCCACCCTGACTTGAAAATGACAGACTGAGACAAAGTCTTGCTGAAGACCTGATGTGTTTCGATCCTCTCAAATGTATTTGTGTCTTTCTAACTGCATTTTATATGAAGATTCAGTCAAAACTTTGATGGTGTTTTACCTCCTATCTTTTTCATTTTGCGAGGGGTGAAATTAGATGGGAGAGGGGAAATATCACTCCACAACACCTTTCTGCTCCTCAGTCACCCACTTTTCTGATTTCTCTGCTTTTGTTTTATAATAAACTTCTCCTGACTCAAGCTAGTCACCCAACACCTCTCCTGAACACGGCGAAAGCAATACCCTCCGTATTAAGAGCATTACCATCACTCTGCGGCAGTCTTATTCCATACGACCTCAGGGTTTATGCCTGTAGCTTACACGATATGACTTTACAATTTTTAGTCTAATGATCTATGTCTTGTACATATATGGTTTCCTTCACCCTCACTGAAGTAGAAAGTCTTTGTAGACGGAGGTCATGCCTTCAAGGTCATGATTATTTCCCCCAAACACCTAGAGCTATCATGTTTTGCCTAAAGGAAAAGAAAAAAATGTTTTTTGGTTTGTTTTTTATGTTTATTTTCTGATTACTGGTTGAATTCTTGTCATGTCTTATGCATATCACCCAGAGGACTTTTACTATTTTTTATTCTGTTTTGTGACCCATAAAATTTGAGATAATAATACTGACCTGAGGAGTTCCCTACAAATGAAATAGTTGTCCAGTCTTTATAAAACAACAGATATGGGATGCTATCCACATTAGATTAAGCTATCTTTGGGAGTGGTCAAGGCTTCAAGTCTTTTAGGTTTTGTTGGATTTGCTTGTTTGTTTGTTTTGGGTAGGTTTTGTTAAGACTATTTTCTGTACTGTCTCTTTACTAATGATTAATTCTAGAAAATATGTTTGCCTTAGGACATGAAAAACAACAGAACTCAAGGAAGAAATGAAAGGATTAGAAATATTGGGGGCTGCATAGACAGTGCACGAGTATGTGCCTGAAGGTATAGAGTCTATGTCTTGATATTCGGTCAATGTTTTTCCGGTGTGTGCCCAGCACACGTGACATATCCCTCTCTCCCATCAGGTTGAATGGGTTGGTTCTACTCTGTCGTGTGAGGAGAGTAGCACTTTGCAGCGCATTAAGCTAGTAAAACTACATCTTTGGCCAATGCAGCTAAGTTTTATACAATATATATTGACCATAGAAACTATCTTTATCATCTTTTAAGCTTTCCCCTAGCTAAGCATAATAACAAAGATATTAATAAATGAATAATATTTATTGATGAATCAAAAAATGATTAAAATAATTACCAAAGTTCACTTTATATTTCATCAACAGGTCAAAATATAGGTTTTTTGCAATTATAGGTCTCATAAATTGCTTGTGTATCTATAAACTATGAGCATTTATCCCACCTGTAATGAACAAGTTTTCAGTTCCAAAGCATCTAACTGACCTGGGGAAGCAATTCTTGTACTCGAAGACATTGCCAGTAGTCAGACATCTGTGGTTGAGAACCACTTGCTCCTCCACATTTTTAAGAGCACAATTGTAAAGGAAAAGGGAAAGTTGACTTATTATATTTCAAAATAGACTTATACGAAGAGAGAAAAGAATAAGAAGTAGAAGCCCATGTGCTTCCATTTCAATTCAAGGGGCATTTGGCTCCCTGAGGACATGAACTAGGTCGGATTTTTGCTCACCATTTTTGTGCCAGTCCCTGGAAAAATAGCAAATAGGTATTAGGTCTAGGTGATATCTATGAGTCTAATGAATAAGTGAGCCGATTCTGTATATAAAGAGGCCTGGTGCTGCAACGGTTGAGCACCCACTTGCTAACTGAAGGCTCACGGTGTGAACCCACCTGCAGTTCTCCTGGAGAAAGCCTGGCGATCTGTTTTCATAGCAATGACAGCGCAGGAAACCTTAGAGGACAGGCCGACTCTGCCCCATTGGGTCACTCCGAGTCAGACTCAGCTTGATGGCAGACAATAGCGACGATCGAAAGACAATGCGTGTTGTTGTCATGGTTGTTGGTAGGTGCTGTTGAGTCTGTCCGGACTCATGGGGAGCCCGATGTACAAGAGAACAAAACACCTTCTCCTCACAATTGTTCTTATGTTTGAGTCCAGTGTTGCAGCCACTGTGTCCACCCATCTTCTCAAGGGTCTTCCTCTTTTTTTCCTGCCCCTCTACATTACCAAGCCCAATGTCCTTTTCTAGGGACTGGTCTCTCCTGATAACATGTCCAAAGGATGTGAGATGAAATCTCCCCATCTGGTCTCTAAGGAACATTCTGGCTGCATTTCCTCCAAGACAGATTCTTGTGCTTTCAGCAGTCCAGGGTACTTTCAATATGCTTCCCTGAGAGGGAAGATGGTGGACGAAATCCCAAAGACTATACAGGGGTCAAAAAAGATGCAATTCCTGTGATACATCCATGTTACACACTCAAAGCCGTAACCTGTGTCTCACTGTTCTGACCAGGGGAGGAGCAGTCTTTCCTGGACCTGCCCAGGAGTCGCTGATGGGCTGGGGCTCGGACAGTGGGGAGGAGGATTATTAAAGAGACTTTACATGTGTCCTGTCTTTCGGTTCCATTGACTCTGGCACTACTGCCAGCACGTCTTTGTCCCTGTCGTTCTCCATGCACCTGCTGTGCAGCACTGGGCTGTATGGGACTTTGACATCATGCCCTTTGCATACCAAATATGTTTCTGCCTCTCAGCTTCACTGTTTTTTCAGGGTGGCATTGTATAGCAAAGCCATTGGATTCCTGCTGTTGTAAGTCTATCCATGTACAATGGAATGCTCTTCTTCAGAACGGACTGTCAGGTATGGTCAAGTAGGCATAGCTACGTTAGTTATAATCCTACCCGCCCTCTAAAATGACAGCCCAACCTCAACCCCACCAGTCACTAAGTGAGAAAAATGAAAAGTTGTCATCTTCCACAAATACTTAAATCCTCAGAAACTCTAGGGAGCAGTTCTACTCTGCCCTAAGGAGTGATGATATGAGTCACAATCAACTCCGGTTTGATTTTCGGTGTGCTTGGTCAAGCGCCTTCAATGAACTAGGGACTTTTTCATGAGTTCTGTTGTCTCATCTTCCAGTTTATATGCTTTCAATCTTTCAATCAGAATGTTATTTTCTCAAACCCCACTTATCACCATGTCTTCTTACAATTGGGTTTCGTAGGTCAATCCAAATTACAGAACATAACCAGACAAGTTTTTCAGGGTTCCCTACCTTCCCTAAGAACCCGAAGTTCCCCCAAACACTCCATGTCATCTAGAGGCTGCTCTGCTCAGAGCACACAGCATCAACCCACCTCAGGCTGTGCTGCTAATACCACTTGCCAGCCTAGCACCGTCTGATCTCTGACCCAGCCCAGTGCCATTCCCCTCCATAGAGTCTGATGAAGTCCGCAGAGTAAAAGCATGAGAGAAATGCACAGAGCGACGCAGAGAGAGGTTTGCTTAAGAAAGGGGCATGCTAGTGGAGTCATTAAGGCAGACTCAATTTCCAGACAGGCAGATGAAGGAGGAAAGGGCGCTCTATTTGGAAAAGGCAGAATGAAAAAGGCACGGGGCTGAAGATCAAAGAGCCAAAAGGATGTGATCTGCAGACACTATTCTAAAAGAAGAAAAACCAAGAGGGATCACAGATAAAAGGGGATGGTTTGTATATATATTCAACAGCTACACAATGCAGACATTAAAAAGATTTTTAAATATTTATAACCATTAAGTTTGCTGCTTATGATCATTATGAAACATTTGTGATACACTAAGTTAACATGATTTAAAACTTCTGTGTGTGCCATGATCTGTGTAAAAAATATGAGCATATATAGACAGAAGATGAATATATGGTAAAATTCTTATCTGTGAGTTCCAGAAACATAATTTCCTATTTTCCTTAGTTTTTTAATGAGTCGTAATATTAGTATAACAAGCATGTGTGAATTAAGAATTTCAACATAGTGATAACAGAAATACAGTTCATCAGATGGGAGAATACTCAGGGATAGATATTTTGCACCTGAGTGTCATCTCTAAGCTTTACAAGAATATATTGAACACAGAGAGAGCAATAGTTCAATTCATGTCTAGGTGTCATATTTATGAGGAATATTTATTAGCATATAAAAGGTAAGTTTGTTTATTTTTCTCCCACATAAAATAGATATACATTAAAAGTAATCAATGTGCTAAAACAGCAAATTTAGAAAATCAAGAATGAATGTTTCAGGGTATGGATCATGATGATTTTGTATAAAGGCTGGACCAAGAAGATGGGGCCAACCTTAGTTTCAAATTCCCTTGGGAGAGGGAGAAAGGAAGCGAGAGGAGAAGGAAAAGCAGGGCTGGGGGGGCGGGGGCCTGCGGGAGGAAAGAACAAAGGAAGGAATTTCCCAGGAAAGTTGCTGGGAACCTAGAAATACACAGAGGCCTTTAACAACAGGGAAGACGATGTCAAAGAAAAATCCACTTTATCAGCTTCCCCACATGTCTTGCTGCTCTATCTTTCCAGAAACAGAAGAAAATACAATAGTGAGGTAGAAGAATGCAAAAAATACTTAGTTACATCTTTAGAAAATCAAGAGAAAACGTCCTCTCCAAAACTAATCAAATCAACACAATTCATCCCTTTCGAGGGTAATGATGCCCTAGTTTTAGCAAAATCTAATAGGTTGAAAGGGAGTCTCTGGGAGTGAAAACAAAGTTTAACTGCGAAGACAGTGGTCAAGAGCACCCAGTCATCTCCGAAAAAGGCCTGACAACTGATTGTCCAAAAATCAGCCACTGAACAGCCTACGGAGCACAGTTTTGATCTGAGATACCTGGGGTCCCCAGGAGTCAGACTCCACCCCACAGCGTCGGCTTGGTTTTCTTTCGTTTAGTTAGTTCCCTGTGGCAATTCTGACAATTTAACCTACTCTTTTCTCGCAGAGGAAAACAACACACAATAATTTAGGCTGGGTTGAGGAGAAATACAATCCTAAAGTTAATTTTGCAGTTTTCTGAAGTTTCATGACAAGAAATAGGGGTGATAATGGTGCACATATTGACTGTGTTGACCAGGTTAATGGATTGACTCCAAAGGTACGATACCACTGATGTCCATCACTCGGGGACACCAGAGATGTGTCCCTTATATTAACTCAGAAATACCTACCACTTTGGGATCAGAAGTTCAGAGATTAGTACGCCTCTCAAATTTAGTCAGTAAAGACTCTTTATCCAGTTTCAACATCTGACTATTTTCCAGCATGCAGTCATGCCCCCTATAAAGATCATTTGATACCAAAAATAAAAAAACCCAGAATTTCAGAAGTGACCGATTAAGGGCTTCTTATCCATCTTATGAAATCATTGCATTTGATTAAAGACAGTTGATAGAATGTGGTGTAGATGCTTTTGTTTGAAAAAAAAAATTCAAAAACAATGTTATGAAAGAATAGTGGGGGCCAAATAAGTTTTATCTGTAGAATTAAATAAGATAGTACTTTTTCATTTGTGTCAACATGTAACGGCTCCTCTTCCCATCTAAACATCTGTGCTCTGCACGAATGAAAGAGAGAGTTGACCGTGCAATAGAACCCACACCAAACCACTGTTCACATACCAGGGCAGGCAGGACGAGTCAGGAGCGGCTGGCGGTCAGGACAAAGGTAACACAGAAAGGTCAAGGTGGTGTCCATTCCGGGTTTGCATCCAAAGGATAAATGGAAAATGGAGGCGCTCCACTCTGACCATCAATCCACACGTGCTGATACAGAAGTCAACTGTAAATTCTTCCGAGTTAAAAGAAAATCCCCAAACTGGACATTGGACATCTAGGGTTTCAGATTCTGAAAGAAATCACAAGCATGTAGACTTGGTTCAGTAGTTTAAAACTCTACACACTCCATCCTACAAGCAAAATAGCACGCATTCAAAACCAAAACAAGATCACTTTTGTTCCTACACACGTTTCCATTTCTTCCTTTTTTAAAGATTTTTGCTTGATATTTTAAATTTAAGTCTGTCGTGAAACTAAAAAAGTGGGATTGTACCAAGTTTGCTAATGTCTGGCTTCAAAGATGGCCTTTTTTCCCCCCCCTTCTTTTCTTTTTTATGCACAAAATGTCTGCGGAGCCTGAAAAAGCTGCAGATCATGTTTCTGGGGCTGTGCGGTGGCGCTTACCAGCAGTCTGGCTTGGTCAGGGAGTCTTCAGCTCACTGTGGTGGGATTACAGACGGGTAGGAGTGGAGTTGGCAGGCGGGAGTCTTTGTCCCGCTGCATTTAAAATCACATCTAATCTTATCAAACCACTCGTCATTGTTTCGGGCGGCCAGGGGCAGGTACAGTACTGCTTTTGTTCCACTCAGTGGCTTCGCTGAATAAAGTTGAGGAAATAATAATATTCTTTCAGTGCCTCATGTGCTGATTGAAAAAAATGCTTTGAAAGAAAACGAGAGACAGAAAAAATGGGGGAGGGAAGAGAGACAGGTAAGGTCACAATAGCAAAGTATCAATGTAGTAAGGTGCAGGGGGGGGGCGGGGGGGGCAGACTTAGAGATGGGGGGATGCTGAAACAAGAAAAGAAATTGCTAAGAAATACTTTAATCCATAGCCTCGACAATATCTTCTTTACTTTGGTGTCATAGAATCATGTTTTCTGTTTCTTTCATTTGAGAAAAAGGGAACTTAAAGTGGGTCTACTTTTTTAACTGGTGCATAGGCCCCAAAGGGAATTTCTCCTGCACAAATAAACATTCCTAAACCATGTTTGTATGGAGAGTCTCCCATTGATACTCCTGTCCTTTTAATGTACTCGTGTTTAACTTGAAGGTCTTTGTCACAAGGCTGGTGGATGGGGCCGACCTAAGACAAGTAAGTGGTAATAAATCCAAGTTCAAAAAACTTGCCCTGACCAGCTTTGAACGAAGCAGTGACACTATAGTTCTAACCACCAGAACAATGTTATTTTCGGCAAGAAAAAAGACCCCCCAGTATTCTATGTGTCAATAAAGATTGCAAGTTAATTCAGACAGAAATAATTGGCATTAAGACTAACTAGAGAATCCATTATTGTAATTTGAAAATGAAGATGAAAAAGTAGCTTGTTCGAACAGGTTTCTGTTAAAAAATATGGTGAATTAACCTTAATTACTTATAAGCGTACTCTCAAAAAGTTTTTCTAGCAAAAATGACTAGTTTAAGTCACATAACTTAAAATTACATGATTTTAAATTGAGTTAAATAACATTTCTGGAGCTCAAACAATTATTTCTCAGTTTGTACTTTTAGGAGATTCAAAATCAGAATGATCCAACCTTTGGATCAATAGCAACATTATGGAAACTTCTGGTTTATCATTCTCCCTCATTTTAGCTTCCATGTATACTAGTGATAATGCTTAATTTTTATGTTTTGGTCAAGAAAGCACATCACGATATGTGTCATAGATGGGTGAAAAATATAAATTCTGATGAAATATGTGTGTGTTGTTCTGTGTTTGCATTACATTTAGCACCAAAGAGAACTAATGCCTTCGACAATTTTCAAAACTGCATAAGGAACTAACTTCAAATACAACAACTGCACTTTAAAATATTTTAAAATGAGGAAGGCATGTTCTGAGATTTCAGAGAACACTGTCAGGCGAATTGCCTACCATCCGTTTTTGCATGTTTTACCAAGGAAAGACGAAGTGAACAAACTGGTCTATATCCCTTGGAGTTACACTTGACATTCTGTCACAGTTCGTACGTGCATCCGTTTCTGTGGAGATGGTCAGAAGAGCTATTTGACTTGTATCTTTAGAGCAATAGTAATGCTTCATTGATAAAGTGGATTATAACTGTCTTTTGTATGATCCATTTTTAAAATCAAATATATTCAAGTCTTCTCCTCTATGTGTTTTTCTATTTGATTTTAATTAAGGTCACCTGTTAAAAAATTGTACGCTGTCATCTACTTAAATGAATCCTTGTTCAGGAGAGAGTCTGGTGTAAACTGCATTTAAGCATCTTGGCATTTGCTTCAATTATTCAGTTAGAAAATTTATCACTTTGGATGGTCACAGTCAAAAGTCATCTGCTACTGTTGATATTGTATTGGCTTTTAAGATTATAGAAGCCAAAAAAACAACTATAGATATTGTATTTATAACAGCTCACTTTATTAAATGTGTAGTGAATACATTCCAAAATAGGCTCTAATAATTATTTAATGATCCCTTAAATTTCCCTCTGTTTGATCTTATTCTAGATGCCTTTTCCCTCTGCTCCTAAACCTCCCCCTTAATGTACATACCTCTAAAATAGTGGAATAATGTCTCAATCTTCAATACAATTCTTTGAATTCACATGAAATATCAAATCATGATTTTAACTCTAGTCATACTAAAGAAATCCTCACTGGTAATGTTTTTAAAGAAACAGCAAAGGGATTGAGTATTAGTTTTTATTTGCTGGCTGGATTTCAAATTTAGTAATTACTTTTACTTAAATCAATTTTATAATTTGGATAGGTTAAGCTGCATTTAATTTTCCCTATTCCCTAGACTGCTCTTGTACCTAGTGTTAATGGTAAGCTAGGGTCTGAGGTTGAGTTCAGAACTTGGGGAAGGGATTGTAAAGGGGTCCTCAAAATAAGGACTGGGGTGAGTGGATGGGAAATCAAGTCCTTGTGGAGGTTGTTCATTCTGCTCTTTGACAACTTTGAAGGATGCCCTTCTCTGTTTTCTTTTGTTCCGACCATCCCTCACGACTCCTCTATGCTAAACCACAAAGCTAACTGCAGGAGAGCGCTGCAGCACGCTAGAATTTCGTATGACCAACGAAATGCCAGGGGTAGCTTTTCACTCTTCATTCTTTCTACTCCTAGCTCTATTTACGGATTTCCAAATACCTGCAATGACGTATAGCTATCATGTAAGGATATATTTTATCATGTAAGGATATGATTCATTATCATGTAAAGATAATTCCGATTGCTATTGCTGAGTTTGAAAATCCGAAAACAGACACAAAGCAAGAAAAATTGTGTTTATCAAGGTCTAGAGACCATGCCTGACAGTAACCTCAGTTAGAACCCGAGTTTTCAAATATATTTGATTTGACTGTCTTGCAGTTTGAACAATCTGTTGCAAACATTCCAGTTAAAATAGCACCGTTTTTCTCTCCAAAACGACGTCAGTTATTTGTTTGAAAAGGCTAAAGTATGCAATCGCTTTCCTCGTTATTGATGCTCATTCCATTTCATGTATTGGCCTAAAGGGGCCCTGGTGCCACTGAGGAGCTCACGGGTGTCTCTGTGGTGCACACCCGAGCAATCGTCCTTGTCAACCGATGCAGCTCCTCACACTGACGATAGGGAAATGAACTATATGCAAAGGGTGCTAAAACAATTACAGGTGACTGCTTAAGAATATTGACTTAATACGGGAAGAGCTTGGCTTTTTCTTTTTTTAACATGTGAGAGGGGTTCAAAACGTTTGTAGAAAAAAAAGGAATTAAAAGATAATGGAATGAACGTTGATATTTGTTAGCAACCAATGACAAGATTTCCCCCGCATGTGCTGGAGGTGCGTTACCTCGTGGCTGATTCCCTTTTGCACGTCTACTCCCCCTGACCCCTTAAGTCTGAGCGGCAGGAGACCTTTCTGTGGGTCACACAGCAGCTGCCGTCAGCTCCAGACTCCTTCGCCGCGTGGCACTCCCCTTACTCACATTGCTCCCCTCAAAGGCAAAAGTCTCCAAAAGGAGGAAATAAAAGGACTGGTTAGGAGTCAAGGCCAATCCCAGGGCCTGGGACAGTTCTCCTCGATTTTTACCTTGTGGCTGGATTAATCTTTCAGTTGCCACCTGATGCTGTTTATGAACCATCTTTGAGCAGTGGGTTGATACAGCAGTCTGGCCTTCCCATACTCTGGCTCACATAGGGAAAATCTGATCTGAGGCTTTACCTATTTAGAAATTTTGGTTTTACAACGAACATGGCTCATCCACTGAAAATATGTCTTCCCAGGACAAGCAGCAAAATGGCAAATGAAAACACACACACACATGCTCAGACACACGATTAACAAGGTGAGTCTCCATCCAGAATCTTGACTCTCTCTTCGAACGATTGGAGCATAACCACCACTGAGCCAAAGTTAGAAATAATAGCTACAGCATCACCGAGGACTGGGTCAGAGACAGCTGGGATTCTGGAATCCCCAAATGAAAGGGAAAAGGCCAGAGCTCAAAAGGTAGACAGTCTGCGGCTTCAGGTTCACACTACCGGCATCGTCTGAACGAATGTCTAGTTAGGACCAGTAATGCAAGGGAAATCTATTGGGTTTTAGACACATTTATATTCATTTTGGTTTCAAAGTTTCTTAACTACCTTTTGAAGAGTAGCCGGAAGGGAGCAAGTTCGCTGGAAGGGAGCAAGTGAGGGAAAACTAGTGGAAGGGGTTGGGGATGGTTTAAATCACAGAATACAAAGTTGACGATCTGAAATGAAAACCCCTACCTAATTAACAATAAATAAAGATACCCTATAAACAGCGAACATGCCAGGTCATGTCTCATCAAACAGTGGTATAGTAATCGTGTCAGACAAAGATTTTCTTTCACCAGATAATTGTTGTGCTCTAATATTTGATTTATTGCAAGATTTTATTTACTGCAATAGATTTTCTTGTGTGTATCTAACAGAAAAGATAACTGCATGGTTTTGGTTTGCTTTGGTTGCCAAAATTTCCCAAATCATTTCTCATATTTAATAGCAATTTTAAGTTCTGATGAGTTAAAGATATAAGGTATTATTTGCCTTTTTGAAAGAGGGCTTTATCAGATCTTTCTTCTATAATTCTGTTCATATTCACTGTCAGCATAATCTAAGCAAATATAAACGTTCTCCTTCAGAAACCACTGAACGTGCCATTGTTCCTCCATGACCACCACGCTGTCTCCTTGACCCGGGAATCTTTGTGAGAGGAGGATGCACGCAGCAGCATGCGGAAAAGCACGGTGTGGGAGAGGCTCTGTTCATCGCGGCTGACAGACAAGAGTCAGCCATGTGACGCTATCTGGTGCATAAGCAGCAGTCGTGAGCACTGCAGAGCTGCGGGTGCAAACCTGGGTCTGATCCACTCTGTACTTTCTGTGTTGGAATCACTAAGGGAGCAAGACACCGTGTTTAGTCAAATTAGGTGAAACGAAGGTTTCAAAAGTTGAAACTCAGGAGTGTCCTTTGGTACACTCTACAAACAGTCTGGAGCAAGACCGGAGGCATAGAATCAGTAACGGAAGCAAGCTCTATTTATTTATCAGAACATTCCCTTGCCTCTTCCCTTCCTGCACAGAAACCGATGTGAGGCTGCTTCTCTTGGCTTCCTGGTTTGCTCTGGATTGCTCCCCATGGCATTTGACAAAATCTTGCTGATCTAAGCTGGAATGGAATTTTGTTTCAGATCGATCCAGCCCATGTGGGCTTTGCTTTTAAGCCAGGTTTTCCTTCCTTTCCGCCGTACACGCCAAACAAAATCCATAGGCCTTGTGATGTCCTGAAGTTTCCTGTTGGTGTCTGTGTTGGACACTTCATACACAGCCCGCCTTTCCCAAACCCATCTGTGCTCGACCTTCACCAGCGAGCCTTCCTGGGTAGCTTCTCCCCGTCAGAAAACTGCTCCCTGGACTCCCTGCACCTCTCTGGATCATGTGTACTTTAGACTCTGCTTGAAGAAAACACATTGGCTTTTCTCAAACTTTACTTCTCAAAATTATAAAAGAATGTTTATTCTCCAATCCAGAAGAAAATGTAAGTTTTCAAGGTCATCTCAACATTATCCAAACTATATTCTGTAAAACAACTGCTTGACCAGCCAGGAATCCAAAACGCCTGTTCCTTGTTCTACACGCCCACCCCCCACCCAGTCACAAACATTCTGCACAGCATTGTACAGTTTGAAATTGTTGAAACATTCTGGGATTCAGTAAAAGTGCTTGAAGAGTCTTGAGCAAAAAAAAATAAAAGAAAAACATTTCAATTGTTATGATTTGGTAGAATATAGCTTTCCTCCCCTGAGGACTTAATGAATGCTGAAGCATTTTTTCCCCCTGATTTAAAAAATAAATCGCATTGACAGCTTTCCTAATGTTCCTTAATCAACTTTAATTTTTCTGTGATTTCAGTTAGGAGAGTTACTGTATTTGGAAATGATAAAAAAGAATCTTTGAGGAAGTTTCCCCCCACAACCACCTTTCTTTCATTTCATCTTTAAAAATACAAGGCATACAGAGTGCTAATCTACTGAGTTCCAATAGCTTTTGATATTCACCCACCAAATTGTTCACTAGAGAAATACCAAAAAGGAAAGAATAAAAAGTCTGTTATTTTTTTCCTCATCCCATTGGAACTTGGTGAGTTTTCTATTTCCTTGTGTGGGCGGTAACAAGGAACTTCAGCATACAGAGAGGAAAACCGAGGCCCCACTGCCGTCGGCACCAAGAGTCCTTGAAGGCTCAGATTCTGCTGTGCAAATGGTTGACACAGAGGAAACAGTCTCTCTTTCTTCAGGCTAAATAACCTACATATGAGACAAAGCTTGTCTGGGTGAAACCGTGAATAGCAGTGGTTATTGTAAATTGTCATCCCAACAGGCTCTGACACTCGGGCGTGACCGGCCCTGCAGATTACAGAACAAAGCAGGTGCTGCCGGGTCCTGTGCCAGCTTCACGATCCTTGGTGGTCTTCATTCAGTATTGGCGTCACTGTGTGTTTTGAAGGGAGCCTTGCTGGTGTAGTGGCTACATGTTCAGCTGAGATCTCAAAAGTCAGCAGTTCAAACCCACCAGCTTCTCTGTGGGAGAAAGACAGAGAGATACAGCCTGTCCTGGAAGGTTGCTGTGAGTCCATATCAACTGGGTGTCAACGAAGTGGCTGGATGTGGTGTGTCTGGGTCTGACGTATTTTGGGTGCAGTCCAGCCTACGGGGCTCAGCCGTCAGCACTGTCAGACAATGTTTGTTGGGATGCGCAGGCTAGTCATTGACTAATCTTCAGAAGCCGAGCATCAAGCCTTTCTTCCAAGGCTATCGTAGTCTGGAAGCTCTGTGGAAGCATGCCCACCACAGACGACCCGACTACATGGAAGGACTCCTGGCATAGCTTCCAACAACGTAGCGACACACTAGGTACTAGAGTACACCACATTGACTGACAGAGGGAATAATGAGCTATTCAAATACCATGTCTGGCCCATAAGCAGCGTTCTTTTCTCCACCCAGACATTTCTGGCTTTCTGAGCAATGTATCATGAATGCACACGTATAACATATGAAAATGAGAGCTGCACCGGCCTCCTGCTTAAAGGAATTAAATGGATCCAATGTATTCACTTGAAAATGTGTTTCTCTGTTCCTGGGTGGTAACTGAGATGTCACATCATAGTAGATTGAAATATATTTGGTGCCCTTTTCTCAAATTTCCAGATTTGACCAAGACGCCAGAACTGACTTATAGCTGGATTTATAGGATACAAAAAAATTAAAGTTGCATCTTCAAGAAAAAAGAGCTATTACATGATGTTAAAGACCTAAGTTTGAATTCTAACCTCTGCCATTAATTTGGCCAGCAAATATTTATAGAAAGTCAACAATCTGCCAGGCCATGTAAGAGTAGTTATCACTACATACACAACAGTGCATACGACAGGCATTGGCCCTGCCCTGTGGATTAAACGAAGGTGTTAACAGAGTTACATTCCTTCTGGAGGCTCTAGGGGAGAATCCTTCTCATTGTGCTTTGCAGTTTGGAGAAATTTGTTCCTTGTGGCCCCTTTTATCTTCAAAGCCAGTGTTTCCTAAAGTGGGTGATACCACCCCATGGAGGGCACTGCATGATCTAGGAAGGCTGCAAAAGCAGTTGCCTACACTTTATCCAGGACTATGGGCTATAGTACAATTTTGCCAAGGGACTATTGAGTTTTGTTTGTTTGTTTCTGCAAAAAGAATGGAAGGCCAAATAAGTTAGGCTGGATTGTCTAAAGAAGCAAAACCAGTCATGCTGGTATGTGAATATTTACAGAAAAAAATTTATCTCAATAAATGGTCCATGCAGTTGTAGCCGCGAGTCCAGTCCAGCTCAGGTCCGTGGGTCAGATGTAAACTGAAGGTGTCTCCTCATTCCTGTAGCTGCAGAAGCTAACGCACAGGAAGCAGGAAGACCCAAGGCTGTTGAATGCCAAGTTGTCCACTGATGGCTCCTGGGATCAGAAGGCAGTATTATAGATCAACGAACTCTATGCAAGATCCAATTCCAATGGAAGACTGCAAGCTTCCACACACTGCTAAGTTGAACTCTGTAGGCCACACCTCGAGTGAAAACTCTCTCACACTCTCTCAAGATTGTCACCAGATTAAGGAGGTGGTAATATACCCTATTCTACCTGCAATTGCTTGGCTGCTTCACAGAAGAGACCATCTTAGAAGCGACCATGTGATGTTCAATCATATCAGAAGATTCCTGGTCCACCCAAGTTGGCATAAAACCTAACTATTAAAGCAACCTACATTCAAATCCAACAACATCCATTCACATCCATTATGATGAGGGCTATAAAACAAGTACAAAAATACCAAATGAGCACACACTCTCACTCTGCACCGAGTTGATTTCTGACTCAGAGTAACACAGTAGAACAGAATAGAACGGCGGCTTTGGGTTCCTCGGGCTATCAGTCTTCACAGGAGTAGAGAGTCTCACCTTTTGTTCCCATGGAGCAGATGGCAGGTTCAAACTGCTGACCGTGTGATTTGCAGATCCATGCATCATCCACGCCGCCACCAGGGCTCTGTGAGTACCCATAGGGAGCCCTACACTTCTCTGTTGGCCAGAGAAACATTTTCTTAAAAAGAAACACACAGAGATATGAAGAATAAGAAATAAATCACTAGCTGAAGAGTGAGGGGCTAGTTTGGGAGAAGAACAAATGCACAGGACCTGTGGTGGGAAGGAGCCTGCTCTGGTCCAGAAGGCAGAAAATCAGAGCAGAGAGAGAGGAGACCGGAAAAGAAGAGGCAAACCAGGAAAGGCAGGGAAAGCGTGGGCTGCAGACCCAACAACAGTGCGAGAAGCTAGCTCCATGGGCCCTACTACAAATATTGAAGCTTGCTCCGTAAACAGTGAGTTTCATAGTTTAACCAAACGGACATCATGATCAATTTTTCCCTTGTAACGATTTTCTAGCTAGAGGGTGGAGCAAGAGGAGATTTCCTACTGCCATCAAGGGTATCGTCTTAGAAACCCACAGAGGCAGTTCTGCACCGTCCTATAGGGTCACCTTGAGTCGGCATCAACTCGATGGCAGTGAAAGACAGGAGGGTGGTGCTGGTTACTGCAGGGCATTAAAGAAAAAAGCTATGAGACAGCATGGTGGCTTATTCAGTCAGGGAACCTGTCATGTGCCTTCGAGTTTGTTCCGACTCATAGTGAGCCTAGGCAGAGCAGAGCAAAGCCCTGTCTGGTCCTGCCCCACACTCACTGTTGTGCTTATGTCTGACCCCACTGGTGCAGCCACCACTGTATCGGCGTGTCTCCTCAACAGTCCTGCTCTTCCTCACTTACCCTCCACTGTACCAAGCAGGATATATTTTTCCGGGGCTAGTCTCTCTTGCTAACATGTCCAAGGTACCTGAGAAGACGTCTTCCCTCCTTGCTTCTAGGAGCCTTTTGTACTTCTTCTAAGACAGGTGTGTTTGCTATGCATTAGACAGAACGAGAAACCATTGCTGCCAGACAAAAACTCCTGTGATTGATTCTGTTTTGTAGAGAGAGGCTTCTTTTAAAAACAAAAATGAAGCACACCTTCATGGAGTATGCCTTTAGTACAGAAAGGTCAGAATCTGGGAAGGGTTGGATGGGCAGTGTGAAATTTGAAAAACAAACCAAAAAACTAAATTATTGTTTTGCAAGGTAAATCGAGAAGCACTCGACTTTTCTCCAAGGAGTGTAGAAAATGGGTCTAAAAATCAAAGTGGACGGCGGGCAGGTAACAAAAAGGATGTGCAGTGCATACCGATAGCCTGGAACATACAAAGGGCCAAGGTCATGAGAGAGTTCCTTCTGGAGGGGGATGGTCAGTAAATTACTGGGAATATTGAGGATGCTACGTAACATCGATGTGTTTCCCGATCTGTTATTATATTTTGCAAAACACCGCCTATGAGGAAAGTTTCCATTCAAATGGGGTTCTGATTGTGGTACTTTGTAAGGATGAAAAAAGAGGGTGACATCCCACAGAAAGCAAGTACTTCTGGTGGGAAAAAACAACAGCCCCGAGCAGTCCATAACTGTGCAGCTGTTGAGTACAAGAATATGCATGTCAGAAGCTCTGAGCAATATGGAGGAGGGCTCTGGGCTTCCCACAGTGCAGCTCAAACCATTCAATTTAGGCAAGAAGCCTTATGCTGATCACACAGAGCTACACAAGTGGCAGGAACTCAGGCAGGACACCTTTGGATGTAGTTGTTCATTCATTTCCCCCCATCCTAACTACCATTCAGTTGATTCTGACTCACATAGGGTTTTTACAGGACTTCTGAGACTATAAATCTTCATTGAGCATATAGTCTCATCTCTCACCCGTGGAGTGGCTGATGCATTTGAATCACCCACCTTGTAGTCACCTGCTCAACCATTTGGCATGGTACAACTTGATGACTATTCCATATTTGCTCTGAACCCATCAATACTGAAACTATGTGGTTTAGAAATGGTAGACTGGAGTTCATTTTGCAGATGCAATTGATACTTTAGGCCTAAAGAAATACAGTAAAATTTAAAATACAACAGAAGATACCAAAATAAAATATAAATATTCCCTTTATCAGAAATACTCAACTGTCAACAGTGATGCATCAATATGCTACAAAGAAGCATGTTTTGACACCACTTCTGCTGCTTTTCTTACAAAGCCTGGCTAAAATCACAAAATAAAAATCTGAGCAAAGATCTGACCTTTGTATGTTACAGAAATGGCAACCAGGATGGGTGTAACCAAGAGATAAGCCTTATATCATGTGGTCTTTATTAAAATATAAGGACACTGGAAACGTTTACAAAACATTTCTAATTCCATTGACTTGACTAAGCCTTTCCCCTCTCCTTCTTCCTCTTGTTCTTCTTTCCCCCTTCAAACTATCTCTCCCTCCCTCTTTCTCACTCTGTTTTTAAACTTTCAGTTTACTTGAGTCTACAGAAGGATTTCCTCTGCTTTTGCAGTTGTTGGTCATGATGAAGACAGTAAGAGGCCAGCTGTTACCCAAGAAATGTTGTAAACATCTACAACCAAATGCACACACACCAAAGCAAAATTAGAATTCAGATTGCTTTGCACAGTATATTTTTCGTAAACTTGGCTAGTAATAATTTCCATATAAATCAGAGCAAAAATAAAATTTGAGTATGCTGGGAGTGGGGGAGAGTGAGGAAGCTAGGCCTTCCCTCTTCCCTCTTCCCTCCGTTGTGTTGAGTTTTGTTAGTGTATTGTCTGTGTTCATGAGCATCGTCAGCTCTTACCTCAGTAGGGCTGTCTGATTATTTAAGATACTTTAAACACAAAATTAAACTTAAAACCAAAGCTGTAAGTGATTATTTGTGGCAATAATATATTCCTCCATTTTACTTGTTTATATTCTGAAAATGTTTCATTCTGTAATGATAGAAGTTTCCAGAAGAAAGCAGGATCTGGATCCGCACATTAGTTCTCTAGGAGGCACTAATAAATTATTTCCCAAGGTAAATTATTTTTGCCTTTATTGTCCATTTTATCGGTAATATCTGAACCAGCAGTAAGGTACTTAGCTGCTGAATTTGATAAGCCATCTAGGGGTGGCCAGATTTTATTCTTTGGGCCTATGTGCTCAGGAAGAAATGAAAAGCAAGAAACACTTTGTTTGCTCACTGCTCCCTTCCCCCTACTGAAGGTCCCTCCAGAACCTTCAGTCCCATTGCTTTCTCTTCAGGCTTGCTTCACATACCTGTCCTCTGTAGGTAGGCAAACCAACAACAACATCAAAAATTAAAATCAGCAACAAGGAGGACATAAAGATCCTTTGGGCGTTGGAGCAACAGCAATCTAATTGGGAGGAATTACTAAGAGTCAGAAGAAGGGCAAGCACGATGGTAGGAAAGGAAGGAGGTAAGAGTAAACAGAAGAAAGACCTGGGAAGCAAAGCTATGGATTGAGGTATAGCACAGGTGTGCACTTATGTAAATTTATTAATTAATAAAAATAGAGGTGTTGCCCTAAGTACATATATTTATATGGCAATACATTGAGGAAGTGGGCAGACTTTGGGGCTCTGCTCAAGCGCCTCCCTCAATGCAAGAACACTTTGTTCTAACAGCCTAGCATTTTGTGATGCTCACCCTCCCAGATCGCAAAAGACAAAATTGGTGCACAAGCACATGTGATGAAGAAAGCTGATGGTGCCCAGCTATCAAAAGATATAGCATCTGGGATCTTAAAAGCTTGAAATTAAACAAGCGGCCATCTAGCAGAGAAGCAACAAGCCCACCAAAAGAAGCACACCAGCCTGAGCGATCATGAGGTGTCAACGGGATCAGGTAACAGCTTCAGAAGACCCAAAACATTGCGGGGGGGCTGATACACAAATTGAGCTGAAGTATGCTGCTCTAATTGTCACGAAACCTCCCTAGAATAAACTGCCTTTTGATGACTGGGACGAATTGAGTTAAATCATCATGGACAGATATGGGGCAGACAGTTTAAAAATAATAATAAAAATTTTTTTTAAATAGAAGACCCAAAACAAACATATTGTTGAGAACAAGTGGGCTCAGAGCAGAGACCGAATACGCACCTGTAGACAATGGGACATCCCCTCACAGAAAGGTCACAAGGAAGGGATGAGTCAAACAGGGTGCAGTAAAGCACCAATAAAACACACAATATTCCTCTGGTTCCTTGAGGCTTCCTCGCCCCCCACTATCATGACCCCAATCCTGCCTTTCATGGCGGGCTAACTTGGAGCATATAAGAATTCAGGATACATGGAATCAAGATCAGATAAACCCTCAAGAACAGAAATGGGAGTAGCAATACCAGGAGCATAGGGGGAAGGTAGGGAGAGGAGGGGGAAAGAAATCGAGGCAGAAGGGGGACAGCGGTTGGTGCAAGATATGAAATTAATAATAATTCATAATTTATCAAGGGGTCACGAGGTGGGTTGGAGAGGAAGGGTAAAATGAGGAGCTGATACCAAGGACTCAAATAGAATGTTAATGTTTAGAAAATAATGATGGCAACAAATGCACAAATATGCATGGATTGTTGTAGGAACTGTAAGTGCCCCCAATAAAATGATCTCAAAAAATAATTAAAGTTTTAAAAAGGAAAAGAAACACTTTGTACTTGTGTTCTATAAGTTGGAATTTGCTGTTGATTTTAACCGGAATTCACGATACTGGAGAGGCAATGCCACAAACGCTGGTCCTCTAATATTCTAATTAGTTACCAGCCACAGAAACTGTTAGCATTAAGTCTGCTGTTTTCCAAGAAAAATATTGTCTGTCATAGTGCTGAGATTTGATTTTCTTAATCCTCATGGTTTATAAATTTGCTCAAAAATGAGATTATAATTACTCATCCTGTATTTTTTCCCTATTGTTTTTATATAAAATTCTTTTGAATGGTTATTTTATCATCAGTAATCTTTCACAAAAGAAGAAACACATGACCAAAGTTACCATCAACCCACATGAACCTCGATGATAATAGCTAACATGCGTTTAACACAACCATCACCCAAAGCACACTCACTCTCACCCAGCCAAGTTGACCCTATACAACAAACGGAGTCATCTCTGTGGGTTTCTCAGGTTGTAAATCTTTATGGGAGAAGAAAACTTCATTTTTTCTCCACAGAGGGGTTGGTGGGTTCAAATTGCAGAATTTTCATTAACGGTCCAACATGTAACCCATTATGGCACCAGGGTTTTTTTAATATACCCACCTCTCCTAGAGGCCTACTCCTCACTACATGCGACCCTTCAGGACAGAGAAAAACAACCACTGTGTGATGGTGATGCTGTCAATCCCTATCGCGCAGAGATCCTCAGCTGTCTTCTGCAGAGTGGCTGCCAGCATCAAACTGCTGAACTCCTGGTTAGAACCCAAATCCCAATCCACTACACGACAGTGTTCACCTCAAACCATGCTTAATCACTGTCCATCCACCATCTCATTAATTTCCATGAGAACTCAAAGTGATGAAGTAATATTTGATCTCAAACTTTAACCTGAACCGGGATCCCCTGGAGCCCTTACCAAAAACAGCTGCCTCCCACTGCCAGTTGCCAATTTGGCATGCCAAGGGTGAACCAGAGTCACTGTACCAAAAAGAAATTAGCAGACATCTCAAGAGGTAGCATGTGATCAAGAACCGACGGTACTAAAGGATGAAGTCCACACTGCACCAAAGGCATTAGCAAGAAACAAGGGTCTAAAATTAACAGGCTGTCAATTGAAATGTTTCAACAAGCTGCTGAAGCACTGGAGGCACCTACACGCCACTGCTGAAAAATTACCAGATTTTTAGCTACCAAGGCCAACTGGTTGGAAGAGATCCATCTTTGGATCCATTTCAAAGAAAAGTGACCCAACAGAATGTGAAGATTATCAAACAATATTATTGATATCACATTCAAGCAAAGTTTTGCTGAAGATCATTCAGCAACAGTTGCAACAGCATATTGACAAGGAGCTGCAAGACGTTCAGGAAAGCACTGGGATCCGGGAATTGTGGATGTCAGGTGTATCTTTTCTTTCTTTCTTTTTCCATGTGAATATTTCATCTTTATTTCATGCCTGAAAGCCTTATCCATCGATTTAGTTAGTGAATGTTTGCCGAATGCAAATGGAGGTGCTCTGGTGGCATTGTGGGTACTTGTTAAGCTGCTAATCGCAAGGTCACCAGTTCGAAACCATTGGCTGCTCCACTGGAGAAAGACGAGGCTTTCTACTCTTGTCAAGAGTTATAGCGTTAGAAACACACAGGGGCAGTTCTCTCCTATCCTCTGGGGTTGGTAGGAGTCAGAATCAACTAGATGGTAGTAAGTTTGAATGTTTTGCAAGTAGAGAGTGAGGAATAAGCACATACTTTTAAATAAAAGCTACCTGTCCCCCCGCATTTTGTCTCTGGCAGCATCTTCAAGACATTTAAGGCAAGGTAAGGTTGAAGTAAGGTTTTCTGGTACACATTGTGTCTCTATTAGCAGACTCCATTGTCTAAGCAGAGGTTTGAGTGGGTGAAGTAGATTCGGAGCAGCATATACATTGAGTTGGCCAGTGCCTCTTGAATGAGGCAATGTCTATTGAGATGTTGCATTATCTAAAGAAGGACTATCAGAAAGATGTTTACTTGTGTTCCATTGATTCAAATGCATTCAACTATGTAGATCATAGAAATGAATAGCATTAAGGAAAATGAGAATTCCAGAATACTTCATTGTGCTCCTCCATAACATGTGCATGTACCAAGAGGCAAGAGTTCAAACAAAGCCAGGGAATACTGCATGGTTTTAAAAAATCAAGAAAGGTGCACATCACACTTGTATCCTTTCACTATACTTAGTCCATCTGAATCCTGGGCAGATAATTTATAAAAACTGAACTCTGTGAAGAAAAATGGCATGTTGGGGTTAGCGGAAGGCTTGTTAACCACTTGAGATATGCAGATGAGACAACATTGCTTGCTGAAAGTAAGGTAGACTTGAAGCACTTGATGATGGAGATCAATGACTGAAGGCTTCAGTATGGCTTGCAACTCAATGTAAAGAAGAACACAGAAGTCCTCACAACTGGATGAGTACATAACATCACGACAAATGGAGAACACATGAACGTGATCAAGGATTCCATCTTGCTCACTGCCACAATCCATTCTCATGGAAACAGCACTCAAGGAAACCCATGGTACATGGCATTGGGAAAAGCTGCTGCACACAGCTGCTTAGTATGTTGAAGAGCCAGGATGTCACTTTGAGGATTAAGGTGCACCTGACCCAAGCCATAGTGTTTTCCATTGTCTCATATGTATGACAAAGTTGGAGATTGAGTAAGTTGGACATTGAACAAGGAAGACTGAAGGAGAATCAATGAATTTGAATTATGGTGCTAGTGAAGAATATTGAAAGTGTCCTAGCAGGCCAGAAGAACAAGCAAAGCTGTCTTGGAAGAAGTGCAGCCAAAATGCTCCTTAGAAGCCAGGATGTTGCGATTTTATCTCGTGTTCTTTGCACATGATATCATGAGAGAGCAATCCCAGGAGAAGGACATCATGCTCGGTAAAGTTGAGTGGGAGCCAAAACAAAGACTCTGAAAGTCAGCCTAGCTACAAATATGCTCTCAAACATAATAGCAAGTGTGAAGATGATCCAGAACCAGGAGGAGTTTCTTTCTATTGGCTACAAGTCAGGACCAACTTGATGGCACTTAACAACAACAAAATGAGACCAAAGAATTTGCATTTTGAATAAATCCCAAATTCAACTGGTACTGTTGGTATGTGGAACACAGTTTGCGGATCACTGTTATAGATCAGGCTTCAGAAAAAATATGGCCCACAGGCAAATACAGTCCACTGACTTTTTTTTTTTTACTTAACCAAAAACTAAAATAGAGTTTCACAGTGTTAAGTGATTGGAAAAGTCAAAAAAACTATATCATGATACATAAGACGTATATGAAATCCAGATTTCAATGTCCACAAAGAATCTTATTAACACACAGGTATGCTCGTTCAGCAGAACTGAGAATTTGCAGCAGAGATAGGATTGTTCAAAACAAGACCACTGCCATGAACTCAACTCGGACTCATGGCAACCTTCTCATTAGGACAGGTAACTGCCGAGCTTTATCCCCCAGACAACCAGCGGGTCCTTTCTGTAAACAACACAGTGCTCAACCACTTGTCCCACCTGCAATATTTACTACCTGACCCTTTGCTAACTAGCTCCACTAGGAAGCAAGATTTAAGGCACTATAGCTAGCAGGTGGTAGTGTTAAGATTCATCATGAGGTCAAGCCTCGGAGCCTACATCATAAACCGTTTTGTAACATATAGAAATTTATTACACGTACTCCTCACTAACATTTATCTTTTATAAAAATCATTTTTGGGGGGCTTGTACAGTTCTTATCACAATCCATCCATCCATCCATCCATTGTGTCAAGCACATTTGTACATTTGTTGCCATCATCATTCTCAAAACATTTTCTTTCTACTTGAGCCCTTGATATCAGCTCCTCATTTTCCCCCTCACTCCTGACTCCCACTCCCTCATGAACTCTTGATAATTTATAAATTATTATTATTTTGTCATATCTTACACTTTCCAATGTCTTCCTTCATCTACTTTTCTGTTTTCCATCCCCCAGGGAGGGGGTTATATGTAGATCCTTGTAATTGGTTCCCCCTTTCTACCCCACCTTCCCTCCACCCTCCAAGTATTGCCACTCTCACCACTGATCCTGCAAGGATCATCTGTCCTGGATTCCCTGTGTTTCCACTTCCTATCTCTACCAGTGTACATCCCCTGGTCTAGCCAGATTTGTAAGGTAGAATTGGAATCATGATAGTTGGGAGGGGGGGGCATTTAAGAACTAGAGGAAAGTTGTAAGTTTCATCATTGATACCCTGCACCCTGACTGGCTCTTCTCCTCCCTGCGACCCTTCTGTAAGGGGGTATCCGGTTGCCTACAGATGGGCTTTGGGTCCCCAGTCCGCACTCCCCCTCATTCACAATGATATGATTTTTTTGTTCCTTGATGCCTGATACCTGATCTCTTCAACACCTCATGGTGTTGCTATATCTTTGGGTAGCTGGGCACCATTATATGAGTGGGTGCCCACCTTCCTGATATGATCACTGAAGACAAATGTGTGCATAAGCAAATGTAGTGAAGAAAGCTGATAGTGCCCAGCTATCAAAAGATATAGCATCTGGGGTTTTAAAGGGTCTTAAAGTTAAACAAGCAGCCATCTAGCTCAGAAGCAACAAAGCCCACATGGAAGAAGCACACCAGCCTGTGTGACCACGGGATGTAGAAGGGACCAGGTATCAGGCATCAAAGAACAAAAAATCTTATCAGTGGGTGGCCAATCATCATTTTCAAAACATTTCTTTCTACTCAAGCCCTTGGTATCGACTCATTTTTTCCCTCCCTCATGTACCCTTGATAATTTATAAGTTATTATTATTTTTTCGTGCAGTACACTAACCAATGTCTCCTTCACCCACCTCTCTATTGTTCATCTTCCTGGGAGGGGGTTATATGTAGATCATTGTGATCGGTCTCTCCTTTCTCCTCCCACCTTCCGCTTACCCTCTTGGTATCGCTACTCTCATTATTGGTCCTGAGGGGTTTATCTGTCCTGGATTCCCTGTGTTGTGAGCTCTTATCTATACCCATGTACATGCTCTGATCTAGCTAAGTTTGTAAGGGAGGATTGGGATCATGATAATGGAGGGGAGGAAACATTAAAGAACTAGAGGAAAGTTGTATGTTTCATACAACTGCACACTGCACCCTGCACCTTGACTGGCTCATCCCTTCCTTGTGACTCTTCTGTAAAGGGATGTCCAATTGTCTACAGATGGGCTTTGGGTCTCCACGCTGCATTCCCCCTCATTCACATTGATATGATTTTTTGTTCTGGGTTTTGATGCCAGATACCAGATCCCATCGATACCTCATGATCACACAGGCTGGTGTGCTTCATCCACGTGGGCTTTTTTGCTTCTCAGCTGGATGGCCATTTGCTTATCTTCAAGCTGTTAAGACTCAGACACTATCTCTTTTGATAGCCAGGCACCATCAGCTTTCTACATCACATTTGCTTATGCACCCATTTTGTCTTCAGTGATCATGTCAGGAAGCTAAGCGTCACAGAATACCAGGTTATTAGAACACAGTGTTTGTGTGTTGAGGGAGTACTTGAGTAGAGTCACAATGTCCACCTGCTATCTTCATACTTAACATATAAATATATGTACATAGATCTATTTCCCTATCCTTATATATAAAACAATATTTACATATGTACATGCCTGTATTTAGACTGCTATAAATGCCAATTTACCTCCTAGTTCTTTCCTCTATTTCCTTTTACATTCCTCTTGTCCCACCATCATGTTCGGCCTTCATTCAGGTTTCAGTAATTCCCTGCGGTTACATTGCCCTTGATCAAGCCCTACCAAGCATCCTATGCTCTCCTTGTCATTGATTTTAGATCACTTGTTGTTCCTTTGTCCCTGGGTTTGTTAACACTCACTTCCTTTACCCCGCCTCCTCCTCGTCTATGTCCTTCCCAGAACTGTTGGTCTATTGTTCTCTCCTCTGGATTGTTTATCCCATCTATCTTATCTAGATAGACATGCAGAGACAATAATAAGCACAAAAACAAGAGAGAGAAAAAACAAAGAGCACACAGTAGCAAATGAAGAGGGAAGAAGAGAAAGTGGAATACCACCTGGCCCACCAAGCCCCAAGGATGATATTCCTGCTCAGAGCAGCCAATGCACAGAAAGGACCATGGGGCTGGCCCCACCACAAGACAGGACATCCCTGTCTGACCCATAGTGGTATTAGGGACAACACTGGAGGCACTGTACAGGAACAGTGCCTGATCTGACCCAGCCACACAGGGGAGAAATGCTAAGGGCGTGCAACAGAGCAGCAAGGGGAGCAAAGCAATGAAGTCCCCAGGGAATGTCAAAAACAGGGGCCAGGACATGGCACCCCATCAGACTGGACTGGAAAACACTCCTAAAGGTCAACAAACCAACTGGGAACCATTTACAGGCTTTTCTTGTTTTCGTCACTGGGAATATTTTGGTGTTGATGTTGTTTAACAATTGTCTTGTTATTCAACATTTCCCACTTAAGCGTAAAAATATCTACTTATATCACATTAAAGGTAAGTATGAACTAACGTATTTTGAGTAAGAGAATGCCTTTGTCCATTAATCCCTCCCCCATCCCACCTCTCTCCCCATCCTTGGGTATAAATAAAGTTAAAGAGAGAACAAGAGAAAGGACTGGCACAGGGACTTGGGGTCATTAACCTGCATGACCCTCCAGGGCTCATGGAATCCCAACCATGTCACAGGTGGTATTTGCCCTGCCATTCAAACAGATGCACAGCTTCAGGCTGGGGACTTTAGATCCACCCAGGAACACTCTGATGGTCATGTGAAGAACAAGATTTTCACAAGGGTCTGGGTAAGGTTAGTCCCCTACTGTCTGCATAATTCTGCCTGTGATTTGAAATGGCATAAGTATCCCCTGTACCCCCTCCCACCTGAAGAACAGAAATCATAAAGATGTAGAGAGGAGCAAGCTGCAGAATGCAGCTTCAAGGGAGGGAACTGCCCCACTGGTCCCTTGCCAAAGGACTCCTAAAGCACCAAGACCATTTGGTCACTGAAGCTTCTCATAATGCCAATTTTTGCTAATGACCCTGTCATTGAAACCTACCACATCCAGAAGTGAAGAATAGGTGTATGCCTTTACTAATAGGAATGAATTAGTGATGTTAGACATCTCTGGCACGTAGGTCTTTCGTTAGATCAGCAATTGTTGTATTCCAATAATGTCTTTACACGCTCCTTCTCCATGAATAGTGTTATCCTTTTTGGGTTTTTGTCCAGTGGGCTGTGTGCACAGAGAAATTACATTCACTTGAGTCTGACCTAGAGTCAGGGGATTTTTTTGCCCAGAAAATTACGCTGCTTTAAGAACAAGCTTAGGATGCATAGAGGAGTATACATTTCATAAAAGTTCTCTGAAGTTCTTGCCATGATTCAGAGCCGTAACTTGTGATGGGAGAAGCTAAAACACTTCTGAAGTTCAGCCTGGATTATTTAGGAATAAAAAATGCAGTAATAAGGATGACCTCATAGGTTCAAGCAACGAGGATCAACTGATGTGGTTCAGTTCTCTGCAGGGAGAGCTGCGAAGAAGATTTCACAAGGAAATCATCATCCACAAGTGCAAAAGGAGTGCCAGCAATCAAACCCATGAACCATCACCCAACCTGTCAATGCCAAATCATTAAAAATACCATCCTGCAGCTTAAGACCATTTTCACCTATTGGATCTTCCTCTGTTTTGTTTTGTTTTTTTAACATTTTATTAGGGGCTCATACAACTGTTATCGCAATCCATACACACATCAATTGTGTAAAGCGCATTTGTACATCATTCTCAAAACATTTTCTCTCCACTTAAACCCCCGACATTAGGTCCTCTGTCTTTTTTTTTATTCACAATTCCAAGTTTCTTTGCTCTGAGAAAGAAGAAGAACTCAAGTTGTTAAAACAGATAAACAATAATTTGGGATAAAAGTTAAGGTGAAAACCTTCATTGAAAATGTTTCAAAATTTCAGTAAAGAAAGTGTTAATATGCCCAAAGCAGAGAGCTTCTTAAAGCATGACCAGATTTCTCCAGTTTGTCAAGATTATTTTGCCCGGCACTTTTAAAGTCTAGTATCTTAATGAAATCATTGTACCAATAGATAATTAAGACGAGGTGTACTCAGACCTCATCGAAAATCTATAAGCAAGCAGGCTTTGGACCTGTTTATGTTTCTTCTAGCTAGAAAAGATTTAACAGAAATGAGAAATTTCTTTTTTGCCAAGTAATTCATGGAAGGTGTTAATCAATCTCAAATAGAAACCTCACAGTTTAAGTCTAATTATATCACTTTCAGGTTCTGGCACAATAATTATTAGCTCTTTTTCTTAATTAATATTTTCAAGATTACTGTAGTAATTATCTACAGATTTTTAAGGTGGTATTTAAGAATATAAGTCCAGAAGAGACGATGTATCCCCACTGGTATTTAGGCTAATTGCCAACTTGTCTCCCTTCTGACAACACTGCCTTTGAAACAAGAATACAGAACAGCTGACATGCAGAAAACAATATTTCCTACACCACTAATATTTAAAATATTAATTTCTAGAAAAAGCAGAGATAGTTACTTACTTTTTAAATTTAATATAGCATATCTGGCTAGCATAATATGACAGTTAATATTCTACTTTTAAAAAGTGAAATTCACCAAGAACCATTGTTCTTTAGAAACTAAAGGTTCTTATTAGCATTTTCCAAAACAAGAAGTAGAGATTCTTCCTGCTATTGTCTAAAATCATGATTATTAAAGCATAAACATAAATGGCAAAATGTTAATAGTTGTTTAAGCTGGGTGATGGATAATGGGGTTTGTTGTGCATTCCACTTTGAGTTATGTTTGTAAAATGTCATAATAAAAAGTTTTTGAAAAAAGAAAAATACATAAACACAAAAGCTCATGTTCCCATACCAATGGAGCTATTAAAGAGATTCAAGCAATTTTAAGCTCAATAAATCTTTAGAAGACTACGTAATTACATAGCTCAAGTATTAACTTTTGAAGTTCTTATTCTGAAAACATTGATAAAAGAATTATTGAGGTTCAAGCCCAAAATTCAGTTAGTTAAGTTCAACTAGAGCTTAGACAAGCAATATAATTTTTTTTAAACACTGAATACTCTGATACAACACCAGTCTGCTTTGGAAAAGTCATAATGCTAAAGAAGATTGAAACTTAATGAGAAAGGAAAAAAGTTTACCTGGCCAAAGTTTACTGCTGCGCTAACAGCTTCCTTTTTAAATTTGTCCAACCCCAGCTGCTGTTTTCCATTGTGCATGTTCTCTCTTAAAGAGGTGAACTGGGAAAGTAAGTACGAAGGTTCCAGCGACTCCCCACGGCCAGACTGGGCCTCGCCCATTAAAGTAAGTCCTGGGCGTTTTCAGCAGGCTTTGAGCTTTAATGCCTTTTGCCTGCACCAAATTTGCTACAATTCCCCGAGGTCAAAATTACACATACCTACATAAACCTATATCAGCAAAAGTTTTAAACTTCCTTCCCACGCCAGCCTAAACTAAACAACTATCAAAATTCATTAATATGAGGAATAGTTATTAGTAGTTTTACATCACTGCCATCCGCTTGATTCCAATTTCTAGGGACCTTATATAAGGTTTCCGAGGTCGTACATCTTTACAGGAGAACTGTGAGTGTGCAATAAAATGACCACAGAGATAAGAAGCAAGTATCTTAAATAATGCTCAGCCTATGTACACTACCGCTTAGTGGTGGCGAAAATTAAGTAGCCAATAGAATCTTTTTCTAGATGTTAATAACACGAAAGCTATAAATTTCCAAAGAGGTATTGGTGGCTCCGTGGTCAGATTCTCACTTTCTGTTGTTTGATTCCCAACCAATAACGTTCGTGCACAGCTGCCGCCTATGTGTCAATGGAGCCTTGTAAGTCCCTATGAGACTCAGTAGATTATGATACCGCCATCGAGCTTCCAGACTAAAACAGACTAGAAAGAAAGACCTGAAGATCTTCCAAAAGCATAGCCTATGATCACAAAAGTCCAATCTGAAATAACTACCAGGTGTGTGCATTTCATTCCATTACACAGGGGGCCATCATGAGTTGGAAGCCAACCCTAAGAACACGAACAACAATAAAGATTTTTGTTTAAGGGGAAGGTGGAAAAATTGTAAATTGTATAATCTCCTGAAGTCAACTATGAATCAGAACCATACTTTGTGTTTCGACAGACAAAGTTATTTTTCTGATATACTAATGGAACTTGTAAGTACTTCTAAAGCTGGAAGACTAAATTGGTCAAAGACAGAAAGGATAACTAAATGAGAGTGGTAAAAGATGAAGAAACACAGGTGTGCAAAAAAAGCAACAATAAAAAAGAAAGATGTAATATGTTCTAATTCTTTCTCATTTCATCAGATTTGGAGGGGAGCACATTTTTATGAGATGTTCATTATTTGGTAAAAGATGTGAAATAGGGATAGAAATTTAAAACAATATATACAAGAAAGTTCTTTGGGAAATGTCCTACCTCTAAATGGGGTAAATGGGGTAATGTCACCATTCTCTGGGATAAATTTTCTTTTGCAAGATGGTAATTCAAACACTTTCCTCCCAATTAAGAAGGAATAGAATAGAATAGGAATTCCCAAAGCATCAGAAATGTTTGCCTGTTTTTTGTCAGAAATATATTCTCAGAACCTAACACACAGGAAGTATGTAACTAGTATTTCTTGTACAAAAGAATGCTCTTCCTACTATCACTGAGAGGAGGTGCTGATAGTATGAAATTTAACCCCCTTTTGAGATGCCATCATTTGGGATCAGAATCTGTATTCCAGCCCACTTTACAGGTTCGGCTTCACATTTCAATTTTTGCTTCTAGAAATAAATTAAGGATAACCTACATGCAATGCTTACAAAGAACAAGTTAACCTCTTATCCTATGTGACTGTAAAATACAGCCAGAAATGTATTATGATTACTATCCTAAATTACAGTTCATTTGGAATAGTCCATTAAGCGCCTGATGCTGAATGTTATCGTTTCCACATACAGGCACATTCTGGTGTCCGGATACGGCGGGTTCAGTTCCAGAGCACCACAATAAAGAGAATGTCGCAATAAACAGCATCACATCAAATGTCCAATTTCTCACTACTTATAAAAGTTGTGTTTCTACTCTACTGCAGTCTATTAAAGATACGCTGATGGCACAGTTGTTAAGCATTGGGTTGTTAGCTACAAGGTCTGCAGTTCAAAATCACCATCCGGTCTGAGAGAGATGGGGCCATCTACTCGTGTAAACAGTTACAATCTCAGAAATGTACAGGGGCAGCTCTACCCTGTCCTATAGGATCTCTATGATTCATCAAGTTGACTTGATGGCAATGAGTTTTGAGTACAGGGCCGCCGAGTTGGCATGAACCTGATGGCAGTGAGTTTAGTTTTGGGTTTTATAGTCTATTAACTGTACAATAACATATGAGAAAGTTTGAAATATTGTGAGAAATACCAAAATGTGGCATAGGAACACAGAGCACATTCTATTGGAAAAATGAAACCAATAGATGTACTCAGTGTAGGCAAGGTTACCACAAAACTTCATCTTTTAACAATAACACCAAATCAAAAACCAAACTCATTGCCATCAAACTGATACCACCTTACGGCACCTCTATAGGATAGGGTAGAACTGTGCCTGTCATTTTCTAAGACTAACTCTTTACCAGAGTAAAGAGCCTCATCTTTCCCCTGCAGGGAGGCTGGTGCTTTTGAACTACCGACCTTTTGATTAACAGCCCAAGGCCAACCCACTAAGCCACCAGGACTCTACAAAGTGCAATAAAGCAAGATCTGCCTGTATCCTAACCTTTTTATTTATGTTGTTTGTTGTCTTGGATGTCAACTTGAAGATATAAAAATGTAGAAGTGGAGTCTAGCTTGTCAATCAGATCACAGCCTGATGGTGCCTCTTTGTGGGCATGACCTTCTCATAAGGCGAGTCCTAAGAACTTCCCCCTCTCTACCTTCACCTTCATACTTGGGAGCCACACTGTGACCTGTGCAAGTCCTATGATGCGGCCACTGCCATTGGATCCATGCAACCCTGCACCCACCGGCCTGTGATCTTCCTGCACCACTGCATTTGCAGTGGAGTCTGAAGAGGGATTTATGGCCTAGTATTGGGCTTATGGACTTTATCTGGACTGAGCTGTGATGTTTGCTTGTTCTGTAATTACTTCTTGATATAAAGCTCTCTCATACACATACATGAGTATCACTGGCCTAACACATTTTGCAATTTCTATCTTGTTTTGTTTTTGCGTGTACAGAGCTCTGAACAGGCTAGGTAGAGGAGTTAGTATTTTGGAAATACTTTTCTTTCAGGACCTTGTACTTAGCAGCACAATTATTTTAAGTAGCTATAGTTTTCTAGGATAACTTCCCCAGTGGCTGATTTTCTTCTTTATGGATTTTAAATTTGCCCTCAACATAATTTCAGAATTCCTTTGATGATCCTTGTTCAGCTGAATCTACTACCTAACAGATGCCTGAATTGTTGGAATCCCCAAGGACCACAGTGGTTTCAGATTCGCCAGCAGTTGATCCAGAATAAGAGCCAGTGGCAGATGCTCTGGGCTGTTTCTTCCCAGTCACTGCCTGTCATCCAAGGCAGAGCCCAGAGCAACAGTTTCCCCTTTCTTTCCCAGGTTCCAGGCCTCTGTACTTTTCTCCGACAGTTGAAAATATTTGATTTTTTTGAGAAAAGAAAAATCTATATCAAAATGATATACATACAATAAATTTTATGGTTGATTATAAAATGGAAAGAATAAACTCAAAATCTCATGTCTGTATTTGTACATATACCTACTTATAATGTAGTCTGACTGTGCGATAATAGAAAGTGGGGCAAGGTCAGTATGACAGGAAGTTTCCGATTAACTTTAATATTTACATGAGACTCATTTGTAAGGCATGGATTTACATGTAATTAAATGTCTGGGAGAAAAATATTGAGTATAAAATCTCCGGGGAAAATTCTGATTCACAATATACCTGAATTCAATTTGGCACACAAAATGGCTTACATTTTAGTGTGAATCTACATTCTAAATAAAATGCTGTTACCTTTTATTGAAATTTGTGTACCCATTGACAGTTTATTTTAGGCAATTTTGGTAATACAAAAAAATTTAGATTCCATGTTTGAACAGCATTATTCTTTGAAAAAAAGTGAATTCAGACTTGTATAAAAGGCTATACAATCAAAGTAGTCAAGCCACACTACTTTTTTTTTCAATAATACTAGAAAAAAGAATTAATAGCTCAAAAGACTAAAAATTATTCAAGAAAAGTGAACAGGAGAAACAAAGGAAGTTAAAAAGAAAAGACCAACAAACAAT
>NW_022111373.1:102519720-102527387 GCF_000313985.2 Echinops telfairi
ATTAAGGAGCAAAAATAGGCTAACACCCATAATCTACTGCCATCGAGTCAACTTCAACTCTAAGGGACCCTCTGCAGGTTCCCCCGGCTGTGTAAATCTTTATACATGCCAACGGCCTCATCGGTGCTCCCTGGAGCAACTGGTGAATTTCAATTGCCCCCTTGCAGTTAGCAGTCAAGGCTTACCTGAACACGCAACCAGGATTTGGGGGGAAAGGTCAGCACTATAACTAACTGTATTTTGAAATATTTTTAAACTGTTTTAAGAATTGTTATACACTTAGTTTATTACTTTAATTAAGGTTGTATTTGCTGATCTCTAAAAACCTAGCATTTCTGTGATTTCCAGATTAAGTGCATAGATAGTAACTGCAGGTGCACAGATAACACAAAGTCTTGTTGTTACAGGTCCGCCGTAGTGAAGTCAGGCTTAACAAATATTTTCACATTGTAACAACTCTAATCAAGATTTTAAGAATATAAAGACAGGGCGTGATAGATATCAGGGTGTGCTGAAATCAGGTGGATCTTCTTTGAGTGCAAAGAATATCAGAAACACTTTTACTTGTATTTCATTGACTAAGCAAAGGAATTCAATGGCGTGGATCATAACAAACTATGGATAAACAGTGAGAAGAATGGGAATTCCAGGGCACTTTACTATGCTCATGCAGAACCTGCGCAAGAACCAAGAGGCAAGTTTGTTTGTTTGTTTGTTTTCAGAACAAAGGAATACAGCATGGTTTAAAATCAAAAAAGTTATGCATCAGTGTTGCAACCTGTCACCATAATTATTAAATCTGAATGCTAAGGAAATAACCACCACTTGTCTCTGGTGAAGGAGCTGAATGAAGTCAAGGAACTGAATAGGAATTTTCAAAGGGAAGCTCCAGAAGACAAAGACAAATATTATATTGAAACGCGCAAGGGCCTAGATTTGGGGGAGTGTAGGGAGGGAATCTCAGCAATCTGAAACTGAAAGAACTCGAGAAAAATACAAGCCTCTATTGCAAATTTGAAAGATTCCATAGGCAAAATATTGAATATGCAGGAGGCACCAAGAGAAAATGGAAAGAATACACAGAGTCACTGTACTAAGAAGAACGAGTCACCAGTCTACTATTTCCAGAGGCAGTATATGATCAAAAACCAATGGTGTTGAAAGAACAAGTTCAAACTGCACTGAATGCATTAGCCAAAAACAAGGCGCAGGAACTGACTACCCATTGACATGTTTCAGAAAGCTGAAGAAGCACCGGAAGCACTCATTCATCTATTCCAGGGACTGGCCAACGGACTGGAAAAGATCCATAGAATGATATCGTTGATACTGCACACAAGTCAAAAATTAGTTGCAGCAGTACTTTGACAGGGACTGCCAGAAGTCCAGGCTGGATTCAGAAGAGGACTTAGAATAAGGAATATTGTGGCTGATGTCAGATAGATCTCGGCTCAAAGCAGAGAATACCAGAAAGAGGTGTGCTTGTGTTCATTGTCTATGAAAAGGCATTCGAGAGTGTGGACCACAATAAACTGTAGATCACCTTGAGAAGAATGGGAATTCCAGAACACTGTATTGTGCTTATGAGAAACTTGTACATGGAGCAAGAGGTAGCATGGCAAACAGAATGTGGCAGTTACATTATCTCCTGTCAACTTCAGCAAAGAGGTGGAGTCTAGCCTGTCAATCAGGTCACAGCTGGATGACCTCATTTGGAGCCATGGAAATAAATAGCTCTCTAGAGGCCAAACACACTCTCTGTCTTCCCTTTCCTGCTGTTGAGACACTCAGAGAGCTAGAGGTGACATGTGGAGACCGGTACCAGTGTGGAGATGCTTCCGCTGCTATTGAATCCACAAAACCTTCTACCCAGTGGCCTGCATTCAGCATCACTGCATGTGCTGCGTGAGTCTATAGAAGAATTTTTTGGCTAATATTGGACTTAGGGACTTTATCTGAACTGGACTGGGATGTTCTCTCAACATACAATTACTCTTTGATATAAAGTTCTCTCTTATATACATATGAGTCTCCCTAGATTTGTTTCTCTAGTCTACCAGGACAAACACAGAGAACAAGAGGTTAGTATAAGGTTTAAAATTAGGAAAGGTGTGCATGAGTGTTGTTATCCTCTCACCATGCTTGTTTAATCTACATGCTGAGAAAATCTTCAGAGAAACTGGATTATACACAGGGTCACGACGGGTCAGAACTGACCAGGGAGAACCTAACAGCAGCATATAAACAGAGTTATTGGTATATAGCTGATTCTTTGCATTAGGGAACTTAGGAAGTACTTTTGTGAGGGGAAAATGTTTGAATTAGTGCCTGCGTTAAAGAACATTCAAGCAGTTATAATAAGCAGTTAGGAATAACTTTGTAAGCTTCTAGTAATATTTCTGAGATAGAACCAAGCTTGAGATAGGTCTGAGAGATGAAACGAAAATGAGTGTGCTAAGACAGCATACAACTACCCTTCCCTCATCGACTCTCTCATTATATGGCATTTCTCATTTACACGAATAAAGTATCTATGCTTGGACTATTTTGTTCACGAATGGCATATGTCTGTCAGTAACAAATGCTAAGGTGTAAGGCAAAAGTAATATGTGTTGTGATGAGTGCAGTTATGTTTCAAACCAGCTGTACTTGATTCTCATTGCTTTGGCAGTCATGCAATGATAGAGTTATTCTTCATTTTGTGATCTGATAGTGTCATCCTCCATTTCCACAGAGTGCTGATTTTCACCCAGTGATCTGGTGCTTGAAACCAAATTCTGTTCATAAGTCGGAACCTGTGCAAAGGAAAGACAGGGAGATGATGTCTCTGAGGTAGTCCGGGGCTACGTCATAAAAGGCTACTACTGAGAGGAGTATATGAATGCAATCATAATGGCAAACAACTCAAAATCTTTAAACAGGATCTAACAAGACGCTCAATGCTTTCATAAAATGGAATGCAATAGAGCAAGTGTGGAGGTCTCAGGCTCAGTGAGGCGGTAGACAAGCCTACCTTGCAGAGGGCCAAAAGCAGCAGAGATGTGGATCCCACAGCACAGAGGTAGATGGATCAAAAACATATTTTGGAAGTAGAGCAAATCGCACTTACAGAAGTGTGCAGTGTGACAAAAAAAAAAAAAAAAAGAATCCACAATGACTCCTAAGTTTCTGGTCTGAACAACCAGACAGATAATAGTACATTTCCAAAGATAAAAAATAAGGGAAAGTTTTACAAAGACAAACAATTGGCATTAAGTCATTTTAAGCTCGAGATGTGAATTAGATATCCAGATGTGAAACTGAAATTAACTTAAGAGAAAGGTCGGAGCTGAGGATAAATATCCAAGCCTTGCCAGTCTATGGCCATCTAGGGGACTGGATTAGATAGTCTAAGGATATCCCAAAACATGAAGTCTGCTAGAGGAATTGGCAAAGGAGATAGCAGAAAACCCAGTATCAGGAGAGAACAAAATGTGTGTGTGTGTGTTTTGGGAAAGGGAGGGAGGATTTGAAAGGCAAGGAGTATTAGACCTCACCCATTGCTGCTGGACTATTAAGACAAATGAGAACCATTAGCTTAGTCAAATTCTAAGTCACTAATGACCTTGATGAAAGTATTATTCTTTATAAAGATCTGATGAAATTTGGATCACGACTGCCCATAGTACAAATGATAAGACTCTGCCTTGGGGTGGATAAAATACCTGATGAATTTCCCTAAGTATTGCTGACCTTAAATATCATGCTTTTAAAATGTGCTCTCCTATGACTTCCTTGAGTTAGTTTTAGAAGCAAGTGGAGCTTAAATACTATTTTTTAAACACTTATTTTAAATCTAGTGTACACTTTTGTTTTATTTATTGAATAAATTCATCAGGAAAGTATTTATCCATAAGTATTGGATCATACAGCCAGTACTTCTGCAAATTAAGAAAATGTTGCAATTATCAGAAGTCGTTTGTTCGCAAAAGAAAGTACAGTAAAACTCTTACTACCTGGAAAATGTCAAATGAGGGACCCAAATGTCTAAAGAAAATCTTGAGACATTTAAATAAAAATTTTTTTTTATAAGGAGACCTCCAAAAAAACAATATCTATTGTATTTCTTTGAAAAAGTGAAGGGTACTTTCTTTGCCTCTGATTGCTTTGTACATAGAGTAATACTGCTTGACGCTAAAGAATTCGCTCAGAAGAGCATCTCTAAAGTAGTCATTTTTTATCCCACTGTTCACAGATATGCACTGAACAGTAGGAGGCTCACTCATGCCTAGTGCACTCTGACTGTTAAAAAAAGGCATTTTCTCCACTTTTACATTTCCAGGCTCATTTCTTTCCTAAAATCTCAAGAGCTGGTACATAACTAATAGAAGACAGTTATGAAAATTGTGTTTTTCAGCTTGAAGTTTCTTTACTGAATTTAAGGCTATGATATTACTTACTTGATTGTTATATTCCATGGTATGGTTCTGTAGAAATTAAATAGCATCTTAAATACTTAGATTTATAGTTAAAAACTAAGGACATTGAGCATTTACCAGCATATCTTCAGGTTATTCTAAGCCCACCATAGCAAAGAAATTGAGAAAGATCTAAAAATAAGATTGACTACTTTGTCAAATGATTAGAGGCTGACCTTATTCAAGCTAATTCACTGTACAGAAAACCCTATTTTTATGTTATAATGTGGATTTTCACTCATTTATCAATTTAACATCAGTGACATAAGGTAGTTGTCCCCCAAATAGGTGTAGCAACATCCTATGACACTGTTAGTCAAGGTATAACAAAATCTCTCTGGCTTACACAAGAGTTTACTGTCCTTGTCATTCACACGGAGTCTTCTGTGGATCTGGGTCTTCTACATAGGAACTCTGTTCCCGGAGACAGCTCGGGATCTGGCCCACGTTCATCGATGTGCCCACACGCTCAATGCATACCTTCCAGGAGGGACGACTGTGCAGGGGATTTCACCTGTCTCATCACAGTGTCATCACACATGAGCCAAAGCTCATAACCTGTTTGCCAAACTAGTCACACAGCCCAACTCCAAGTATGGAAGCTTGACAGAGAAGACTGGTGACCATGAAGCCTCTGCTCCAGAGAGTTTCAAGGCATTCCCAACGCAGTCATTTAGAGAACAGAGAAGTGACATAAATAAGTGGACCATATAATATGATACATGGTACTAAATTTTGCTCCTGCATCTGGTACAGCTCAAACTAGCTGGTAACTGACGGGCTGAAGGTAGGAACCGACCCAGCAGTGCCACAGCAGAAAATATCTGGAGTCTGCTTCTGTAACGATCACAGCCAAGGAAACCCTTAGAGCAGTAGCTCTTTGTAATACATGGAGTTACAATGAATAAGAATCGACTAGACTCAGCAGAGAAGAGGGTGGGGGGAGACGGACGTCAGACAGTGTAACATATGACAAAATAATAATAATTTACGAATTATGAAGGGTTCATGAGGGAGGAGGGAGTGAGTGGGAGGGGGAAAATGAGGAGCCGATGTTAAGGGTTCAAGTAGTAGGCAAATGTTTTGAGAATGATGATGGCAACAAATGTACACAACACAATGGATGGATGGATGGAAGGATTGTGATAAGAGTTGTACGAGCCCCCCAAAAATGATTTTTAAAAAAGAATTGACTGGATTGCATAAGACACCATCACTAATATTAGCACTTTCAATGTCTTCATTCACTTCTCATCTTAACAAAATTCCTCAGGGGCTCTACAATCCCAACTTCTTCAACCAACCACCTCTCCTCTGTCTCAGACTCCAAACCCAGCCAGTGACCAGAACTAGACAGTTGCTAGGATGAGGAAGCCCACAAGGCCTGGGCATAGGAGTCATGTGACTGCAATGATGCTCTCTCTTCTCAGGGCTCCTTGTGAGCTAACCAATCAAAATCAGGTCCACTGCCATCCATTCAATTCTGATTCATAGCTAACGACCTTATAGGACAGAGTAAAGAGCCTCCCTAGGGTTTCTGAGACTGTAATTCTTTATGGGAACAGAAAGCCTCATCTTTCTACAACAGAGCAGTTTGAACTGCTAACCTTGCAGTTAGCAACCCAACATTTAATCTGCTACACCACCAGGGCTCCTTCTTGTGAGCTAAGGATCAACAAAATGAACCTCCAGGAAGGAGATAAAAGCCACATATTTCCTGGAAGGAACTTGTCAATCTTCAGCAGTGTTACTGTGTCCACTTGGGTCGCCATGAGTCTGACTCAACTCAATCACAATGAATTTGGATTTGGTTTGAATGTTTGATGGATATTTGTGAGAGATTTGTACACGTTGCTCTCCTATGCATAGTCTCTGCCCTCATTTTCTGTTATTTTGCTTTTGGCTGGTTTGGTCAGATGCCAAAACCAAAAGTGATCAATAGAAGAAATTCTCAGAAATATATATTCTCAAGAATTCTTTGTGAAAAATACATTTTTAACCATTTTAGAACATACTCTGACAAAGGTGATTATGAAAATGAAAAGTGTAAACATTTTTCCATCCAACAACCTTAACCCTGAGAACCAATGTACCAGCATGTCCATGGATGGTGCAAATAATTAAGTGCTTGTTTGCTAACTGAAAGGTTGGGAAACACCTCAGAAGAAAGACCTGGAGCTCTACTTCAAATAATCAGCAATTCAAAAACTAAACCCAAATAAACAAGCTATGAAAACCTCTATGGAGCTAGGTTATCCTCTGGCACACATGGGGACCCTTGGTGCCAGAATTTATTCCAGGGCAACTAGTTATCTAAGGATGGATTACTCAGAATGGCAAAGAACTATAAGCTAGAACCAGAAACCAGACGAAAGCTTTATAGTTAAGAAATGACTGAATAAATCAGGTTTGTCCACAAGGGAATAGTATGCAGCTGTGACAGCTGCTCCAGATAATGTGGAGGGTTATTATCGGATATTGATTAACAAGTAGAGTAAGTACTTTACAATCTCGTATTTGAAGAGCCATTTTCAAGGGACAAAAATGTATTCTACATATATGTTGATAGTGCAACATAAAAACAGTGAATCTTATATGTTGAAAAGCTTATTCCTACCTGCATTTACTTGATAGCTCATAATACATTGAGCCAAATAGGCACAGTGCCTATGATCGATGGAATAAGAGCACAACAGATCATCATTTATATGCATTTATCAGGCACTGTGGTGATTGGTTTTTCTGCACTTAAACTTTCACAATCATTCTTCAAGGTAGAGAGGATTATTCATGTTTTAGAGGAAAACCTGGAGTTTAGAAGGGTAAGTACCGTGTGCAAGGCCAGAGAAAGAAATGGGCATCAAAGCTACTCTATATTCTCTCCTAACCATGAAGTCTCCCCTGGAGGGAAATCTCTACCACAGCCTTAAGTAACTAGTCCTAAGATAAACCTAACCCTAAGATATCCATAAACAAATACAAAAGTAGATTACTAAAAGAAGTGGTTAAAAAGTTGAAAGCTGGGGTCAGAGGGATTTAAATTCTAATTCTGGCACAATCCTCATTGACTAAGTTACTTTGGTAAAAGTAGTTTTATTTCTGAAGCATCAGTTTTCTCATTGGCAAAGTTGAAAACTACTTCATTGCTCATAGAGTTGTGGAGAAAAGTTAATAAGAAACATCCTGTATATACTTAAGTATAAGCTGGCC
>NW_022111373.1:102527999-102534044 GCF_000313985.2 Echinops telfairi
CTCCCCATTTCTTCCCCTCCCTCCCCCGCCTGCCCTCTCTCACGAACTCTTGATAAGTTATAGATTATTATTTCCATATCTTCCATCATCTTCCATCGCCCCTCACCCACTTTTTCATTGTTCGTCCCCCTGGGAGGGAGTTCTACGCTGATCCTTGTGATTGATTCCTCATTTCTCCTCCCACCCTCCCCTAATCCTCCTGGTATCTCTACTCTTATTGTTGGCTCTGAGGGGTTTAGCTATCCTGGATTCCCTGTGTTTCAGGCTCTTATCTGCAGCAGTGTGCATGTTCTGGTCTAATACGATTTGTAAGGTAGAATTGAGGCCATGATAAAGAGGGGAAAGAAGCACCAAAGAACTAGAGGAAAGTTGTGTGTTTCATCAGTTCTATACTGCACCCTGACTGGCTCATCTCTTCCCTGTGACCCCTCTGTGAGGGGATGTCCAATTGTCTACAGTTGGGCATTGGGTCTCCACTCCATGCCCTCCCCCACACCCCCGCCACCCCATTCACATTGGGTATGATTTTGTTCTGGGTCTTAGATGCCTGACACCGGATCCCATCGACACTTCGTGATCATACAGGTTGGTGTGCTTCTCAGCTAGATAGCCACTTGTTTCTCTTCAAGCCTTCAAAACCCCTGATGCTATATCTTTTGGTAGCCGGGCACCATAAGCTTTCTTCACCACATTTGGTTATGCACCCATTTTGTCTTCAGCAATCATGTCCGGAAGGTGAGCACCACAGTATGCCAGATTGTTAGAAAAAAGTATTCCTGTGTTGAGGGAGTACTTGAGTCGAAGCCCAATTTCCACCTTCAACCTTAAGAATTAACAAAAAGATATGAGTGCATAGTTCTATTCCCCTCTCATTACATTTACATTTACATATGCACATGCCTGTATTTAGACCTCTAAGAATGTCCTTTGCCTCCTGGTTCTTTCACTTATTTCCTTTTACTTTCCTCTTGTCCCATGATCATGTTCAACCTTCACTCAGGTTTAATAATTCCTCACTGCTACATTGCCCTTGATTAAGCCCCACTAGGAATCCTGCGCCCTTCTCTCCATTGATTTTAGTTTACTTGTTTTTCCCTTGTCTCTGGATTGGTTTTGCCCCCTTCCTTTCTCCCACCTCCTCTTCTCCAGTATCCCCTAGAACCATTGGTCCCATTCTTTTCATCTCCAAATTAATTATCCCGCCTATCTTATCTAGCTAGACATGCAGATACATTAATAAGTGCAAAAACCAGGCAAAGCCAAATAAAACAACAAAGGAAGTCAAGACCAACAAAACAATAAAACAACAACAACAAAAATACATAGGGGGTTAGGAGAGCAGGACACTAACCAACTCAAGGGGAGAATATTGTTTATATCTCCACAGGAGAGGGAGAATTGGACCAGGCTGCAACCCGATGTGCCAAGATGTGAATACAACATACCGGCATGTACCAGGGAACCAATAGAGAGGTCTGCGGGGCGGGTCCCAATCCTGACTATGTGAACTACCCTTTCTCAGAAAAAGAATGCGCTTCAGAGGACAGCACTGGGGCTACAGCTTGGGGAGAGGGGTGTGTCTGGTTAGAGCACACGGGAGAAACGAAAAGGGATGGAGAGGAAGGGGAGGACATCCTGGCCCACCAAGCCCCAAGGACAGTATCCCTGCTCAGAGCAGACAACGCACAGAGAGGGCCATAGGGCCGGCCCCACCACGAGACAAGACATCCCACACTAAACCATGGTGCTGTGGGGAACAACACTGGAGACACAGTGGGGGAATTGTGCACAAGCTGACCCCATCACGCTGGGGCGAAACACTAAGGGCATGGAACAGAGCAGCAAGGGGAGCAAAGTGATAACATCCCCGGAAATACCAAAAATAGACTTTGGAGGCAGGGTGTGGCCAGCAAACAGACCTTGACCTATTTCTAGGCTTCTCCATTTTTGTCAGTGGCTTTCTTTTTGTTGTTGTTGGCTCTCTTCCTCTCCTCCAATGAAGAATTTACCTAATGCTGAATAAGGAGTTCGTGTTTTATGATTCGCGTTTATAACATATGCTCCAGTGAATAGATACACTCACCTTTCACTGTTTTGGAAGGGACTATCACTGGTGGTGTCGGGTTGCCAGACTCAAGGTCAGTGGTTACAACCCACCATCAGCTACAGGGAAGAAAGATGAAGACTGCCTTCCATGAAGACTGACTTCCTCAGAAATCCCACATTGCATCACGATGAGTAGGAATCAACTCAATGGCAGTAGATTTGGGGGGACTGGAATTCCTAACAACAGTTGATATTCAATAAAGTATTTAAAGACTCTTGACTATCTGGCCAAAACAGCCTGAAGAATGACTGAGAATCACACTCTCAAAATAGTGTACTAAGTATTTGCATTACTCACAACATTATCTAAAAAGTTAAAAAAAAGTTTTAATTGATAGGTTAAAAATGGCATCTTGTTTTAATCTGAATGTTATTTTCAATACTAGTAAGGTTGGTTTTTATTCAGATTTTTGTTTTCGTAACTTGAATGTACTTCTAAATTATCAACTCAGATTCTTATACACTTATATTTGGACCTTAATGATTTTATACTGAGATTTCTGAGTACTGTACATATTACACATTTTCATTTTAAAAGCTAGGTATTGAAAAGCAACCAAATGTGTAGCATTTTGGTAGCTAGAAGCTGTTAAAAGAAAAAAAAAACCTTGAATGAATAAAATTATAATTATCTGCAGCCATTCACACCAATTCAACAAAGATTTCTTGGATGTCCACTATGAGAAAAGGCACTAGCCCCAGAGCATTCGATATAAACGCACCCTCGGCAATCCAGGCATGTAAACCAGTGAAATGGAAACATACAGCAGGTACCAAATACAACTCAGAACGTTGTAACAGAACACTGAGCAATAAAAGGCACAATACAAAACTTACTAACTACCTGGTAGCAGTGGTGAGGTCAGTTTCCAAAGAGAGAGTGACCATTTTGAGTCTGTATGGTCAGGTTAGTTCTATAGAGGGAGTCGTTTTGAATGAATGGGAGAAAAGGAACGTGACTCAAATGATATGCCATTTTGAGAAAGAAGCTAAGGTGGGAGTCCATATTGCCTTGCTATGAAACTGTGAGTCGACCCCCTCTGCAGGGGTCAAAGCCCTGGTGTGCACTAGTGACCTGTTCTGCTGTTAGCCAAGAGTCAGGGGTTCAAACCACTCATACTCCACAGAGAAGAGATGTGACAATGTGCTTCCATAAAGACTACAGCTGTGGATGCTATAGAAGCCGACTTCTGCTGCTCTAGTGGCTTTGAGTCGGAATCCACTGGACACCAGTGGGGTGGGGGGTTTGGTAGTGGAGGGAGGACCTCCAATGTCCATCTAAAGAGTTTAAATTTTCATAATCCTTCTAGAATACTTTTAAATGGCCTGGCTTTAGGGCTAAACCAGGGGCGGTTATTCATAGAAGTTTGTTCAAATGGACTCAATGGCAACTTTTTAAAAAATGGTGAAAGTAAACATTTATCTTTCCACTAATCTTTGGATGTAATATTGTACTTAATTAAGATGAAAATTCCCCTCTCCATATAAGGAGACATGTGGGGTCCAAAGGTAAGCTGACTTCTATCCCTGTCTCCAATAGCAATTGTATCAGTTTATGTTCAGCTGTAAACATTTTTTAAAAATAAATCATTGAGAAGAGAAAGAAAACTTACCCGGAATGGCTTGGATAAGTAGGGTACATTTTTCTCACAGGACAAAATGTCTGGAGGTAGGAGGTTGTTGGCAGGGGTTCAGACACCCAGCTATGTCAGGGTCAGCAAGTCTCTGATTCCCATGCTTGTCACCTCATTGTCACAAGCTGGCTATTCGAGTTCCCAGCATCAACCCCCTTTCAAGACAGGAAGGACTGAGACAGGATGATCCTACCCATGACTCGCCTTTCTAGAAAGAAAGCACAACTTTTCAGAAAGCCCACAGCAGAAGTTCACGAAGTCCTAATTAGCTAGCATGGTATCATACTGAAACCTTCTCTAGATGTGGGAACCTGGTGGAATGTGGAAAGGAAAAAGAGGCGGGAAGACCACAGGATTATTTATAGACACAGACGCTTCACAAGTGACACTGCTGGGCTGCAGGAAAGAAGGGCAGGAATATGGCATTACCCATATTGTCAGCTTTGCAAAGCAACTTGATGAAATGAGGGCCAACAGAGTCAGGTCTGACTCATACGACACCACTATATAGGTGGAGGGAGTGCGTTATCACCCAGTAAGCAATGAGAGGCGCCCTGGCGGTGTGAGTAGTTATGAGCTGGGCTGCAATCCTCATGGTCAACAGTTTTAAATCACCTCCTCAGCTCCTCAAATCCACTCCTCAGCAGAAAGGCTGGGCTTTCTACTCCCATAGTTATAGTCTCAGAAACCCACAGGGAGGTCACTATGAGTCAGCATTGACTCCCTGACAGTGAGTTGGGTTTTGGAGTTAAGCAATGAAACCACAAGCTTACCTGTGCTTGGGTAAAATTGGTGAAATTCATATGAAATTATTGACAACGAATTAGTAAGTTAACTCAAGTACACCCATGAACACTGTGTACTCCATCCCTGGTAAGGGCTGTCCATTTGAAAAGAGACTTTGATTCTGTAGAAAGGCTCTGTGCGGTTGGGAGAGAGGCAGATGCTAGACATACAAGAAGCAACATTCTTTGAGGTGGTGAAGAATGTGAAATGGTTCACTAACATTCGTAATACAAGTCAGCCCGCTGACCTTGCCCCTGGGGTAATGCGACACTGCCTACAAGACAATGGCAAACGGCACCAATCGAGTTTGCAAGACTGTCAATCCTGATAGAAGCAGAGTGTCTCATCTTTCGCCCCTGGAGCAGCTGGTGGGTTTGAACCACCGACCTTGCAGCTATCAGTCCAATGCTTTAACCCTTATGCCGCCAATAATGTAAAGTGCTCCTTCAGCAGCTTGCCAATTCAGGTTGAATAAAAGATTTGTCTGAAGTCCAAATCATTCCTGTAACACAGCTGTTATGTAGAATGGGCATTATACAGTACCAACATATCCAATATTTAAAGTCTAAGATATTGGGGACCAACGGTGACTCACAAGGTCTTCATCCTTTGAATTTTCATAGGGAGTTCCATGTTGACAGCACCCCATCACTGCCTACATTATTGATAGGGAAGGATCTGCAAAGAAGCAGATGTTTTGCCAAGAAAAGGAAATGAACCATTGTATCTATTAAGATGAAAATCTCAGGAAACATTCGACACAGCTCATGAGTGAAACTAGCAATTAATCTTGACATGCTTTACAGAGGGTTTGGTTGTGGCACATTTCTCTCCAGTAGGTTTTTTTTTCTTTCATTAACTTATTTATTTATTTAGTTTGCTATAGGCAGGAAAGTGAAAAAGACTGACAGTGCAGGAAACGGAATTTTCTTTCCTGCACAGGCCGACGGCGGCAGCTCTGTATTGAAATATGAGGTGCATCATGAGAGGGGATTAGTAAACGGCCTTGGCCAACCTAGCAACTTGGCCTCCGTTCCAACTTGCTAAGGGAAGTGCTGAAGTGGCGCCACGGGAGACACGGCGTCATGACCAATTTATTGCCCCATTCTGGATTTTGCATAAATATGCAAACCTTTATTTAGAAAAATAATTTATGTGACAGTTGGATTATGTAGCAATCAGCAAGAAATAATGCCTAAAACTACACAATGTCATGCTACCACGTAAACAGAGATGCCCTAGTACTGATCTGGATGTGAAAGCTTCCCACGTGATGTGCTTTCACTGAAACACCTCTGTTTAGTCTCCGTAGGTGTATTCATCTGGGTACTTTAGAGAAACAAATCCACAGCAACTCGGGTACAAGAGAGTTTTATGTAAAGAAAGTGTGCATCACGAAAACATCCCAACCCAATGTTGCCCAAGCCCACATGTCCAACATTAACCCATTAACCCAACACCAGTCCACAAAGTCCTCCACCTCACAAAACAGAGGCAATAATGCCGACTGCAGGAGGAA
>NW_022111373.1:102535291-102565586 GCF_000313985.2 Echinops telfairi
AAAATACAAAAGGTTAACAATATCAAGTATTGGTGAAAAATATAAAGCAACTAAAACACTCATACATTTCAGATGAGAATGTAATATAGCACAACTTTAACAAAAATGCTGACAGTTGAAAATAGATTTAAACATCTAATCATGATATGTGTTATAGTGCAGGTCTGCTGAGAAGCAGCTGTCATGACTAGGATTAGAAATGCAAGCTATTTATTGGGGGAAGCACTTGGAGTCCAGGCAGAGTAGTGGTTACAAATTGGGCTGAAATCTGTAAGATACACAGGTCGAAACTACCGGTGGCTCCACAGGAGAAAGACGGGCTCTCAAACAGTTTCAGTCTTGGATACTACCCTGTCCTATAAGGTCACTATAAGTCAACATAGACTCAATGACGTGTGTGTGTGTGTGTGTGTGTGTGTGTGTGTGTGTCAGGGTCAGGAAAGTCTTAAACCAAGATGCAGATCTGACATCTGTGAAAGAAGGCAGGCAAGAAGAAATGATTGATAGGAAGGCTCTTGAATTGTAACACAATCCCAAGAACAGGTTTTACCAGAAGTACTCACTTCAAAATTACTGGTTGGAGGAATTGAGGATTTCCATACCTTACATGTCTGAGCCCTCTCAGTAGCCCTGTGATGCTGAGTCAGTGGCTGGAAAGCATGTGAAGACTATACAAATGTGATGGTGGAACCAAAAGGCAACAACTCGCCCTGACTGTCACTGTGCACCTCAAGCAATGCATTTGCGAGGAAGCTTCAACCCAACAACTTTATTAATATTTACCCAAAATAACAAGATATGTACACAAAAAAGGCTTCATGATTTAATAGCTTCCTCATCTAATTTTCTCCAATACTTGATGGATACCTTTGTGATAGAATGTATATCCTTGTGTTGTTATCAATTATTCCTTATCTTATTTCATTTCTTAAATGCAGGTTATTTGCAAATATAATTTTATTTTTATCCTTTATTCTCTAAATGCATCACCAACAGTCTCAACAGGTGCACACAAAAATTTACACACACGTTTTCATAGGACTTTTATTCATGCTACCCAATGCTAACAAGTGATGGAGAAATAAATACATTTGCATATACAGGTAATGTGATAATGTTTAAATTTATACTTGAAAAATAATCCATTGCGGTTGAGCCCATACTGATTAATATTAACCTTAAAAGACAGAGCAGAACTGCCCCCATTGAATTTCCAAGACAGTAATATTAGTTGTCCACCATGTTTGCTGTCAGTTTATCATACTGTGGTGGCTTGTGTGTTGCTGTGATGCTAGAAACTATGTCTCTGATATCTCACATACCAGCAGTCACCCAAAGTGAACAGGCATCAGCAGAGATTCCAGACTATGAAGAGAAAACGAGTAAGAATTGGGTTCCGAACTTCAGTGGAAGGAACCACTGAAAACATTACCCATAGCTTAGAAATATTGTCAGACACTGAAGGCCTAATGAATGGAAGCAAAACATTCTCAGAGCTAGTACCAGAGAATGGGTCCTCAGGCTAGAGGGCACTCGAGATGTGACTGAGCAGGAGCTGCTTTCTCGGAGGGGAGTTGACTATGGTGACAGGAGTCTGGTAAAGCCTGTGGGAGTAGCTACTCATTTGCTGATGGCATGACTCAAGGCAAGGAGAAACAACTGCAAAAATCTGCTAATGAGGACAACTTGGAAAGTGCAAAGTATGAATCTGGGAAAACTGGAAGTGGTCAAAATGAATTAGAAGGCATACAGATCAATATCATAGGCATTAGTGAACTGAAGTGGACTAGAACTGAAAAAAAATTTAACGGAAAGTCATAAGACCTACTCTGCTGGGAATAACACAAACAAGAGGAATGCCATGGAATTCATTGCAAAAAAGGACATTGCGCAATCAATAATGAGTACATACTGCCAGTGATAAGATTATCTTTATTTGCCTTCAAAGAAATCCAATCAATACAACTATTATTCAAATCTATGCACCAACCACAAAAGCTAGTGAGGAAGAGACTGAAGAATTTTGTCAACCACCTCAGTTGGAAATTGGTCAAATGTGCCATAAAGATGCACTAATCATTATTGGCCATTGTCATGTAAATGTTGGAAACAAACAGGAAGAAACAATAGTCGGAAAATAAGGTCTTGGTGATAGAAATAAAGCGGAGATCACATTGCAGAATTTTGTAAAACCAATGATTTTTTTCATATCAAATACCTTTTTCCAACTCCACAAAAGGTGTTTACACATGGATTTCTCTACATGAAAGTCACAGAAGTTAAATGGGTGGCATCTTTGGGAAGAGATGAGAAAGAAACTCAATGTCAGAGCTAAAACAGGGGCAGACTGTGGAACAGACCATGAATTGCTCATATGTTAGTCCAGGATGAAGCTGAAGAGAATAAAATCAAGTCCACGGAACCAAAATATGACATTGGGTTTATCCCATCTGAATTTCAAGAACATCTCAAAACTAGATTTGATGCATTGAACCTGATGATCTGTGGGACAACATCAAGATCATCACATACAGAGAAAGCAAACGGTCATTAAAAATACAGGAAAGAAAGAAAAGATCAAAGTGGATTTCAGAAAAGACCCTGAAACTTTCCTTTAATCATAGAGCAGCTAAAGCAAACGGAAGAAAGGATGAAGCCAATGAGATAAATGGAAAATTACAAAGGGCAGCTGGAGAAAACAAAGTAAAACACTGTCACGAAATGTGCAAAGATCCAGAATTAGAATGCCAGAATGGAAGAATGTGCTCAGCATATCCTAAACCAAAAGAACTGAACAAAAAATTCCAGCCTCAAGTTGTAATTTGAAAGATTCTATGGAAAAAGCGATTGACTATTGCAAGGGAATTGTCCAAGGGAGATGGAAAGAATACACAGAGGCAATGCATAAAATAGAACTAATCGACATTTCACCATTTCAAGAGGTAGCTTATGAGCAAGTACCAATGGTGCTGCAGGATGAAGTCCATGCTGCACTGAAAGCATTAGCCAAAAACAAGGCTCCAGGAATTGAGGGACTACCCACTGAATTGTTTCAGAGAGCTGAAGAAGCAATCACGAGTCTGTGCAGGAAATGTGGGAGATAGCTATTTGGACAACTGATTGGAAGAGATCCATATTTGTACTTATTCCAAAGAAAGGTGACCCAATACAAGAACACTTTGTTCTAACAAATTGGCATTCTGTGATGCTCACCCTGCCACCCCCACCCCACCCCCACAAGATCACTGTAGACAAAATGGGTGCATAAGCAGATGTGGTGAAGACAGAGAATGGTGCCCGGCTATTAAAAGATATAATGTCTGGGGTTAAAGGCTTGAGGTTACACAAGTGGCCATTCAACAGTGAAGCAACAAACCCACATGGAAGAAGCACACGAGCTGGTGTGATCGTGAGGTGTCACTGAGATCAGGCAATGGGCATCAGAAGATTCCCAACAAACAGTAAACAAACAAAAATGCATTGGTGAGAATGGAGGGGTGTAGGAGTGGAGACTCAAAGTCCATCTATGGACAATGGAACCTCCCCCCAAAGAGGGGTCACATGGAGGGGATGAGTCAATCAGGGTGCAGTAGAGCACTAATGGATCACGCAATATACCTGACCCCTTGAGGCCTCAGGTAAATCTGCTGCACAATATCTCTTTAGAATACTGAAAATCAAGGTTGTTTGTTTCTTTAAGGACTAAGGTGGGGTTGCCCGAACTGTGATATCTTCAATTGCCTCGTTTGAAAATTGAATAAGGAAGATAGAAGAAGAATGCATGCCTTGAATTTTAGTGCTGGAAAAGAATATTTAAAGTATTGTGGACTGCTAAAAAGATAAACCAATCTGTCTTGGGAGAAGTATGGCCAGAGTGCTCCTTAGAGGCAAGTACGGCAAAATTTCATCTTTCCTATTTTGGATATGTTGTCAGGGGAGACCAGTTCTTGGAGAAAGACATCCTGTTTGGTGAAGTAGAGGGGCCGAGAAAAAGGGGAAGGCCCTCAAGGAGATGGGCCGACACCACGGCTGCAACAACGAGGTCAAGCACAGGAACAACGTGAGGGTGGTGCAAGACAAGGCAGTGTTTGGTTGTGTTTCGCATAGTTGCTATGGGTTAGAATCGACTCGATAGCATGTAGGGACAACAATCTTCAGTGAAGGAGACCCTCACATTTTCTCCTGCAGGGCGCAGCTGGTCAACCTGTTGACTTAGAGCCGAGTGCTATAACCCCTGCAACACCAGGGCTTCTTATAAAATACAACTTGGCCAAAGAACAACATCAATTATTTATACACATAACATGACGAAGGAACTGCAAAAACATTATGCTTCGTGACAGAAATCAGATACAAAAGATTACATAGAATATGATTCTATTGCTTTGAAAGTCTACAAGAGACAAAACCCATCTAGAGAGGCAGCATTCAGATAGGTGGTTTTGTGGGGCCAGGGGAAGGAGGAACTAATGGCAAAAGAGCTGGTGGGGACCCTGTTGGGAACACGGGTGGGGCATGCTATCTCCCAATGGTTGTGGATATGCCTTTCAAAATTCACCAAAATGTATACTTACACTCCAATTATTCTACATATATTCTGTCTCAGAGGTTGCTATCTAAATATGAACTCAAAGTTTATAACCTTAAAGTAACATATTTTTCAAAGATTTTTCTTTTATAAATAAGAGAGATTAAGGAGATTAGTTGTTTGAAAATGTGGAAGGTAATCTCGAAATGGATTACCTATTAAACTGAGACGCATACGGTCAGGCAAACTGTTCCTAGCTACCCTCTGTGTTATGATTAACAAATAATTTTTAAATTGAAAGTAAAGCTAACATCCTCAACACCTCTTAAGAATTAGAAAAAGTCTGGGACGCTGCTGACCTCCCTGATACGACATGGGGGTAAAACCCACAATTACATATCTTTTTAAAACCTAGCGTATGGAATAAAGCCATCAATTGTTCTGTCTGCTTACTGAATGCGAGGATCCAGCTTTTGTGTCAGGTATTGACAAAGGAACACCAGGCAAGGTCTTGTCCCCAGAAGAAACAGAGACAAAAAGAGATTTCGTGTGGGTGACTGGCTTTAGAAAAGTTCATGAGATCGTGTTATTAGCAAAGTCAGTCTTACAGCAAAACATCATTATTTTCACAGAGGCAAACTGCAGCAGAAACAACCTTTGCTGGCACCTTGATCCTCAGTCACATCTTATTAATGCATACAAAGGGACAAATGGAAACCATAAAAGAGTGTGATTTACTTCATCACCTTTACCTGGAGAAAAAAGCAAAGAGCTTGCAGTCCATAGCCACTGGCTGTGGGTCAGTAGGACATTTTTAATTGGAAATAAAGCATGGCAGTGCTTGAACTGAAGTGTTTTTTACCCTTGGCCTCGCAGAGTGTGGGGAGGGCCCGGGAATAAAGGAGGAATGAAAGCCACTGAAGAAGCCATCTATTAAAATACATCTGCAAGCAGAACTGATTTGTCGTAATTTACCATTAGCTGATATTGCAATGATGAGCCAAAGTTGCAAGCAAAAATTATTCGTTTTAATTGACTTAGATAATTAAATAAGATCTGACTTTATAATACCTATGACAACAATCAGGGAGACCTGGTGGGTACATGTTGGGCTGGTAACCCCAAAGTCAGCTGTTCCAAACCAGCTCTACTCCCAGGAAGTGTTACTGTCTCAGAAACCCACAGAACAGCTTTACTCTGTCCTGTAGAGTCACTGTGAGTCAGAATCAACTCCACGGCAGTGATTTTTTATGGGAATAAATCAGCTTATGTTTCTTATTTCCTGCTAATGTCTAAAATACGGTGTTATTGTTATGTGTCACTGAGTCAGTTCTCATTCCTAACAACCCATAACAAAGTAGAACTGCCCCATGTTGATGAGAGGCGATCGCCAGGTCTTTTCTCCTAAGAAAAAACTGGTCGTCTTGAACTGCTAACCATCCGGTCAGCTGACAAAGGATTAACCATTGCAGCACTAAGCTCCTAAAATCATGGTAAAAGCACACTATTTTTCACTATTCGGGGAGTGAAAGACAGATGGAGTGGAATAAAAATGGGCTTTTAAAAAATCACCTATTAAAAAAACTGTTTTAATAAAAAACACCTGTGTATTCTACTTCCTACTCCACTTGGTTCTATCACTGTCAGCCTACTCTTCTGTTCTTTTAATAACCAGGATACTAACATAGTGTGGACAATGGTTTTATACCCCCAGATAAATGAAAGTGAAAGCACACTAGTTCTCCAACAGTTAATTAGCACGCACTATGTGCTAGGATACATGCATGCTACTCACTGGAACTAAGCCATAAACTATATTTGCTTGGATAGCTTCTCTACCTTCGTGGGACTCCGAGAGTTGTAGTGGACAGAAAAGTCCATTTATAATAAATGCTACGGTGGAAATAAATAATAGTCTGAGATCCAAATAATAGAGGGTAATCAGAAAAGGCCTGTCAGTTGTGGTGTCATTTAAACAACGAAACTCATAGAGGAATAAAGGATCTGACCAGGGGACGGGCTTTAAATTGAACTTTGCAAATAGAGGTGAGAACATTTGGGAAATCTCTGGGAGGAAAGAGCACAACCTACTTGTAAAAGGTAGCCGATTAGTGGGACTGACGGCCTGCAAATGAAAAAGGCTGGTATTGGTCAAAGATTAGGTTATCCATCGATATGGAGGCTTGGGTACAGGATTTCAATTTAATTCTAAATGTGGTGTTCTCAGTTAAGAAACTTGGACTCTAAGTGGAAGGTGATGTGGTTCTATTAATATTTTCTCCAGACTCAGTGGAAATTGGATGAGAAGAGGGTAGAAGCTGGTGAAAAAACTAGAATCCCAATGTTTCCCTCACACACTTCAGATGTCTCCAGTCCGTCCGGCCCCACCACCACCACCACCACCCTACCCCCCTAGTAAACTAGTGGACTTCCTCAGAATCCCAGGTCTCCGAGGAATATAGTTCTAAACTATCTGATTAGGACAATTCCACTTTACCAGTTTCAGATGAGATCGAGAGCAATAATGATAGAAGTAAGGGTAGAAACACAGATGAGATGATGATACTGGAGGTTAAGTTCTAGTGATAACAACAAAAAAACAATGACTCACTGCCGTCGAGTTAATGCCAACTCCAGTGACCATATAGAACAGGGTGGGTTTCCATCTTTCTCCCATGGCACAGCTGGTGGTTTTGAACTGCTGACCTTGTGGTTAGCCACCCGACTCGTGCCACCAGGGTTCGCTAGTAATGAAAAGGGCATCTGGATTTGGATTACATCTCCAACTATGTATCTTCTCAGTACCAAAGATAGAAATGAAGCAGATTCACCACAAATTCCACCAGTGTTTACATGGGCTCTGAGACACTGAAACCAAGAACGAAACTGGGGTGTCATGGTGGACTCCCGTCCATACTCTGTCTCCCCAGGACCACTTATGGGATTATTGTCCCCTTCCCACTGAGACAGCCCTCCAAATTGTGGAAACCGGAAGCAGCTCAGGCTGCAGAGTGGGCCACCGACCACAGGCCAGTATCACGGGCTGCACATAAGTGCCTTTCATACAGAATGGGAAGTGTGATTAAAGGAAAGGGCTGTTTATATGTTACCTGGCATATGAGGCATACAAAGTGTTAAATACTAAAATGTATTTCACAGTGTGAAAAGGGTCTTTCCATGTGTTTGCATTAAGAACAGCAGGCTCTTCCAAGGGGACATGGGGATGCAGGGGTGGGGTGGAAGATAGGGAGTGAAAGGGGATTTCAGGAGTAAATAATGAAGACAGGAGAGGAGACCGCCACCACCACAAGTCAGGATTGTGTAACTCACCTTCAAGGCGATTTCATGATGAGGGCGCTAATGTGGATGGATGTGGGGCGATTGTACAATTCTCCTCAATATGATTGGATGACTGAGCCACTGAATTGTAGGATATGTAAATTACATGCCAACAAAACTGTTGGGGGAAGGTTTAAAAAATAATAAAATTAAAAGATATTTTTCTTAAAGAATAGCAGGCTTCCTTTAAATCAGCAGTTCAACCTGTGGATTGTGATCCCTTTGGGAGTGGAACACCGTTCATAGGGGTCTCCCGATTCATAACAGTAGCAAAATTACAGTTATGAAGTAGCAAAGAAAATAATTTTATGGTTAGGGGGGGTCACCACAACATGAGGAAGTGTATGAAAGGGTCGCGGCATGAGGAAGGTTGAGAACCACTGCTTTAAATCAACATCACTTGGAAAAAGAACCGATTTTTAAAAAATTCCTATTCTTGTCAAAAGATGATAGTCAAGGGGGGGGTTAACCTACAGTTTGCACCTGCCAAAATCACACACAAGGATAGCATTTTTAAGGATTAATATACTTTTTGAATATACTTTGTGGCTGTATTGTCTAAATTCTCCCTCACCCCACATCCAGATTCATTTCTCTGCACTTCTAGTATGGTTTCTTTGCTGTGCAGCTCCTAGCAACCGAGGGGCTCTGTCATCAAGGTGCACTTAGAAACATATGCCACAGCGTCTCATCTTTGTAGCCCACTGCAGCCCCTCTTCCATGCTCCAGCTTTAAGAACGGGCATCCATTTTATAGACTCTTTCATTAGCAATAATAATAATAATAACAGAGCAGCAACGATATTTCTGTATTCATAATAAAAGAAGTCTAAGAGCTAACAACGATGAGTAAAAGCAGGCAATGTTCTGAAACTGATTGTGGTGATGATTGCACAAGTCTTCTTAATATGATTGAATGATTAAATTGTATGATAGATGAAGCGTATGCAATAAAACTGTTAAAAAAAAGAGGAAACCTACATTATCATACAAGATACTGCAAAAAGAAAGAAAACAGTAAAACACAAATATGCTTATTTAATCGTCTATGTAATTTAGTCAACTGGCAAAGCAGAGATGGTGTCTGCACTGCCTTGTAACCATCCAACCTTCCTCTTCTCTCTTATAAAGGCAAGGAGGGCCACGGGGTTTATTCCACATTTGCCTGAGGTGAAATTTCCAATGATTTCCCAGGGAACTAGAGGCCCACAGGAGAAAAGTAAAGGCATGATTAAGAGAGGCTGTAGAATTTATATATCGACATCCACTGGAGGCACATCTATTTTGGTGAAATGATAGAACACGAAAATGAACAAAAATGAACATATGAAGAATAGAGTCACTTTCAGGAGGCTATCTTCAAAGTAAACACTTCTTTGGGGGAAAAAAGAAGCGAAGAAAATGTCTGTACATATTTCTATGCCGACTTGAAATTCTGAGATATACCACCTAGTTGTATTTTGTATTAAATATTCTAGTATTTATTATGGTAAAAAATGTGTAGTAAAACATTTTCCATTTCAACATCTTTACACATACAAGTCAGTAACATGAATTACACGCAGTAAGATATGTAGCCGTCACCTAGAGCCATGTCCAAATTTTTCCCTCTGAGTTAATAGAAGCTCAGTGCCCCTGAGCACTGCATCCCCTTCCCTCCCTCCTGCTCCTAATAACCCGTGACAGACTTTGGTCCCTTTGTGTTTTCAGAATTTGCGAGAGTTCATAAAAATAGCTCATGCAATAGTTATCATTTTATGAATGGCTTGGGCTGTAAAGTTCATCAGTGTGAAACCATCGGCCATTCCACACGAGAAAGACCGGCTTTCTGCTCCTAAAGAGTTCCTGAAACCCACAGGGACATTTCTACCCTGCCCTATACAGGGTCACTGTTCATCAAAATCCACTCGAGGGCAGTGGGTTTTTCTGGGAATGTTTTTAAGGTTCACCCATCTTGTATCAGGACTTCATTCCTCTCTGCGGCTGACGAGCAGTTCACTGTTTATGTACGCACCTCTTTCTGTTTGTCCATTCATCTGTTGATAGAGTTCAGGTTGTGTCTGACTTTCAGCTATCGTGAATTGTGCTGCAATAACCATGGATGTACAAGTATCTTGTTTTTGTGCGTCTACTTTCAAGTGGGGGAAGGTACATCGTAAGGAGTGGAATTGCTGGGTAATTCTAGGTTGATGGTGACTCTATGTTTAATTTTTGGAAGAACTGCCAAGCTGTTTTCCACAGTGGCTGACTGTTTTACCATTCCATCATCAAGGGACAAGGTTGTAAAGACCCTTTTACAGTTAGGTGGTTTATTAAGGAAACAGCGTGCTGCAACTCTGAGTCAGAGCCAGCTTGGAGGCAACAAGCCATAACTTGGGGTGAGAAAGCACGTAGGCAAGGTCTAGAAGCCCCCCTGGAAGAGAAACAGAAAGCCCACCACTCCCTTCTTCAGGATAGAGGTACACGCTCACCTCCTCTTGTGCAAGCAGCCAGGCCTTCCCGCAGCAGTGCATGCCTCTATTGGCTGTGCAGACTTTGTCCACCGTGCTAGCAGCTGGACCCCCTCCTTCCACCACCCCTACCTGTGCTCAGCAGCCAAGATCCTACCTGCCCTCCACCTTTGCCATCTCCCATTCAGCCACCCAGTTCATAGCCAGGGTAGCACCTCAGTCACCACTCCCCAGAAGCTGCTTTCTGCTGTCACCACCCACTCTGCCAGGCAACCCTTCCGGACTCCTCACTGTCTCCCCTGTTACAGCCTGGGACTCCCATTGTAAACCTTTAAAGAGGATCCTCACCTCCTCCTCCTCTCTGCTTCTCTCTTCTTGTCTCTATAAAACCTCTCTGGGATTAGCTGTGGAGATAAACAAACTCCCTGTCAATTTCAAGGCAAGGCCCTCCCAACAGGACCCTCCACTGACAGATCCCCGTGGCGAACTGCAGCTGGCTCAATTTTTATAGTAAATTGACCAATCCCTTCCCCTCGAGAGGAGACAAACTAGACAACTCACAAGGCAGACTACAGCCCTGGGCCACATTAAAAAGTAGCCAACCATCAAGTTGTTTACAGTTTACCCAGGAAATGTCAATCAAGCTGGACAAAAGTAACAAAGCGACTGACTAAAGATAGGGTAAAAGTTACTCCCCAGGACTGAAGAAGGAAAAATATCTCAAGCTGTTTTCTCAAAGAACCAAGGCAAAAGACTACATACAGGACCTCTTTTCTCCCCAACGCAAGAAGCAAAGTGAAGTAAAAGAGTGCATTAAAGCTATCGACAGTAGAGAAGATTTTCTAACATATAACTAAATGAGCCATTTTGCAGAAGAGATCTTACTCAACAAGTAACAGCCAAACCAAAAAACCAAACTCACTGCTATTCAGACTCATGGCAAGACTACGGGACAAGGTAGAATCCCTTGTGGGTTCCTAAGACTGAAATTATTTAAGGGAGTGGAAAGCCTCATTGGTGTCCCATGGAGTAGCTGGTAGGCTTGAACTGCTGACCTTCCAGATAACAGTTCAACGACTAACCCACTACACTACCAAGGCTCTTAGAAAATAACAGGCCAAAATAATTGTCAAAATTACTACACCATCCAACGAAGAGCCAATTTATCATATTAACAAATGCCTTCCTAGTGTCCTTCATGAAGCAATAAAGGACGCCAAGTCATTCAGCAATTTAGTGCTCTGCTGCAAACTAAAAATTCAGTGGTTCAAACCCACCCGGTAGCTTCAGAGGAGAGAGAAGCATCAATTTGCTTCCATAAAGATTTAGAGCCTTGGAAACCCTGTGGTACAGTGGCTCTCCATCGTATGGGGATGATCTGCTAGGAAACTGAGTCATTAGCAGTGCATTTTGGGGAGTGATGGGCCATTAAGGGAAATTCTGTTGGCGATAATGCTCATTTGGGGAGCATATGCAAAGCCTTGGCCACGGAACATGGTTAACGCAAGGGTAAACTGGTGTATTTCTGGAAGGCATTTTGATAATACCTAGATATCAGAGGATTTACATCTATACATACATTTTGATCCAGCAACCACAGAACGGGAAAAGGGCCGAAGGAACAAATAAGGTCAGTTTGCATAAACATATATGTATAAAGAGGTCCCAACAATAAGAAACAAATTAAATTAAAAACAATGACTAGTCGGTGTATGGAACACTATGCAAATATTAAGATTGATTTAAAATAATGATGATCTAAAAAAAAAGTAATGTTGATCTGTGCGTAGAGGTCAGGAGGACACACACCCGAAATGATTACCCTCACCCTAAATAGGTAGGTCAGGGCTAGACTTCTGAGCATGCCACAGACCTGCGCAACGCTGGCTCACTGGCAGTCACTGCAAGCAAAAGGGCATTTGTTCGGGAATCCAATTCTAAGGTTTGTTGGCATGTGTGCCAAGGAAACTTCTCAGAGGCAGTTGGACCCACAGAAGTATAGAGACAGTGCGCTTTACTCTCGGCCAGATCTGATGCACAGAGCAGGGCCTCCGGTTTCAACAAGAACCACCAAAGCTTCATTCCAGAGACAAAGATGGGTGGTGCTTCAAAACATTTGTGGGGAAGTTCCACAACTTCCATTCTATTTTTTGAAGCCCGCTTAAAGGCTGTAGCAACCATATGATGTTATTAGAAATGTAATTCTAAGTAGCATTAACATTGGAAGTAACTAATTTAGTTGAACCAAATCTAACTTTAGACGGTAGCACAAGATGAAGGAAAACAAGTGCTAACTCTGGACAATGGCCACTTGAGGTAGTTTTCTATCCCTTTGATGGTAACGCTCTAAAGGGAGGGAGGGCGTGTCCAACTCTTCATTTTGTGAAGGGGTACCAATACCCTTACATCTGCTGCTGCTGTTTGTCAACGTGCCCATTCATGATGACCCTGTGTGCAGAGGACTGCTTCCTAGAGTTTCAAGGTGGTGACTGTGGTAATCCAATAATCTGGTGTCTATTTGGGATCTGAGAGAACTAAGAGTGAAGGGGTGTACTAGACTGTCAATCGGGTCATAGCCAGTGAGGCCTCTTTGTGGGCATGCCCTTCTCCTGAGGATTCTGGGAGCTCCAATATTTCCTCCCTGGAGGCGGGAGACACACACTCTCCCTCTCTGCTCACTCCCTGGGAGACATAGCATCTGACAAGACACATGGAACTAAAGCTAGTGTCCTGATCTAGAGAAACCACTATGGAGACCGCTGGCAGCACTGAGAGGCTTACACCACCACTGGATCCACAGGACTTCCCACCCACTGGCCTGTGATCGCCTGCATTTGGCATCATTGCATATGTTTCATGAGTCTGAAGAGGAATTTATAGATTGGTATCAGACATATCGGACTTATGGATTTGACCTGGACTGGGTTGGGATGTCTTCTCAATATTCAGTCCCTCTTATATATAAAGCTATTTCTTATACACATATGAGTGTCTATGAATTTGTTTTCCTAGTCCACCCAGACTAACACAGTGACATTTTAGAAGCAGATCTTCAGGCCTGTCTTCCAAGGTGTCTCCAGGTGGGTTCAAACCACCAACCTTTCAACTAATCATTTCTCTACTGAAGCTGAACCCGCAATTTGTGTTTGTGTATAGACAGAGATTTACACCCAGAAATGGCTTACACGGTTGTAGAAGCAGCTAAGTCCAGTCCTGTTCAAGGCCGGCTTCTCCTGCTCTGTGAAACTGTGGAGGCAGGATGATGAAGCAGGGAGGCTGGGCCAGGGAGCAGGCTGATGGCTGCAGAGGTAAATCTGAGGTTGAGCGTATGAGTCAGCCAGCAGTAATCTGCTGACAGCTATAGATGCAGGATCCTGCCCTTCCAGAAGAAGGTGGCAAGCCAAAGAGGGATCTGCTAGGCTCAATCTCTCTCTCTCATGCAAAGGCTACACCCCCATGGAGGTGTCATCAGACTATGACAAGATTGACAGGTTAAGATCCACCCCCAGCCCTAACCAGGGCTGTCTAGTTGGCATCATCCAACTGCCCAGTGAATTTGCAGGGTATTGGACACATTTTGTCAGGCAACGGTTTGTGTGAGCTAAAGAGATTTCGGTGGATGGGCCTACGGATTTATTTTAACAATGACTTGATTGGCTGAAGGAAAAATTTGCCTCGGAAGAGATTAGAAACTACCAGAAGTTTTGTTCATGGAAGATATATATGTGTATTTAATTTTATTTTTTTAGAAAAACACCTCATTTTGAAAGGGCATATGACAATTTACACTTACCCAGAGTCTCCTCTTAATTTTTTCCCTCTGACTTCTCCTTCTTCACTAAGCGATTCAGATAAAGCCAACTTCATTTAGTGAATGGTCACTTCGAGATGCGCATGTAAGTGACATTTTTTGTCAGTGGCAGCATGTTTTTTCTCATTCCATTTGAGATTAATCTTCCTTATTCCTCAGTTTCTTACTAGGATCTGACATTTCTCAGCAGCCAATTCTGTTAGTGAGTTAAAAACTAAGTTCAAAAAAACACACACAAAGGGGCATCATAATTAGCTATACTTTGGGAAAATGAAGAAGTCTTTAGTGATAGGAAGAAAATCCTTTAACTATTGGGTTTTCAGTACCAGACTGAATCTTCAAAAAACCTATTTGTACTCCTAAGAGCTTCAAAGATCATCTTGGAAGATACTTTTTAAATGATAGTGTTTTTTCATGCACTATCAAATTATATTATCATTTGTAACTAATGGTATAGATTGGAACTTCAATAGCAATGCGAATCCATGAAAATTCAGAATCTGACCATTATTAATGTTCTCAGTCAGGCTAGCCTAACTGAGCACACACCCTAGAATCCCTGAGATCTTTAGTTGGTAGAACACTATATTAGAACTGGTTAGTAAACAAACAAACAAACAAACAAACAAACTTGGGCTTAGGTTTTTATTTTCACTGGACATTGAATGTATCCAGTAAAAACACTCAAAACAACGATATGTAAGTATCATCACCTAAATCGTGGTGTAGACCATTCCCCTCACCGGTATGGTTTTTATTATAGTTGTCCTGCACTGTTTTCACAGAAAGAACCTCTGTTGGCAAGGTGGTCCAGTGCTGGCTGCTAACTAAAAGGTGGTGGTCTGAACTTACCAGCCGCTCCACAAGAGACAAATAGGTTCCTCTGCTGCTGTAGATGTCTGTAGCCCAGGAAACTCTGCAAGCGGCCCTTCTTTGCCCTAGGGGTTGTTCGTAAATTGGGGGTATTGTTTTTGTTACTGGCTTTATTTCTACTAGTCTCTCTTTTACCTGGAGAAGATAGGAAGTTGCAAACCCAGTTTTATAGTATCTATTCAGAAACTAATAGATACTGGGAGGACATACAGACTCCTAGTTAATTGCAGGTTCTAAAGTCAGCCAAGTTCAAACTGGTACCTGTGGTAGAGTATGTTATTGTTCAGAACTATCCTGTGCCACTCCCTGTAGAAGGACAATAATTCCCCACCTACTGACAGCATGTTTGGCCTTCTCTGCTAATGAACTATTAGTAAAGAGGCATGTTTCACATGTGAAGAGGAACTCTAAGAGCCAGTACATCAATTTGTCATTATGTCTTTTTTTTTTTTTTTTTAATCAATTTATTGGGGCTCATACAATTCGTCACAATACATAGATCAATTGTGTAAAGCACATCTATACATTTGTTGCCCTCATCATTCCCAAAAGTCATTATGTCTTTTTAGCCTCGTAATGTTCAAAGTCCATGCTGTCACCCTGGCTTCCCAGTGAATACAACAGAGTTCAGAACTTTAGCCATTTCTACCACTGTCATCTAATATGAACAAGAAATAAATGTTGTGATGCAAGACCTCGAAGATGAGATTGTTTACTACTGCAAGATAGCTTAGCTTCTCTGAACTGATACAGCAAGCCAGTTGAGTCCTTATTAGCTGGGTAACATTTACAAGCAGTTTAACTCTTCACCTCAGCTTCCTCATTTTCAAAATGAAGATAATCTAAGTAAATGGGATAATTTAGGTAAAACCGCATAGTGCTGTCAATTTGATTCTGGCTCATAGTGACAGAGTCTAACTACTGCATAGAATTTCCAGACTCACTCACGGCCAGGGAGTCAACGTCAGCCCATGGTGACCCGAGAGGACGGTGTAGAATCCCCCCTGTGGGTTTGTGAGACACTAACTCTTTATGGGAATAGAAAGCCTCATCTTTCGCCCACAGAGTGGCTGGTAGTTTTGAACTGCTGACCTTTCAGTTCGCAGCCTAACTGGTAACTGCTATTAGCTAGAAACAGGGGATGGGGGAGTCCCTCTCCATGCCTGGAGCCCCCATCCACCCATCCACCTTATAGGAGATTGGAAGACATAAAGGCTTAGAGGAGTGCGCCAATTCAGGTCCCAGCTGGGTGGGTGGTGCCCCTGGGTAGACCCAGATTAGGCCAGGTGGGCTTCGTTCAGCCATTGGGGTCAACCAATGCCTTCCACCACACCCACCAGCCGAAAGCCCCAAATACCAGAACCTCGGGACTTTCCAGCCCTTGAGCCGCTCCTCCACCTTCTGTTCCGCCACGCTGCGGTCTCTCTCTCGGGCCTTGGGCCAGCACGTGTGGGTGTGCAGTCCGTGAGTGGCCCGTGTTCAGTGACTGTATAACCGGAAACTTCTTCCGTCCTTTATAAAAACCCATTTGGATCACAAACCAGGTTTCGGCGTGAATTCTTTCTTGTGCAAAGCCAAGAACCAAGATATTTCCCACCCGAGAAACCTCACAGTAACCACTGCTTAAATGTGCTCATGTAGAACCTGTGCGCAGTCCGAGGTAGTGCTGTACTTAGAATAAATGTGCTCATGCAGTTTGTCATCAGGAAAAGTGTGCTTGAGGGGTGTACACTTTCATTATATTTGTCTAATGTATGTTAAGCAAATAATCTGAGAAACTGGACTGTATGAAGAAGTACATGGGATCTGGATTAGAGGAAGCCTTGTTAAGAACCTGCAATATCCAGATAAAATATTCTTGTTTGCTGAAAACCAAGAGGACTTGAAATACTTAATGATAAAGATCTAAGATTTCTAAGATCTTCAGTACGAATTACACTTCAACATAAAGAAAATAACAATTCTCACAACTGGACCAGTAGACAACATCATGATAAAGAGAAAAGATTGACGTGTTCAAGTATTTCGTTTTACCTGGATTGACAATTAACACCCATGGAAGGAGCAATCAGGAACTCAATGCTTATAGAGAGTGCCTTGATTTAGGACAATGATTTCCATACAAGTGCTGATTAGCCACACCTAAGAGTGTCTTTTTGTGTCCCTCTGACTGCTAGTCAATGTGTTTGGCACAGTGGCTGCTACAGGGGGCTCAAACAGAACCTCAGTGGTGACGAAGGCACAGAACAAGTTTCATTCTCTTGAACACAGGGACACTATGAGTCGGAACCAACTTGGTGGCACCTAAAAACAACAGCATTCTGAGAACGATGTCCCACACAAAATGTAACAGCATGTGCAAAGACCATGCAGAGAAATTTCACTACTTTTCTAACAGAAAATCCCATTCTCTACATGGTCCAGAACGCTCTACAAGTGATGTTATTATCATAACTGATAGGATGCCATCTACCTTTATGAATATGTGTATTTTTCAGTATATGCATATATGTATTAAAATATATCTACAAGTTTTTATGTATCATTGCAAATTCCCCAAGACAAATAAAGATCAGATTATAATTACAACTAAAAACCTGAGGTACCTGACTTAAGACAAAGTCATCAGAACAGAAGCACAGCACGAGTCAGGGATGTCTTGTGCTGCACTGGGCAACTCTGCTTCAAAGTCACTCACTGCCATCACGTTATGCCCGCTCACACAGAAGACCTTCAAGGTGTTACAAAGCAAAGATATCCTTTTGAGGACTACGGTATGCTGTAACAAGCCATGGTACTAAGTGGCCTCATATACGACCACCTCGTACATGTGAAAGCTGAGCAATGAATAAGGAAGGTAGAAGAAGAGTTGATACTTGTGAATTAAGGAGTTGGCAATCCACTCAGATACAGGTGTGTGTGGGTGTGTAATAAACAAATATGTCCTGGAAGATGTACAGTCAAAATGTTCCTTAAAAGTGAGGATGTCAAAACATTATCTCCTATGTTTGGACAAGTTATCAGAGGGAACCAGTTCCTGGCAAAGGACACGGAGGTAGAGCAGAGAGAAGGTCAGGGCAAAACTGTTCAGACTGAGTGAGATGGAGTGACATAGTTCTAGAGCCATGTGCTCAAAGAAAGCAGTGAGCATGAGCAGAGTCCAGGACCAGCATTTCTTGCTATTGTGTGTAGGGTCATAATGACTCAGAACAAGGGGTCTTGGTGGTGTAGTAGTTACACTGCAAGGTCAGCACTTGGAAACGACCAGCCGCCCATGGGAGAAAGATGCGGTTTTCTACTCCTCTAAAGAGTAGCAGTCTCAGAAACCCATCGGGCAATTCCACCCTGTGCTGTAGGGTCACACTGAGTCAGAATCAACCTGATGGAGGTGAATGGTAATCAGAATTGACTTGAAGAAACCTAATAACAATTTTACTTACGGATGAGGATGACCTCATCCTTGTCTGGTAGAAATACTGATGGGCTTTAATTCCTGACCATTTAATAAGCAACTAAGCACTTAACCAATGCACTGCCAGGCTCCTTTGGTATATAACACAATTCTAAAAGCAAGGACTTCTATTATTGCTGGTGCTCTTGTGCTTATTGCCAGTGATGCTAATACTGCCAGAATGACAAATACTATCAAATTCCTTGGGGTGCTGCTATGATGCTGGAAGCTGCATTAATGGCATTTCAAATGCCAGCAGGGTCATGCAAAGTGAACAGGTTCAGTGGAGCTTCCAAACTAACCCAGACAAGAAAGACTCAGCTCCCGCCACTGTGGACGAAGCCAATGAAAACCTTAGGCTTTCCTGTGAAGCATTGTCAGAGACTGAAAGGCTAAACAAAAGAAGCAGAACACTTTCAGAGACAGTGTCAAAGGTTGGGCCCCTCAAGTCCAAAGACACTCAAGTTATAACTAAGAAGGAGATGATTTCTCAGAATGGATTCGACAATGATGATGTGAATCGGGTAAAACCTGTGGGAGTGGAGCCTTTGAGATCTTCATTTGCTGCTGGGGCAGGACTCAAGGCAAAGAGGAACAGCTGCAAAAGCCTGCTAAGGTGGACAACCTAGAATGTGCAATGTATGAATCTAGGAAAATTGGAAGTAGCCAACAATAAAATCGAATGCACAGATATCCTTACCATTAGTGAACTGAAATGGATTGTATTGGCCATTTTGAATCAGAAAAGCATATGGTTTATTCTGCCTGGAAAAAGCATAATCAAAAGGAATACTTTGGCATTCATTGTCTCAAAGGATCTTGCTAAATCTATCATGAAGTTCAATGCTGTCTGTAATAGAATTACATGCATCTGCCTTCAAGGAAATCCGATCAACTATAATTCAAATTTATGCATCCACCACAAATGTAAGTGATGAAGAAATTGAAGAATTCTACCAATGATTTCAGTCTGAAATGTATCAAACATGCGATTGAGATGCATTGATAATTATCGGTGATTGGAATTCAGAAGTTGAAAACAAAGAGGAAGGAATAGTAGTTAGAAAACATGGTCTTCATGATAGAAGTTAAGCTGGAATTCGCATGATATAATTTTGCAAAACCAACAACTTGTTCATAACAAATACCTTTTTCCAAAAATACAAAAGGTGACTATACACATGGACTTCCCCAAATGGAATACACAGAAATCAAATTGACTACACCTGTGGGATGAAACGATGGAGAAACTCAGAATCACAGCTCAGACCAGGCCAGAGGCTTACTGTAGAACAGACCATCAATTGCTCATATGTAGTTTCAAGGTAAAGCTGAAGAAGTTTGTAAAAATCCACAAAAGCCCAAATATGACCTTGAGTCTATCCCACCTGAATTTCAAGCACATCTCAGGAACAGATGGATGCATTGCAAGATTCTATGGACAAAATATCAAATGATGCAAGAAGCACCAACAGAAGAAGGAAAGAATACATAGTCCCTGTACCAAAAATAATTAGTTTATATCTCACCATTTCACGATAATAGCATAATAGCAAGAACCAATGGTGCTAAAGGAAGAAGTTCAAACTTCTAATGCACTAAATACATTAGCCAAACACAAGGGTTCGGGCATGATTGGAATACCAATTGAAATGTGTCAGCAAGTTGAAGAAGCACTGAAAACACTCAATGTCTATGCCAGGAAATTTGCAAGACAGCTACTTGGCCAACTGACTGGTAGAGATCCATATTTGAACCCATTCCAAAGAAAGGTGACCCAACAGAATGCTCAAAATATAGAACAATAGCACAGATATCACACACAAGTAAACTTTGCTTAAGATCACCCAACAGCAGTGGCAGCAGTACATTGGCAGGCAACTGTCAGAAGTTCAAGCCAGATTCAAAAGAGGCCATGGAACAAGGGCTATCATAGCTGATGTCAGATGGATCTGGGCTCAAAATAGAAAAGCAGAAAGATGTTTACTTGTGTTTCACTAACTATGCAAAGGCATTCAACAGTGTGGACCATAATAAACTATACATAGGTCATTATGAATCAGAATGGGCATTCCAGAACACTTCATTGTGCTCATGTAGAACCTGTACATGGATCAAGAGGCAGATGTGTGAACAGACATGGGAATACTGCATGGTTTAATATTAGAAAAGGTATGTGTCAGGGTTCTATCTTCTCACCATACGTGTTCAATCTGTATTCTGAGAAAATCCTCAAAAAAGCTGAATTAAATGAAGATGAATGTGGCATCAGGATTGGAGGAAGGCTTATTAACAATCTAACCTTTGCTCACTAAAAGTGAGGAGGACTTGAAGCACTTGCTGATGAAGATCAAGTATTGCATCTTTCAATGTGGACTATGATTCAATGTCAAGAAGACCAAAGCGGACCAACAGGTAAGAACCATGATAAATGGAGAATAGGTTGAAGTTGTCAATGATTTTGTCTTACTTGTATCCACAATCAATCTCAGTTGAGAAGCATCAGTTAAGAGATCAAAAGACACCTTGCATTAGGTAATTCTGCCGCACAAGAACCCTTTAAAGTATTGGAGAGCATGAATGTTACTTTGAGGACTAAGGTACACTACACCCAAGCCATGCTATCCTCTTGACCTCATATGCATGTGGAAGGTGGACATGGAATAAAGAAGACCGCATAAGAATCTAGGGAAACGCTGGGGAAGAATATCAAAGTACCATGGATGGCTAAAAGGACAAACCGATCTGTATTGGAAGAAGTAAGGCCAGGGTGCTCCTTAGAAGCAAGGATAGCGAGACTTTGTCCTGCATACTTTGGGCATATTGTCAGGAGAGACAGTCAGGAGAAGGGCATCATGCCAGGTACAGTGGAGGGACATCGAAAAAGAGGAAGGCTCTCAAAGAGATGGATTGACACAGTGGCTGCTTCAATGTTCTGAGTCAAAGGAACAATTGTGAGGATGGCTTAAGACAGTGCTGTGCGTTGTTCTGTTGTGTATGGGGGCACGATGGACTGGAGATGACTTGATGGCACCTCACCACAACGTACAATACCTTAGCTCATGAAATCCAAAATTTGATGAGGAAGACAGACTTGTATATAAATATCTACGGCCATGAAATAAATGTTTTAGGAGCAGGAAGATGACTCTTTTATTTCAGCTTTAATTAATTTTCTGGGAAGGATTCTTAAAATGGTGACATTTGCATTCGGAACTAAAAGAGAAAATTTTCCAGGCAAACAAGGAGAATAAAGGTATTCTAAATGGAAGGGCCAAGACATGAAAGAAGAATGACCCTTCTTTAAAATAACAAATACTTCCTTATCCCAAGAGCAGCATCTATGAGCTAAGGAGTAAAATCTTTATGTAATAATTGATGGGGCACTCTTGAATGGCTAAGGGTTTTCCGTGCAAGTGACATGCCTTAAGGAGCCCTGGTAGTGGAGTGAGTTATATGAGGTGGGCTGCTAACCCAAGGTCAAAACCACTCCCTGCTCCATGGGAGAAACACGAGGCTTTCTCCTGCCTTGCAAACTTAGTCTTGGAAACCCACAAGAGCAGGTCTACCCTGTCCTGTAGGGTCCCTACGAGTCAGAATCAAATTGGGGTCAGTGAGAGGGAAGCCATAGCAAACGTCAAATAAGGTGAAAAGTAATAACAATGAGTACAAGAATGAAAGAAAATGTCCTACGACTGATTGTGGTGATCATTGTACAACTCTCCTCGATGTAATAAAGCCATTAAACTGTATGATATGTGAACTACATGCCAATAAACCTGTTGAAAACCAGTAAGATGAGAAGTTATACAATGCGAAGTAGGCCCCCAACAACTTTCATACATATGTACCATGCTCCATGTTGTGCATCGTGGTGACCATTGTGAAAATCCTGTCATCGAAGAGTTCTCTCCTCTTGGGCAAAAAAAAAGATAAAAAGGGTGGGAGGAAGTAATGCAAGACATTTTCCATCTGATTACACTTCTAAGATTTGTGTGTTTGTTCTTTTGGCAGTCCATTATAATGGCATATTCCATTTTCTTCACCACCGCCGCAGATTGAATACATAAATTTTCCTTTTTCATTAACCCACTTGCGCGTATGGTGACTGTGAGCCTACCAGCTATCATGAAGAAGGCACGGGAGTGGGCAAGGTTTTATTCCGTCGTGCATAGTGTCCCCATGAGTCAGAGCTGCCGCAATCATGTACGGCAGCCTTTTGAACAAGACACGTGGGTACCATCTGGCTCTAACATGAATGGCTGGTTTGGTTTGTTGAAAACAGGTTGTCATGGATTGTGCTGTGACCCCGAAAACTATGCCTCAACTGGTCTGGGCCATGATTCTCGGTGCTCTGGCAATCCTGCCATGACGTAAGTTGGCAGTTAAGTAATGATCTTCCACGACGAGAGCGGATGTGATAAGTCCAACAATTGTAAGAGACTTAGAGAGGGTAGCAACACCCTCAATCCTGCCAGAGCCCTGATCCAGTGTGAGGGAAGGTCCCTTGTATCTTACATGAAAGAATGCAAGCAGAGAGCGGGGCAGTGGGTGGGGCAGGGGTGGGGGTGGGGTGTTACTCTATAAATGGCATGGGGCATCTCGGACCTCTTTTGACTCCACGAGGAGAAAGAAGAATTGTCAAGGTCAGCCCAACTCAGATCACTATGAAGCAGAGGTCAGACAGGCCTTCACCTGCAGCTCTCTTTCTTGATCCCACTCTTCTGTCTGGTGCTCCCCTCCGCCACTGTACCACCACTCTTGTGTTCTGAAAATTCTGTCTCCGGGATTAAGGAGGTTCAATGAGTAGGGATCTCAGTGTTCCTATCTGCTTACCCATGTTACACTCCACAATGTATTAAACTAAAACCAGACTCACTGTCGCTGGGTTGATTCTATCTCACAGCAACCCTATAGAACAAGGGAGACCTGCTGAGGCCGAGAATCTTTAGAGTAGCCAAACGTCTCATCTTTTTTCCCACCAAAACTGGTAAGCCAAGCAAGCCAACGCATGTCCCACTCTGCCCTCGGGGCTCCACATTTTAAGGTTCCTAAGTGAAGTAAATGGTGGAGGAAAACTAAGCAATCGCAGCAGCAGCGGGCTCACAGTGGCTCTTTTGTAAGTACAGTGAAACCTCGTTTATCGCGGTTAATGGGTTCTAGCCCCGACCGTGATAAATGAAATTCCGCGAAGTAGGATTCCTTATTTGTAAATCAAATATTTTCGTAGTTAGAGCATAGAGGACATGAAGAAACACCCTTTAGTCACCATTACACTCGTATTACCCAATTTATTAAACGAAAAAGGGAAAATACAGTAAAACATTTTGGACGTTACAATTATCATTTATTATTTATTATATTATTTATGGCATCAAGCGTGTACAGTATGAGCCAATCAGTGGCAGTAATGACAGAGCATGCGCTGTTACGCAAAAACCGCGATAGAGTGAAGCCGCGGAAGTCGAAGCGCGAAGTGGCGAGGGTTCACTGTACTTCTTTTTACTGTTGCTTTCGTCAGCAGAAAACAAACGGTGAACAGGACATATTTTAAGTTGTCTTGCTGAAATGGGAGGAATGGAAACTATTTAAAAATAGAAAGTATTTTAAAAACCAAAAGCAGTTACCCTGCAAATATAGCGTATTTACATCGGCCTCGAGGACCTCAGAATAGTAACACTTAGAGGGCAGAGGAATAAGGCGTCAAGAGCTAAGGATCCAGGTAGTTGATTCAAACCACAGACCCAACTCTCATCAAAGGTGCTCTGGTGATACAAAGTTTACGTAGACAACTTTATGATTCTAACTCCACCACATGTTCCACCATAGAGAAGGCTAGAAGTCTGCTCCTGCAAAGATTTCAAGACTCAAAAGCCAAAGTCCCTGCCATGGAGTCAATACAAACTCATACTGACCCTACAGGATGGACTAGAATGTCACTTGTGCATTTCAAAGACAGTAAATCTTGATGGGGCTTTGAAAGCCTCATCTTTCTCCCACAGAGCGGTAGATGGTTTTGAACTACTGACCTTGCAGTTACAGCCACAATACATAACCCACTATACCACTAGCCCAGGAAACCCGGTTGAGGCAGATCTAATCTCTGACATTAAGTATTTATGAGTTGAAATCGATTCCATAGCACCTAACAACAATAACCCCGGTCAATGGTCTGAATCCGGGGAAATCATTTATTATCTTTGCGACTCCCAGCAGGAAAGTGAGGCAAAGAACAATAACTATTTTGCAAAATTATTTTGCAAAATAAAGAAATCACTGACATAGCACTCTACTCAAAACATTTTATATAAGAAGGAAAAAAGCGTAGATTTTCTATTTAGATTTAGATCTTCTATTTAAAATATATTTATATATTCGAGTTATGTATTTTAAAATATGCCTCAATTATCGGGAAATAATATTGAGTTAGAATTCCTCATTCTTTGATAGTAGCAGCTACATAAATCATTATTGCACATGGATGGTGGAAAATGGTTCATGTAGTTGGTAACGTGAAAAGTTAGCGGTCAAGTCCGCTCAGCAGTGCCTGGGAAGAAAGGCCTGGCAATCTACTTCCCAAACCATCAGCCATCGACAATTCTACAAAGTGCAATTCTCTGGCACCCATAGGATTTCCATTGAGTTGAACTGCCAACACACATGAAATTTCCTTTAAGATGACAACAGGTCTGCTTATGGGTGTATTTTTAATCTATGAGTTAAAAACATGTGCCACTGAAAAAAATCCTCATATAAGAGCTCCCAACAAATGGACTCCAGACAGATAAACTTCCCAGGAACGATAATGGGTGTAACAATACCATGAGGGTAAGGGGAAAGTCGGGGAGAAAGGGGGAACTGATCACATTGATCGATGTATAACCCCCCCCACCCCCACCGAGGGTGATGAACAACGGAAACATGGGAGACAGCAGATGGTGTAAGATATGAAAATAATAATAATTTATCAAGGGTTCATGAGGGTTTTGCTTATTGTGTTTTTTTACCTTGATCATGTATTCCTTTTAAAATAAGAAAGATAACTAGAAAATGTATATTGATTTTTATTTATCCCAAAATGACAACTTACATTTGCCTGAGATATTTCCATATGATATTATCTAAAGACCCTATTGCATATCTATTAGTATTTTAGTGATATTACTATTTTAGTGATGAAAAAACTAAGACTTGGTCACTTTGTCAACAGACAAGTGACACAACTCTGTCTTAAATGTATTTCCTTATGAGTTGAAGTCCACGGCTCTTTCCATCATATTTCTAGCTCTTGTTGTTGTGTGCCATGAAGCTATTTTCAACCCATAAAGACCCTCTATAGAGAGAAGAAAAACTATCTCACAGGTTTTCCTAGGCTGTAATTTTAAGAGTAGATTGCCAGATCTTTTCTTCCTTAGAACAGACTGAAGAATTCAAACCATTTCCTGTTCCCCTGGGCTCTTTCACCAAAAGCTACTTCCCACTTAATCCCTGAATGGCAGTGAGAGAAGCTAACTGAGCATTAAAATATAGTATCTTTAACATTTCAATTCTAGATACTTGTAAAAGCAAGCAAGTATATCATTATTTTTTATCTCATTGAGTTTTTTTAATGACAAATTTTGACTGTAGACTCTTCTTAGAATGGAGAGTTCAAATTAAAATGTCAGTTTTGATTCAGTGAAGATGTTTTACTTTCAAAATATTTAAGAAAAATATTTTCATTAAAGGCAAGGTGATTGGATGTTAGAGTACATAAATGTCATGATAAGTTCCATCATTCTAGTAAAAGAATTCAGGCCTTATTAGGCAAATCCTGAAACTTAAACTTGTCTTAATAATATGCATGTGTGTATGTATATTTATAGATGCATTTTAAACATGTGTAGCAAACAAGATCCTTGTGCTATACTTTTTCAGTTCGATCTGTCCAACGGTTCCAACCATTACTGGAGGATAGTATAATAACATATATTAGATACACCTGGAGGGTGCCATAGAATAAGCATTAGACTGCTAACAGTATGGATGCCCACTGGAGCCTACAAACACTCCACACAAGATAGAATTACAGTCTCAGAAACCCTACACAGGGTCGCTATGAGTCGAAATCTACTTAGTTTGGTACAATTACATAATGATCATAACCCTTGGTTCTTTCCATATATACATGCTAATTCCTTTGAGATCTGGAGCCTTGATGGGGGCATGGTGACACCTGGAGATACAAATATAAAACTGTGTAGTACTAAATTATAATTCAATACATACGTATGCACTCAGGATATGATGTTACCTTATGAATCAAATATTTCCCCAAAAAACAATTAAATATTTCCTAGTTCTGTTCATGGAAGTCCCAGAATTATCTCTCAATGAGAGCAGAGTTTGAAACACCAGCTTCTCATGTTGAGAAAGAGAAAGCTTTCTCCTTCTGTCTAGACTTACAGTCTCCGAAACCCACGGTGGCAGCGAGTTCTACTCTGCTCGATAGGGTCACTGTGAGTTGGAATCGACTTGATGGCAATGAGATTTGCCTTCCTTTCTGATTCTTTTTCTATGAATAGGAGATCAATATAGACTTTTGGGGTTCACTTTACTATGGAGTGACAGCCTCTATACAAACAAACCAAGATTACATACACCTCTCATTACTCGTAAAAATCTTAACTTTATGATACTTTCACCACCCTACTGCATAATGCTTGAGTTTTTCACAAATAGCCTATTTAGGGCTAGACTTCATAGGGTATTTTCACATATGAATTTAGTTCACTCCAACGTATGTACAGATATCTTCAACCATGTAAAACAAGACATTTGCATACATACTACATTTTATCTTTTCTACTTTCTACATGTGACTGCGTGAGTCTGAAGAGGAATTTATGGATTCATATCAGGCTTATGGACTTGAGTTGAACTGGGCTGGGATGTTTTCACAATATATACCATAATTACTTCTTGATATAAAGCTCTTTCTGACACATATATTAGTATCACTGGAATTTGTTTCTCTAGTCCACCTGGCCTTCTACAAACTCCCTTGATCCACCTTTCCTGCTAGATTTGGTCTTTATTTCCCTATCACATATAAACACCAAGCCTTCCTTGAGCCCCTGGTTCTAAGGTTGACTAGGGCCTGAATCTAAGGAAAAATGTAAAAGGCCAGCCCAAGAACACACTATGGATCACCAGAACCACTACTGTGGGTTTGTGTGAGTACTCCAGGATAAGGCAGAATCCCTCTTCAGCCAAAAATATAGCCTAGCAAGTGAATTGCATATGTCTTGTTTCTAAATTACTTTCTTGCACATATAAAATGATTTTTTAAAAACAAAGTATTTTTTAAATTATTGAATTCAGTTGCCAAAATAACTTTTTATAAGGGCCTACAGAATCCAAAAAAAAAATTTTAAGCATAATAATTTACCATGGTAAATTGTGAATGTACATTGGGAAAGCAAAGAAAGTAAGATTTTTATCATATTCAATCTCAGAAGCATTATCTTGGTCAGTCCTAAAGTAAAGCAACCATTCTTTATAGAGTATACAGCTTTCAGTACTATTAGAAAGGTAATGAAAAAAACTAACACGCAAAAAGACAAATTAGTTGAGAACCCAGGGGAAACAGACACAAAGAATTTTCAAAACGATGTAAGAATATACAACGGCATATATTTAAAAGATAGAACAAGAAATATTAAGACTTTAGTAAGTCCTGAAGTAATCATAATCGAAAGCTGGCAAGGAAAGGTTTATGGAGGATAGACATAGAGGCCAAAATTGACCTTGGATGAAAAGCTGTTTGGTAAAAGCTATAAGAAACAGCACAGAGATGGAAATTCACAACCTTATAAGGAACTTAAAGTAAAAGCCACAAGAAGTAAATGGCTTTATTCAAATCTCTTTCACATACATCCCCTACTGTGGAAAACAATTTAATTGACAATAATATTCCCCTCCCATGAGGGTTAGAATTCCCTCTATCTCTTGATTCAGGGTTATCCATGTGACTTTCTTTGGCCAATGGGACCTAACAAAGGCCAAAAACCAAATTCACTAACATCAAGTGGATTCTGACTCATAGCGACCTTATAAGACAGGGAAAAACTGTCCCATGTGAGTTTCTGAGACTCTAACTCTTTATGTAGTTAAAAGCCTCATCTTTCCCCAATGAGAGTTTAGAATGTGCAGTTAGCATTCCTACATTAACCCATATAAATGGCAGAGCCATATAAATTTGTTCTAAATGACTTACAAATCTGACTTAAAGATACACTTAGAGACACATTTCTTTCATAACCCAGTAGCTGCCTGTGCATCTTGAAGTTGACCGTGGCACAAAGAGCCCGAGCTGGCCTGCTAGAGGATGGAGGATAAACCGCTCCAGGTGTTAACTTGAGTGCAGTGATGTATTGTTGTCCATATGAGGGAGCAGACATCAAGAGGAAGGTGAAGATTCGTCTATGGAAGAGTTACTGGTAGTTTAAACTGTTGAATATGATGATATGAAATGTGAGTTCCCACCTGATTTAAAATTTAACAAAAGTTGTTTGGTTTGGTTTCTTAAGTCACAAGTGAAGAACAAGTTGATACATAGAACAAACACAGTGAGCCCCGCCCACTTCCCCTCCTGCCAACTGCCAGGCTTGTCCATGAAGCCAACAACCTTGGAGGCGAACATAGAACTCCTGCTTCTATGTGCTTGAATCAGCACCTCACCAATTCATAGAATTGTAAACTAAGTACACACATCTTGTTTTTAGTACTAAGTTTTGGAATTTTATGTTTTGCAGCAAAATCTCCCCTCTCTATTTCTCTCTCAACCATACAGACTCAAGCACACACACACACACACACACACACACACACTCACACTCAGAATCCATCTTATTGTTTCTTCATTCAAAGTTACTTACTACCCATTAGTCAACTAGGTATCCAAGTAAGTTACTCAGCAGAATTCAGTTTTTCCATCAGAGCCGCCGTGACCACTGATGTCAAGAAAACTTTATGAAACAGCACAGCTGGGATACTCTCATTTTTCTAATCCCAAATGTGTAGTAAGTGTTCATTTATTTGTTCACTCATTTCTGATATGAATATTTACCAAATGTTAGGTGATAGTCATACACTGCAAGAAAGAGAGTCTTTTAAAAGATATTGTACAACTATTCTTAATATAATTGAACTACTCAATTATATAATATGTGAATTCTATGCCAATAAAACTATTAAAAATTCATTAGAAAAGAAAAAATTCAAAAAAAAGATATGCTAAGTTCTTGCTCAACAAAACAAAGATTCTAGCTCCTTATTTTGTATATCATTCTCTAATTCTGATTCCATATAAGATCAATAGGGAATTTTAAAATTATATCCTGGAAACAATTGAATAAATAAACAATTGAATGGCAAACCATAGATCACCCTGGTAATCTGACCTATGAACTTTGTAGATTTAACTTGGAAAAATTGAACACATCTGACATAATTATAAGATAATACAATATAAAAATTTCATAATATATTATGTAATATAACTAAATGTATAAATTAATCTCTAAAGATAGAAATTGGATCGTTCATAATATATTATGTAATATAACTAAATGTATAAATCTCTAAAGATAGAAATTGGATAAAATAAAGAAGAATTAATGAGTAGCCAGTTGATGGGATAACTGAAAAAAACTTCTCAAAGTAACTTTAAAACCCAGTAAATCCGTCCTCAAGGCCTGGTGGGCCAGGCTGTGCTCCAGTCTCTCCTCCTCCCCGTCATCTGCTCCTGTGTGCTCTGGTCAGATATATCCTTCTCCCAAAGCTGCAGATTCAGTGCCATCC
>NW_022111373.1:102567853-102629334 GCF_000313985.2 Echinops telfairi
AAATAAACCCAGTAAATTTGTAATACCTTCCTAATGGCATATACGCCAAGAGTAAAAAGAATTGAGGGGAAGAACATTGAAATGTTCTCAGAAATGGTATTACTAGTTAATCTGAGACTGAACCTGAAATTTTGTGTGTGCATTGTGAGACAAAGCCAATGATAATTATATAACATTCCTGTAATCGTTGTGAACATTGTTAAGGATTTGGTGGGCGTGGGGGGATTGAACCTGAGGAAAATGAGATACAAATATAAAACTGTGTAGTACTAAATTATAATTCAATACATAAGTATGCACTCAGGATATGATGTTATCTTATGAATTTAATATTTCCAAAAAAAGAATTAAATATTTTCTAGTTCTGTTCATGGAAGTCCCAGAATTATCTCTCAGGGAGAGCAGTGAGAGCTCCTAGAATCAAATATAGTCTTGAAATGCCATTTTCCAGTGAAGTAGACGTCCTTAGAGAAACAACTTACGACAGAGTTGGGACAGGGAAAGGACACAATGATCTGGGGACATCTTGTTATACTTCAGTAAGGACTGCTTCAGACACGACTAGGAGCTGTCCAGAGAACTCAAAAGCCAAATTGAGGGAGGTTCCATTAGATAAAGAAGAAAATCTTGAAAGATGAACGAACACTAACCACCTAGAAAAGTGTCTTGCAAAATAAAATGAAACTCAAACTTATCAAACCTCTATATTCAATGACCAACTTAAGTTAGATGACCTGATGACACCCCAGGATGCGGTCCGGAAAACCTAGGCTGAGGGATACGCTCCAAGAAGAGCAACCTGAAATATTAAAAAGCAACAAGAGAGAGGGGAAAACAGAGAGAAATACAGAGGAAACCTAAAAAGTGAGAGAGATATATCAATCACCCATCATGTGTGGAACTTGTCAAAATTTCAATTCAAACAATTTAAAAAGATACACGCCCACATTTATGAAACAGCAACGACAACCAAAAAAATAGGATAAAAAAAAAAAAATAGGATCCTGGTTGTCTACTTGACTGTAATAAAATCATTGTTTTCCCATTAGTCCAAGGGACTAATAGACCATGCAAACGTGAGTCACCACAATCTAAGATTAGAAGAAATGGATAGTACCCAGCCACCACTCCCAAATGCTCTGAGAAGAACCACGTCAGACCGGGAGTCCCCAGTTATTTGGCCTACAGTCCCTTTTCAGGGGAAAAAAAATATATATATATATATATAAAACCCCCGCCAGGGACAGAGGTAACAATGAAAAATAAAAGAAGAAAAAACTTGCATGTGACCGTAATATATAACCTGAGCGAAAACACTGTGGTCTACCCGGCAGTTATTCCTTTACTTTCAATTATCTTGTCGTGTTAGCATTTCTTAGTGGTTTTATAGACAACAAACCGTGGATCAGGTGTTTGGCTGCTGTCCCCAAGATCACAAGATCAGCATTGCAAATTCACCAGGAGAAAAGTGAGGCTTTCTGCTCTTTTAAAGAATTATGGCCTGGGAAACTCTGGAGAATAGTGATACTTGCTGATTTAGCGTAGCTGCGAGTTAGAATCGACTCAGTGGCAATGGGTTTTGTGGGTCTGGTCTTAAATAGCCCAATTCCGTGGCCTCACTCTGCACAAAAAGCGCATTCACTACCACAGAGTCAATGCCAACTCATAGCGACTGTAGGTTGGGGTAGAACTGCTCCTGTGGGCTTCAGTGACTAACCCTTTATGGGTGTAGACCAGCCTACTCTTTCTCCCACAGAGTGCCTGGTGGTTCAAACCTCTGACCTTGTGGTTAGCAGGCCTCTGCCTAACCACCACATCCCGTAGCATTCCCTCGGCTTCACTCTAGAGCAGTGGTGCTCAACCTTCCTAATGTCGTGACCCTTTAATACAGTTCTTTGTGTTGTGGAGACCCCCAACTATAAAATAATTTTTGTTACTACTTCATAGCTGTCTTTTTGCTACTGTTTTGAATCAGGCGACCTCTGTGAAAGGGTCATTTGACCCACCCACCCCCAAAGGGGTTGCGCAACCCACAGGTTGAGAACTGCTGCTCAAGAGGAACTAAAACAGACAGAGTTGTTAGTGGAAACCAGGGACATTGTATATTTCACAAGCTCCACAGGTGATTTTGCTACAAACTCACTTGAAAAACCTCTCTGGAGTCTACATTGTTTATATTGTTTCCTGCACACAGTCCTTGCCTTGTCATTCCAATTCCTTTTTCAATTAATGTTCTCCCTCTTACACTAGAAATCTTCCCTTTACTTTTATCCAAATCATACCTATTATGAAAGTTAAGGTTATGTGTCAACTTGGTGTGGCCATGATTCTCAGTGGGTTGGCAGATATTCGTTAATCATCCATCAACGTGTGATCTGATGTTGTTGTTGTTGTTACGTGCCACCAAGTCCACTCCATTTCTATAGTGACCCCCTGGACAACAGAAGAAAACACTGCCTGATCAGGAGCCGTCCTCAGAATTGTTGGTACGTTTGAGCCCATTGTTGGAGTCGCTGTGTCAATCCATCTTGTTGAGGGCTTTCATTTTTGCTGCCCTTCTATTTTACCAAGCACGATATCCTTCTTGGGGTCTCTACTGACAAATTGTCTGAAGAAGGTGAGGCGAAGTCTCACCATCCTTGCCTCTAAGGAGCGTTCTAGCTATCTCTCTTCCAAGAAAAGATTTGTGATCAGCTATCAGGAGCCAATTGGTTGACAAGATAGCTTCCTTGTGGGTATGACCTGTATCCACTACATGAGTGTTTTTCGTATTGTAAAACTCACTCTCCGCCCTGCATCCAGAGCATCACCCTCTGACCTCTCCTTGGAATAGAAGCTGGCAGTCTAGCATTTGTCATGCAAACTTTGGGATTTCCCAACTTCCAAAGCCCTGGAATTCAGCAGCTTGACTTCTGACATGTTAATAGGAGGGTTACCAGTCCCTGCAGCCACTTGAATTAGAAGACCCCAGCCTCATTCCTGACTCAGGTATTTGCAAACTGTCTCCAAAACTGCATGAACGATTTCCTTTCAATAACTCTCTCTTGCTCCCTCTCACTGTGTGTGTGTGTGTGTGTGTGTGTGTGTGTGTGTGTGTGTGTGTGTGTGTGTGTGTGTGTGTGTGTGTTTATATATGCTTGATTGCTTTTGCTCCTTCAGAGGACCCAGCCTAAACCACCTCTTCTGCATTCAAAGTCTCAAATCACCCAATACAAGATGAGAAGCCTAGTCCCTTCAGTCGAAGTGTTCCCTTCCTCCTATAAACAGATTTTCTCCTGGCACAAGTTTATGTCTGTTTATATTCATCTATTCTGTTTCAAATCCCCTAGTCAACAAAAACTGCTTTTGGTAAAAGTCTCATTTTTGCATATCTTTGTAATCTTACAGAATTTAGATATTGTTGAGGTCAGTAAATGTGTGCTAAATAAATGAGGACAAATGACACAGTATCCAGGGAGGTCACTTAAAAACTAGCTAACAGCCCATTCCATCCTCAATATGCAAAGAAGTACCCCTGAAAGAAAAGGGGTCCTGGGAGGAAGAAAATCCAAGATAGATAACTGTCAATATTTCTAAAGCTCAGTCAGGGATATACCTTTAGCTTCTGTCTAAACTAAAATGCTATGGTTACCACTTTTACAACTAAACACATTTGTTTAAGGCAAAACACTGGAAATATTATTTTATACTACTGCATCCAAAAAGTGGTGAACATCCTAAGAGGTGGTATTTTATTAAAAATGCAAATGAATATGCACTCATTTATAAATGCACTTCAGTTTTATAAGACTACTGAAGAAAAGTGATTTATTTTTACAGACATCTATTTTATATCCCTAAAAGAAAGAAGCTTCAAAACTTTCGGAAGTTTATCTTGATACATTATTGGATGACATTCATTGAGTTCTTATTGTTTGCCAGGTGTTGTGTTCAGCACTTTATATACATTATCTCACTCTGTTTTTCCAGCAACACCCTTACGAGGCAGGATTATCTATGATTTCGGGAGAAAACCAGTGAGGCCTGGAGAAATTGGGTAACTGCCCAACATCATTCAACAATTAAACTGATCACTCACCTGCAAGGACTGGGAATGGAGTCCCCATGGTCCTGACTCACACCTTTGCTTCCTTAGCTCTGTGCTGTGTATTGAGGGTAAGACCACAAAGCACTGAGAAGACAGACCCAGAAAAGGTGAATCCGAGGATGAGAGACAAAATGAAGCCGAGAGCTTGGCAGTCCACCTGAATACCTTCTTGCTACTAAATTTCTCTCATCTCGGGCTTCCATCTCCGTTTTGATATTGACCACGTGGGGCAGTGGTGGGGGCTGCGCAAGATGATGCCTGGCAAGCATCAAGCTCAAAAAATGCAAAGTATTGGTAATGACAGCCAGCCTTACCAAGTTCTGTATTGTCGTGGACAGTGTAAGGTTCTCATTACAGCCTCTTCGTTTAATCCCGTGCAATGCACAGACTGACTTTCCATGCTTCGCGGACCCTGCTGAAGACACGATCTAATATTGTGTTGTTGATGGTTTAGAAGTTTTCTTACCAAGTAACGTAGAGTCTTATTTATAAGAAAAGAGTGTAAATTAAAATGCTGCAGACCTGTCCAGTTCCAAGCTCATGAGTTAGGCGGCTGTCAGCATCCTTACTTCTCTCAATATGTCATGCAGGCAGAATGCCCCTCTTTCTGCACACATCTTGCCCAAAGGAGTGCAGTCGGGGAGGATCAATACAACACACCTGTCACCATTAGGCCCTCTAGCAGTCCTTCTGAAGCCTGCTTCGCTTCATCCAGGGATAATGGTGATCATTATTATTTCCTGGAGCAATCCCTCCTAAAGGCTCAGAGCTGGCAGAAGGGAATGGTTTTGAGAGGGCACTGGGACGCTCATCCGGTCATTCGCTACCAGTCACTCTGTTCTTTCTTCTCCTCTCTTTCCCCCAAAGTGTGTGTGTATGTGTGTGTGTGTGTGTGTGTGTGTGTGTGTGTGCTTGTGTGTCTATCTCCTAGGATGTCCCAGTGAGAGGAAAAACATGTTAAACATGTTCTCTGGAATCCACCTCTCTGAAGTTAGGTACGGATGGAGTTTTGTGAAGTGGCCTGAGTCTATGTCTAAATCTTACAATGGTCCAAAACATAGGTAAACAAACTTTTCTGCCTTCAAACCAGTGGGGAGTTTGGGGAACTCAAGTTCCTAGGCAGAGGTACCAAGAAAGACTAAGAATTGCTGATGAATGTATTGTCATTTTGTTGCTTGAGTACAGTGACAGATGTGATTTATCAAAAAATAATGATAACCCCTACATTGTGAGAAACACAAATAAGGAATCGATAAGAACAATTTGCAGTTGGTCATGTGTGAGCACGATCTTTGGTTCTTGGAAACAATATGCCTCCTTAGGACTTTCCTGGGCCTAAATTGAAGAAAAGGTAATAAAATCAAGTGCTGAAATAACTTTACAAATATTTTGAGTGAGTGATTCAGATACTCAAACTAATGAGCATAAATAAATGTATTTTTCTGGCTCTCATACCTCCACAATGGTTGAAATATGCTTGCTCTCTGGGGAAATCTTTCACACACTAATTTATGGAGATACTTTTATTCGCGCTTTAGTCACAGAAAGCTAGGATTGAAGAGCCTACCCTTTTAACACAGAGTATACATTTCTTAAAAGTGAAGACCATTTATGTTTCTCTAAAAGATATGTTCAGATGTTTACACTTTTAATATGGCTCTTGTCTTATGTAAGTACAGAAAACATAAGGTGTAAATTCAATATTGGAAGCATAATCTTGCTACGGAACCCTCACTAAAAGAGGATTTTTATTGTTAATATCTTCCTCAGAGCACTCTGCATGTATGAGATTAAACGGCTGTGAAGTCTATTTTATCTATCCCCGAAATTATTTTGTCAGTCTCTTTAACTATCTAAGTATTTTTTACAGTTCAAATTAAAATCCCAAATCTATCATTAGTATCCTTATAAATCCCGAGTTGAAGATCCACTCTCGGAGAACGCACAACAGCAACCTTCTTCAGTCGAGGATGCCCCATGCCCAGACACCATGAATCTTCCATGTACATTACACGTTTTTCAGTTTTTTATATTTTTTTCTGAGGATGAGACAGAAGAAGCAGCTAACACCACATCTATCAGGAGAGCCGGACTAGACTTGCAGTGCAAGGGCTTCAGCTTTCTTTGAGGCTCCCGTGCCATTTGACAGTGGTGGCTGAGAAACATTAGCATAATCCTGAATTATTAAGAAAATTAGAGGTCAGATTTACTTTGCAGGAGTATTCAACCTCTGTGAATCAGGCCCGAAAGGGTCACAGCATTCCAGATGTGAGCCTGGTGGTTGGTGTAAAGTGCACCACATGTAGAGAATGTGCACAGTAAGGGAAAAGACAAATTACCCAGAGCTATTACTGTCATTAGTTCCATCAGCTGGGGAAGCCCTCCCACGGCATTTTCAGCGTGGTGTGTGGAGCAGGCCCAGGGCTTATCACATCTCACAGGGGGTCGCCTTCTGTGGAGCATAGTCACATAGCTTGACATTTCAGTTTTTAAAAAAAACAACAAAACTCTGGACCCCCATTCTCCAGGCAGCCTTCTGTTTCCCAGCTCCGCGGCCAGTAGCTCAAATAGAGGGAGCCAGCCCGCTGAAGGCTGCAATCATGTGTCTGATGGCAGAATTGCTAGCCTGTCTAGAGGTGTGCACCATTTCATTCACACAATCAGTTTTAAGCCCAGGACAAAGACTCGGCCCCTGTACTGCACCAGGGGCTCCTTTGGGGTTGGAGGGGATAGTGGTCCTTTCATTAGTCTTTGGAATATTTGGCCACAGTTAAAAGGTTAGGAGTCTATACCATGAAGAATTATGGTGAAATAATAACATGAGAGCAATATAAGGCGGTTTAGGCTGAGCAGTAGGAACCGATGTGATGGGCTTCCAGAGCCAACGGATGTCACAAAGCCATTGTCACAAGACCGTTTTGGTTCCGGAAGGTCATGCGGCCCAATGTTTGCTATGGGGCAGTATGCAACATAAAAGAATATTACGTGTACGTGTATATTATAGGACATATAAGTATATATTCTACAAGTGCTGTGGCATGTGATCCTAACTCTAAGAATTCTTGCATATGGCAAGTAATATGCAAAAGGAAGAAATGGCTGTACTAAGATGATTTTTCTTAAATTGCCTTTTAATTACTGGCTGAGATCTCTTTAAGGCTGCTGCACATTTCCTTCAGTGAAAGAAAGCCATGAAAGTTTATTTGCAAACCATCTCATGACGGAAGCAGTAGTAGGCAAAGCAAAACAAATGGAAATGCAGAAAGCATCCCCCATCCCAACTCAAAACTAGAACGAGAAGATAAGAGACAACACTCAGCATCCCGCTCAACAGGGAAAAGACACAAGCCCCAAATACATTTCATTAAAGGGAAAAAGTACTGCCTCCCACCCTTAAGAGAGTAACAATCTCACATCCACAGATTGGTGAATCCAAAAGTATCATTCAAAACACCAAAATGTGAAGGTACTATTTCTAAAAACACCCTCCGCCTATTGCTATGTACTTCTGCAGGCAAGGTGTCCGTCTCTCTGACCCTTGCTATTCTTTGATTTACACCACATCAAAATGGCAGCATTGGCATTCTCCTTGGAGGGCTCAATCAAGTTATTTTAAAGGCTCTGTGAGTTTGGGCTGGGGGAGAAGTGTGATGGAGGAAATCAGGGCTAGAGGGGAGATGAGATAAGGTTTCCCCAAGAAATTACCCTAAGGCAGCCCTTGCAATCTTTGAGGAATGATCAGGTGTATTGTCATAATAGAGGGGGAGAAAATCCCCAGGGCAATATTTCTGGGCCTTTTTCTCACCAGTAGAATTTTCAGTGTTCTTCCAATGTATTTCTAGTATGTCTCTGTGATTGTCCCATGTTCTTTGAGAAAATCTGTCAAGATTACCCCTTGTTTTGGAGTCCCCCAAAAAACAGCTGCCCTGACCCTCTGAGCTGACTTGCTGGCTGTGAATTTACCCATTAGTGCCTCAGTGTTGATTGATTCTTGTTTCCAAAGATGCCCTGAGGAGCCCTGGTGGTGTACTGAGTTGTTAAACATAAAGTCAGCAGTTTGAATGCACCAGCCCCTCTCAGGGATCAAAAGGAGGCTTTCTACTCTGGTAAAAATTCACAGCCTCAGAAACCCTAAGGGGTTCTACTCTGTCCTACATGGTCACTGTAGGCCATGATTTTTAGGTTGTTTTTTTTTTTAAGGTGACTAAGACAAATTTATTACTGAGAGAACTGAACTGTGGCCATCTGTGGACCACTGAGACATAATTAAGCACATTTAGTCTGAAATAAAGTCATGCCTGTATGAACCGGAACCTGTGCTTACTTTTTAGACTTCTCATCCTATTGGATTTATAACAGAGTAGATACACATCATTAATTAATCCAACAGCTCCATCTTACTCATGTGAAAACTCCAGTGTAGAGAAGTTAAGTAGCAGGCTCAAAGCCAAAGAGCTAGCGCTCCATCACTCTCCAAGACTGCCTGGCTGACCCCAAGCGCCTAGCTACTAAGCTTTAGCTCTCTACGCTCTTTCTCCCTCTTCTCTCTTTCACTCTCTTCTGCCTTTCATAATTTTCATTGTCCACCATCATTCACCTTCTTTTCTCTTTCCTTTCTTGTCTAGGTCTCAGATTTTAATAAAACAGTTCAGTTCTCATATGATTTTGGTAGGTCGGATATTCATCATGCTGTTGCGTAAATAAATATTTGAGTGGTCCTTGTGCATTAATACCAATGACCATGGCCCCGGACCAGACCATGTTTTGTTCTGTTGTCCATAAAGTTGGAGCTAGCTGGACAGCAACTAACAGCTATGCAGGATATTGGTGCTGGGGTTCAAAGCTGAGCAAAACAGGCAAGTGGGAGATGCAAACATGCAAACGGATAAAGACCCAGGCTGCTTGAGGAACTGGCATGTGAACCGAGAAACTGAGCGATGGAATGGGGTGAGACAGGAAAACGGTGTGTGGATTGGACATACTTCCTGTAGAGGATAAAAGCGAAGAAACTCAAAATTAAAATTTATGCTGCATCCCAGAAGCTGAAAGCGACGTGTACAGCTGGAATTAGAGCACAGTAATACTAGTGAATAGTTTACTCGAACTGTCAAAATTTTGGAAGACCTGGCAAAGTTTCTTTTCCAGGGGGTGGGGGTGGGGGGGAATAAGATATTTATGGACTGAAAAAAAAAACCCTTAAAATTCTTACTATTTACCTGACTGAATGCCAATAGTTAAAAACTTTGTGGGTGAGAACATCTAAATTGATTGTCCTGTAATTACCCGGGCAATTTATTTAATTATTTGCTGTGATTTTTACCTATGAATTCTGTGGGACCTTGGGCTAGTCACTGGCCTCTCATGAATGCAGATTAATCTCCTCTTCTACAAAATTGGATACACCAGTTTTCACAGGTAGGAGCTGAGAATGAGAAACAACATGAGAACATCCGCTACCCCAAAGCAGAATGGAAGCTTTAACCCATTCCCAACAAGGCCTCTAGGGACGGTGAAGGCATTTCCAAGGTTAAGGGAAGTTGTCCCAGAGGTCTCCTTCATGGGTTCCTCTAGCCACTCATCAAGGTTAGATGTAGCTTGGCGTAGAGCTAATTAGTTCTACGGTAAGAGGTTGGGGGACCCTTTCAGAGTAGCTGGCTCAGGAATGTATGTTGTGTCTTTCAGTGATAGTTCATCGCATTGCATCTTATGGAATCAAGACCTTTATTTAACGCTACAATTTTCCAGAAAAGGCTGTTTATGTACTCTTGCTACGCAATAGTGAGTGATTCAGGCTGCCAACCTGAAATAGCGGGTAGTAAGAGAGGAAACAATTTTCATTAACTCTCAAATATAAAAAATAGGTTTTTCATGATTCATTTTAAAGGAAAACATTTTTTCTCTCTCTGAAAGAAAACCAGCTTTCTGAAGACAAATGCAATTTGGATTGTTGTGGCTTCTCTTTTTCCACAGAGACCAACCAAATGTCTGTCTTTGGGAAAAAAGACAACTAATAAAAAAATCAAACAAATCTAGTTAGAAGAGATATATTGCATTTTCCATTATTTGTTGTACTTCACATATGATGTACATTTTAGGAAGTAGATAGGGCAAATGAATGACAGTTGATCCAGGAAAAGAAAATACAAGCAAGGATTAGATTGGAAAATGTTTGATCACTAATTCTGTAGCTCACAGCATTGGAGTAACTAATGCTTTTCTCATTGTGGAGGGGCCTCATTTTATTACTTTATACATTATACTATTATCTCAAAAGTAGAGATAAGAGAGGAAATATTACATTTCTATCATTCTCAAAGGTAATGGCATTAAAGAAATCACCATGATAAAAAATGTAAAGGTATTTGTTTTTAACTGCACTCACTTAAAGCCTTCTCTTTGTCTTGGCCCACTGTTCAATGCCACCCTTAAGACTTTTGCCTACCTATCAAATGAACACTCAGCTTTTATTTCAATTATTACCTCAAAAAACTTAAGTCAATGCTCTTCTTTTCATTCCTAGCTACCAAAGACTTTCTACTTTCGCCTCCTTCAAAAATCATTTTGAATTATAAATGCTAACTAACTTTGTTTATGGGCAAAGGTGCTTGCATTTAGTCTTACGTTAGAGACGCACCAGGAGTTCTATTTACTTCATCAGCTCATACATAGCAAAGTGGGAGAAAGAAGAGGCTTTGGGCACCCATGGAGAGTTACAGTCTTGGAGACCCGCAGGGGCACATTGTCCTGTCCTTTCCGGTCTCTGGGGGTCAGAGCCAACTCACTGACAGTGAGCTAACAAAGCCAAGTACAATAAAAGAAAGTATAAATTCCTGGTGAGGCGTTTATTCCGGGACAGAGAAATCATGTCACACATTGGTACTGATATTTTTCTTGCCATAGACACCTTAATGATGCAAAACAATATATAGTCCCAAATATATTCAGGATGGCAGACTACCAAGTGGTGGAATGTATGACAGTACAAAATACAGAGGAGCTTGGATTGTTTTCAAGCTGCCAGAATTTCCAAGGTCCGACTGATTGTGTTTAATTCCATGCGATATTTTTTCCCTTCAAGTTTGTTGCAGCTGAAATTATAAGAGCCGTGGTAACATAAGGCCAAAGGAATATTATTGTTTTGATGAAACATTTCATATTCTAACCTAGTGTCTACAAAACTAAGCAAATTGCTAGCTTCTTAACCAGTTTACAACACTCTACCAGGCCTTTTTCTCTCCTCTGTGGTTACTCTTAAAGTCACCAGATAATTACCTCTCCATTCACACTGTCTTGTGACAGCTCAGCTCTAGTCTGTAGGAGTTTAACACCTAAAAATAATTGGGGTGTCTGCTTAGGTTGTGGAATCTTGTAAGCGTTCTTGAATTCCACAAAGCCAGACAGCCAGAAGGGTTAAAAGCATTTTAGGAAATTCTGTCCTCTACGTCCATTTAAGTAGGTTCCTAGAAGTACCAGCCTGGGGTACAACCAGTCATTCTTCACAAACTGGTAACTGCACACCGCAAACACTTTGGTTATCAGAGCAGAGCCCTGTAGAATCAGTGCACTCAATAATGTCCAATAACAATGGTGAAGAGTTAGATGAACTATATTTAAAATATTTCTATCCTAATACCCCTCCTAAATCTGGCTTCCATCTTCACATCTTTATGGTATCCAATGACCTCTATTCAGCCAAGTTCAAAGGCATTTTCTCTGTCCTTATCTTCCTTGATCTTTCTGATGTATGGGACACAGCTTTTCATACCTGCCCCTTTGAAGGCTTCTGGCTTCAGTTCCTGAGACATTTCTATTGTCTTTTCTTTTTCCCCATCACCTGCCTGATCTCGCCATCTATTTCTCACATCTATATGTCTCTTTTTGTCTTTACACCTTTCCAGTCCATTTCCTTCCAACACATCTGTGATATTCTCATGTCCTGCTTTTGCAATTCTGCACCAATTCTTTCTAGTTGTTTTTTTTGTTTGTTTGCTTTCACTGAATTATGTAAACAAATACGCTCTCTAATTTGCTAATAGACCTATTTGTCTCTTAAAGCCCTGGGCACATCACAGGCACATCAAAAGTCAAGTATACAATTACAGTACAGAATTGATGTGATACAACCATATTTCATTTGCCCTCTTAAGAATGTTCACTACCTGTTCAAAGGTCACCTTCTCAAAAAACACTTTCTTTAATCATTCTGACTCAAAGTCTCTATCTCTTTTTTTGGTTTAATTTTTTAATTCACGGCAGCTTTTATTCTTTCACTATAGTTCATCGCTACTTGTATAGAATCTGAATCCATCACCAAAAATGTAAGTTTCCTGAATGTAATGAAGTTTTTTTTTCACTGCCAGAATAGTCATATCATAGCATTTATAACGGATGCTATGGAATAGCATAAACTGGAATAAACAATACCTTTGCAGTTATGGAGGTACCTTAGTTTGGCTGCTTTATGTATTTTAACATAATCTTAGCATTAAAGATGGGGTCAAAATTAAATATCACTCATTCTAGGGTGGGGATGGATGCATGGTACATGGTAAGTACTAGATATGAAAGAGCTTTAAAAGGTTTGTGGAAAAACAGAATTAAGAGATGGTGGAACATTTCTGAAAATTTTTTGAAGTCCCCTTAGAATACCTAAATTAATGAATGAGTGGATTATTGCATGATTTACTGAGAATCTGTCATCCAGACTCAGAACCTTAGAATCATCCATGACTTTTTATCTACCTCAATGCTGTAGTTTATATCCAGCTAGATGAGGTCAGAGTAGCTCTAATAAATAGGCCACACAACATGTCAGTGGCTTACAGAAGATAAAAATGTATTGTCTCAGTTTGAGGTGCCAGTTAGCAACTCCGTTATACAAAGTCACTTAGCACATTGGTTAGTTATAATGATATAACCAACCCATTGCCATCGTCAACTGGTTAAGCTAGGCTTTTATGAATTCTAGAAAGTTCTACAATGAACAAACTCATTGCCATCAATTGACTCGAACTCATAGTGACCCTATGGCAGTGGTGGTGGTTGCTGTTAGGTGCCCTTGAGTTGATTAGATCCATGGGGAGCCGATACACAACGGAAGGAACGCTGCACCGTCCTGAGGGTCTTCCTCTTGTTCACTGCCCCTCAACTTACCAAGCGTGATGGGAAAACAAAACACCAAGGAAGCACAATCACTATTTAAAGATCTAAGTCTAGAATAATCCACATTACTTATGCTCAGATTCCTTTAAGAAGGGCATAGCCATGTCGTCACACACAGATGCAAGGGACCCTGGGATTTTCAACCTATCCATCCACCTATGAAGAATGGTATGAACCTGTCCACATGCCGAGGAAGACATATTCTGACAGACAGCTATTAGCCTCCTCCGTACCTGTTGCTTTCTTATCATCCTGTTTAGATAAACTCACAGTGACCCTATTGCTGTTGTTGTTGGTGGTGGTGTTAGGTGCCATCGAGTCGGTTCTCACCCACGGTGACCTTGTGCACAACAAAAGGAAACACTGCACCATCCTGTGCCATTCTTACAGTTCTTTCTATGCCCGGGTCCACTGTTGCAGCCACTGTGTCAATCCATCTCCTTGAGGGACTTCCTCTTGTTCACTGGCCCTCCACTTACCAACCATGGCCTTCTTCTCCAGAGACTGGCCTCTCCTCACATCATGTCCAAAGCATGTAAGACAAAGTCTTGCCATCCTTTGCCTGCAAGGAGCACTCTGGCCTTACTTCTTCCAATACAGATCAGTTTGTCCTTTTAGCAGTTCATGGTACTTGCAATATTCTTCTCCAGCACCACAATTCAAAGGAATCCATTTTTCTTAGGTCTTCCTTATTCAATGTCCTACATTCATATGAGGCAATGGAAAATACCATGGCTTAGAATAGGCGCACCTTAGTCCCCAGAGTAACATCCTTGCTCTTCAATACTCTAAAGAGGTTTTGTGCAGCACACTTACGTACAGAAAAATGTCTTTTGATCTCTTAACTGCTGCTTCCATGAGTATTAATTGTGGAGCCAAGAAAGACAAAACCCTTGAAAACTTCAACCTTTGCTCCATTTATCAGGATTTTACCTCTTGGTCCAGTTTATGAGAATTTCGTGTTTTTTACATTGAATTCTGATCCATGCGGAAGGCTGCAATCCTTGATCTTCATCAAGTAATACCCTATCATTTGATCTCCCTGTTGACTCATTTTAAAGTTGTTCCAGTTTTTAATATTTTCCGCTTTTTCTTTGATCTAAATTTTTCAATGTTTTGTCCAGTTATTGTTGTTAGAGTTTTTGGGTTATTGTTTGATTTGCCTGATTTTGTATGATTGTACTGTACTTGTTCATGTACACTTACCTTTGTCGTAGTGGGTCACATGTTGGACTGCTTTGAAACCCCCAGTCACTCTGAGGGAGCAAGAGGAGGCTTTCCACTCCCATAAAGAGTTACAGTTACAGTCAGAAACACACAGGGACAGTTCTACCCTGTCCGATAGGGTCACCAGGAGTTGGCATGGACTATGGCTGTGAGTGAGTGAGGGAGTATATATTCATGAATGTTGTGGAGCACACAGGGGACAAAGTTATGAATATTTCTTAGGCCTAACCAAACTCCTTGAGGGAATAAGTCTCTAGGCCTGAGGGGCAAGGAGCTTATTCTCAGAGGACACCAGTCTATTGACATAAACAGTTCATAAAGATAATGACTCACATTTTGTCTGGACTCTTAAAAGCTCTTGAGCAGTTATCTAACGTGCAACCATTTGTCTCTTCCATCCACAGGAAAGATGAAAATATAAAGATCTCAGAAAATAATTAGTCTAATGGAGCAACAGAGCACACCAACCTCAGTCTCCACAGCCCTGAGACCGGAAGCACTAGATGGTGCTCAGCTGCCACTAACAACTGTTCAGAAAATGATCACATTAGAAGATCCTGGTAGAAAAATATGGGGAAAGATCCAAAATCACGAGAGGCTAGGTTTATTAGCTGGAAACAGAATGTGGGACCCCTGAGATTATGTGCAGTCAGGCCTGGAATTGAACCAACCCCCATTTTAGAATAATCAACTGTTTCAGAACCAAAGGGCAGCATTTTCCCTACAAAGTCCAGAAGGTTAGGACAGAAGGGGGATTAAACAGGAAACAGGGAGAAGTGGAATAAGTGATGTTATATTGAGAGAATGGCAATGGATCAGTTGAAACAAAATATATATGACCTGTTAAATGAAAATCGGATGCTCTGCTTTGTAAGCCTTCACCGAATTCATAATCAGAAGTTTCTAAAATTTATACCTCTCACTAATGCTTTGTTTTAAAAACTAGAGTAATTTATTTTAAGAAATTACATGTATGTTGATGTGTGGTTTTATTTTAAGTGACCACGAGCATTTTAAGTGATTTAAGTTTTATTTTAAGTGAATCAAGATTTAAGAATAGTTTTGTGTCAATAAATGTTTTTAAATTGTCAGAAATAACTCACATAAACCCAAACTTTTTGAACCTGTCTAAAAGTGTGAAAAGGTCCTAACTTTTAAGAGGTGGGAGAGCCACTACTGTAAGCAGATAAACGGTGGTGTTGCCCGAGCGGATTGCAACACATCCACCCCTCCTTTACCTTTCAGCCTCTTCTCTCATTTCTTGAAAGTAAAAAGATACCCATAAAACTGCCTCCATCCTCGGATCTAACATAGTCTTCACAGAAGTAACCAAGGAGAAATGATTGCTCCTTTGATGCTGCTCGTGTACATATGAAGGGAAGGGAAGACTACTGAGTGTTGCGCTGAGAAGCAGGTACCCAGGTTATTAAGGAAATGGGCTCTGCCAGCTCTCATACATAACTAATGACTGCAAAGTGCTCTGCAAATAGAAGAGCACTATATCATGGCGGGTTTAGCAACGCTGTTCCCTTTGCTCCTGGAGAAACTGACCCCTCTCTTGACATTCCGTATAAAGAAGACTTGTCTGAGCCCTGTTAGTGCAGCGGTTAAAGCACCCTAACCAAAAGGATTGGTGGTTTGAACTGAACAGCCACTCAGCAGGAGAAAGAATCTGCAGCCTGCTTCTGTCAAGATTGACAGCTTTGGGAAAAGTTATGGGGCCATTTTACTTACTTTGTCCCATAAGGTCTCTGTGAATCTGAATCTACTCCAAAGTAGTGGGTCGGGTGGTTTGATATGTAGTTATTTCAAAAGCTTTTAACTTGCATAATCAGAACAAAATTCACGGTAAAATGCTTATCAGTTATACTCTTCCCTAACCCTTATAAGTGATGTGCTGTTAGACCATCACTGAATTCTTTAATACCATAGGTTCTAGTTCAACACCAACCTTTTATCTTTGGCAAAAACTTGTATGTTCTGGCATTATACTTGTATGTTAACACAGAAGCATCTATATTCACATACATCCACCAGAATGATTCCACAGAATCCATCACCACTAAAAAAACCAAAGCATCAAAATTTTGTAAACAGTTCAACAGAAATAGTGTCCTATGTGGAAGGCAAATACATAGACTATATAGTAAGCAGTCTATAGGAGTCCTCATATAGTGGCTTGTGTTTTAGGCTACTAACCATAAGGTCAACAGTTTGAACCCACCTGCCACTCCTTGGGAGAAAGAGGAGGCTTTCTGCTCCTATAAAAATGTACAGTCTACAGGGTCACTAGGAGTTAAAATTGACTCAATGGCAGAAGTTTGCTTTAGTTTAGTTTAAGCAGGAGAGACCAGCTGTGGCCCTATATCTCAGTCTGACATTGGGAAGTTATATTATTTATCTGGCAAGAGCATTCCTGTAAACTAAAGTGTTACTTCTAAATTTATCAACACTAGGGGGAAATATTTTCAACCCCCTCCTTATAATACATTTATCTTTAGATCAATTCTAATCCTGCCACTTTATGTGCTGTTGTTCAACTATAAAACTATCATATTATCTGAGGCTAGCTATAAACAAATTAGTTCTTAGGCAGTTTTAGCTAGTCCTAGCATACTCATTTCTAAAGATATTGCTGGGCAAAATAGATCCAATCCCATTTTTGCACATGGCATGTAAGGACAGTTTTCATTAGCCTTAATGAAACTTGTAACACCACGCGGATGGGCTAATAGATGACAATGGTGAGGTTTTGCTAGCAATAGACCATGCTTTTGGTAGACGAACAGGAAAGGTATGTGTCATATACTTATTCACTATGTATGCTGAACCAAGGATCCAAGAAGCGGGGCCGTACAAAGAAGAGCTTTGCGATGGAGTTGTAGGAAGACTCGCCGGCAGTCTGCAATATGCAGATGACACAACCTTGCTTACTGGAAAAGAAGAGGGCTCCTGAAGCCCTTCCCTATGGAGCTCAAAGGGTGGGGCCTTCCGTGTGGACTACACCTCAGCGTCAAGAAAGCGAAACTCACGACTGGGCCAAGGAGCACGTCACAGTAAACAGAGAGGAAAAATTGAAGTTCTCGTGACTTTTATGTTACTTGGGGCCACACGCAATGCCCATGAAAGCAACAGTCAGGCAATTGAATGGCATACTGCCATGGGCAAACCTGCTAAAAAACGTGTGTTAAAAAAACAAAGCTGTCACTTTGACAGCTAAGTGCTGCTGAGCCAAGCCCTGGTGGTCTCCACTGCCACGAATGCATGTGAAGGCCCCACAAGCAAGGAAGACGAAGACTGAAGATCGACCCATTGGAATGATGGCACTGACAAAGAAGATTGAGTTACACCACCGCCTGCCAGAAGCCCGGGAAAATCGGTCTTGGGGGAAAAAAACAAAAGCAGACCTCTTCTGAGAAGTGACAATAACTCAGCTATCTTATGTACTTTGGATACGTCATTAGAGAAAACAAAACAAACCATATGTTTGGGTCAGGAGAAAAAAGGAAGACACTCCACGAGTTAGATTGACACAGTGACTGCTACCGGGGACTCAAAGGAGGAAAGTGAGGCTGGCGCAGGGCCGGGTAGTGCTGACACTTCAATACGCAGGGTCTCTATGAGACGGAACTGACTTGAGGGCACCAGACAGCCTATCAACAACCCCCTTCACTCAAGTGCTCAACTCTTGGCAAGTAAAATTGGGTGGAAATTTAACCACACATGAAAGATCACTGTAAATACTATATAGTTGCATAGACTTCAAGGGTACATCTTAGTCTTAAGATTTTGAAATGTACTGGTGTGATACTAAAATAGAATTCCAAGTAGTAAACCTCCAAATATTAGGGAGAGTAAATGAATTATTTTAGGTCTTATTAAACATTTTCCTTTTTCAGAGCTGCTAATCCATATTTTCCATGTCTAATCTTTTTAGATATCAATCATTCATGAAAGTAAAGTTTTTATGTTTTACAAATAAAGTCACTGGCTATTTTTATTTCAACTATTTCTTTTTAAAACACTGATCTCTCATAACATAAAGTCTTGAATTACTGAGACATAAAATTTAAAATAACTATCCATTAAATTCTGAGTTTAAAATGAGATTTTCACTAATTGAGCCTATAAGTATGTCTTCTTTTTATTACCTAAAACACACGTTCAAAGTACACGTATCCTTTTAATAAATCTAACTCATATTTTAAATGATTCCTCTTTGCCAAGAAAGACAGAAATAGCTTTGCTTTTGCTGAGCCTATTTTTAAAGTAAGTCTCTTTACAATGAAAAAGAAAAGAAGTTGTTCTAACAAGTGGTTATTGAAATGTTTAGGACAACACACAATTTTACTTAGAAGTAAGCAATTTTTTTTACTGAATGAAAAGAAATTGTACTTAAAATTAATTGAGATTATAAATGTTCTAAATTATCAAAATGACTACAGAACAGGGCCTGCATCAAATAACATTTTGCAAATCATATCCAAATGATATATAAACAACTACTTTACAATTTTAAATTACAAATAGGTGAAAAGACAGACAACATTTTGAAGAAATACTAACTAAAAACCCATTGGGCGGGGGAGTGAAATCTTTCATAGCCTTTAAAAGTTCATTCCCACCATATTTTACTTTAGCCCATTCAGTGGCCTGTCTAGTATTATCTCTATATACCTGCTAAGTTTAACAAGTTTCAAACAACACATTGTATTTGTGACAGGTCAAAATAAACAGCAACTCTTATCCATGAGAAAAAGAAAAGTTGGTGACTTAATTACTGTTACGGATTCTTTTCTTGGCAGCACGGGGAATCTCCCTGCAGATTCTTTTATTTCCTGAAGCTTGGTGGTGGGGGGGGGGGAGTTGTTTTGTTTGTTTTTCACCCTGACACACAGCCATTTTGCTGAGGGCAGGCAGGCGAAAGTAAGAAACGTGGGTCCACAGTGTCAAAGCTGGAAGATGCCTTGTTTGGATTAACACCATTTTAAGCACGTAACTCAACTACCCTCGCCTACGTCTAGGATTCGTTTTCAATCAAAGGTAGTATTATCTATGCTAACACACATGCACTCGCACTCATATAATATTTGAAAATGAGAATAGTGAGTATAAAGAAGGAAATAGGACTTTTATTTGTTGCTATCCTTTTTTTTCTCTTTCAAACGATTTTATTAGGACCTAATCCACACATCAGACCGTTCTATAGTTGAATCCTGTCAGGCAGTGTTGTACAGTCGCGACCACAATCAGTTTCAAAACATTTTTCTTCCTTGTACGCTTTGATTAGGACTCCTACAAAAAGCAACGTAACTATGGAAGTGGATGGTAGGTGAATTTTATATCGATGAAACTTTATAAAAAAGATGTAACTAGGAACCCCTCCTCATTTTCAAATATGAAAGAGAAGAAAAAGCAAACAAATTCCGTGGGGATCAAAATTATAATCTCACTCAATTAATTTGAAACTGGAGCCCGAAACTAACTCTGAAGGAGAAAGCTTTCCGTTTGGCTTTGTGCTGGTCCAGGAAGGTGGGGGGGTAGGGGGGTCGGCCAGGCGGTGGTCTCCTCGCCCTCCAGTGAAGGGCAATGCCAGCCGGCCGCATGGAAATCAACCAGGCAGGGCCAAGGCTCCCCTGGTGTCCCTGAGAAGTGGCCACGAAGCCAATGCAAAAGCACATGCAGGGAGGGAAAAAGAAAGGGCCGCGGTAGGGACGCCCTGTCCCAGATGGTGACGCATCTTTCTCGGTACATGCGGGAAAACGCAGCTTATGAGCGAACTAAATGTTTTTATTGATCGCCCTGCAGTCAGAGCCCACTGACCCTGCAAACCGTAAGTGGCTTGAGCGCAGCATGCCATTTCCAGGCAGCAGGTGAAGCCACTGGGTCAGTCCCAGACACCTGGCCCCAGCGCTCTCTCTCCGCAGCTCCACCACCTCCTGGGCCCCCCGGTTGGGAGAAGCCAGGGCGGAGGCACTGCGCCCGGGCGGCGAGGGCCCCCGGCTCCGGCCTGGCCGGCGGGACCGCGGGCGCCCCCCCCTCCACTCACGACGACGGGGGGGTGGCCGGGACGCGGCGCGGCGGAGTCTCGGGGCCGGCCGGGCAATGGAGGTTGAGCAGCATTCCCCATTAAACAATAAAGCGAGCTGTAAAGCCTCAGGTGCTGTGTTTGTGGTGCTGTCGGCTCGGTGCGGTGGCTCCGGGCCCGGGGGCGCGAAGCGCAGTGGGCCGGGAGCGTCTCTTCGGCTGATCCCAGGGAGAGATAAGGAGCCGCCGAGTCACCAGCTCTGTCTAGACTCGCGACCTCACAAGTCAAGCGCCTTGTTTGGATTAGCCCTTCAAATCTGCCAACCTGATCAAGTCCTGAAAGAGAAGGGCCCAGCAACACCCTCTTCCCCGACCGCCCCTCCTGTAAGGGATCCAGGGCCCACTTGCCTGCGGGAGTCCAGGGGCTGGTTAGACCAGTGTCCAGGTCCCCATTCTCCCACCCCCCAACCCCCACCGAGAGCAGAGGACGCTGCCCTTTCTTCTGCCTAGAAGGAGGGGAGATGCCTGGGGTGTGATGTGGGACAGAGAACCATTGGAAAGACAGGCGAAAACTAGTAGTGGCCAAACTCAAAGCCGCGGCCCCACTCCCACGCGCCAAACGAAGACCACTTTTCAGTGGAATGGTGAGGGTATCCCGGGAGGATGAGTCGTTCTGGGTTGAGGTCTTCCTAAAGGGCAGGACCCAGGGGCCCCTTCTCCCCACCTGGCAAAAAGTAACCTTATCTCCAACCTTTTCCCCAATATTGGGCGTCTCCTTTGGGCGGGAGTATATTACTATCACTATTTTCTGTTTTAGAACTCTCCTTAGAAATGTTGAGCGCTTTTGCAGATAGATGATTAAGCAAAAGGATTTTCAAAACGCATTAAAAAAAACAATACTAAGGACCCTGGGCCAACTCAGGTGCTGTTCCAGGGAAAGACTGGCTGGCTACTGGAGTCAACAGCTTAAGCGTCATGAAAATTACAGGATGTGATCTTAGCAATGGCCACAGCAAACACGGAGGAGCCATCCTTGCTGACCCTCCCCCTCCCAGGCTTCCTGTGAACCAACTTCTCTGTCTACACTTCAGACGTCTCTCGGAGGTGTGGAGAGATCCTCCATCACGACTTGGGACATTGTAAGCTGTGAAGTTTATGTTTGTGGCGCCTGGGCTCAAACATCCATTCAGTGGCTAGCTCTGTTATCAAGAAAACAACAATCAGAAAAGATCAGTAAACAGGGTTGGCCACAACCAGCGTGCTGGATTAACTTGGGCACATTCTTTAAAATCGCCAACTCCCAGTGGAAGAGTTTCTTGTTCTGATTTGAAATATTTGAATAATTTCAGACTCTGGCTCACGTTAGCAAAGTACTATATTTTAATAGTCACACAGACAAAGTCCCTTTATTTTTTTCTCTCCCCCAAGAAAGCGCCCCCTTGCCTTGAGATGGAGTCTTTAATTGTTGATTAGCAGAGGGAATGTAAATAGTTCTTAATGAATACACTTCAAGCATCATTTGGATTATAAATCTCTTTTTAAAAATTTGACTGAGCTGAACTTTTACAAGTAAGAAAACCAAGTTCTTTCCACTTAAACTGTTCCCTTGTACTCAGTCCTATCAGGGCGAGATTAAATGCCCAAGTTGGCTGGGTTCCATCCAAACTTGGTTCTTCTTTCGGTTTGAAACCCAGATTTTATACTTTTTTGTCTTTTCTTTTTTAAGAAAAAAGAAATGGCTAAGTAAATCCACATGGGACTTACAAGAGTTATATTTCAGTAAGCTCGATCCTACAGCTTAAAAGTCTAAGGTGCTAGGGAAATACAAAATAGGTCTAGTACCTTGAAAGCACATTATCTTTTGGCTGGTAGTCAAAAGGCGGAAATAGACCAGAAATGAGGTCAACATCATGAGTAGAGCAACATCATCAGGGTGACAGGCAGCAAGACACCAGAGTCATCTATTTCATCCTGAACTCCAAAAGTGTTGTGGATGGACAAAGTGGGACACAAAACACCCAACAACCAGAAAGGCTCTTTCAGTGCAGGAAGAAAAAACAGAGGGAGGTCTTCATATAGAATTCTAACTCAGGACCCACTTTAAGTGTTTAAAAAAAAATCCCAGGTTCATTTGCTGAATAGGAAAGAGAGAGACATAGGTCAAAATAGAAACTGCTATGCTTCTGAAACAATAGGGTGGGAGGAAAGAACCCGTGTCTGAGAGTGTAGATACTGATGTGGGTTCCCTGATTTAAGGGGAGCATCTGAGAGGCGTTTAGTTGCATTACATTTTAGCTGGCAGAAGCTGGAGGAAATGAGTCATAATGTCCAGAAGGAAGGATTCAGAGTAATAAGGGGAGGGAGGATCAAAGATAATAGCAAACAGGAGGGATTTCATTAGAGGAGCCCAGCTCAGAACGTGGTCTCCAGAGATGGGCAGGGAAAAGGAGGGTATGGGCAAGAGAAGGTTTGCAAACAAGAAGACATTTCAGCTACACATTGTAACACACATGCTGTGGAGCCCAGAAGGGGAAGACACACCTTTCGTATGAATAATACAAGACCTAGAATGCTATCGACCCATCAATCCATTTTCAGCCATCAGGCAACAACTATCTTGACTCCAGCAAGTGAAACCAAATCATTCATCACCCCCTCCCCAAATTACGGTACTTAAATTCAAGCTGTGAGTTTCAGAAGAGACTGACATCTCTATATGTAAAACATCAGCACACACATCCACACATTTAATCTTAAAAAACGGAAGGCCCAGATGAAGAAGCATCACAGCGAGGTCCAGGTTGGTGTCGCCAGGTCCCTCCCCATTGCACTCGAATGCTGGAGGTTTTGTTGCTGTTGGTTGTTTGCTTTCTCTCCATTTATCTACAGCCCAACTTTTCCAAAGAGTCTACCAGAGGCGGTGACTGAGGAAAGATTCCTAGCGCTCCCTATCAGGGTTGGGTGATCAGCTAACAGAGTTTGCAAGCAATATTCACCAGTATTCAAACTGGACAGGCCACCGGTCTTAGTTACCCTTGATTAGGTAGTGTGGGGAGGGCAAGGGTGAGGAAAGAGAGAGGTAGACAGGCGAAAAGGACGGACCAATAGAAAACAGTGAACAGGAAGCTCGGAAGAGTCAAGTCCGGTGGCAAGAGATTAGAGAGGAGGGCTTAGGGAGGGAAAAGGAAAATAAAAAAGGCCTTTTCCCGGAGAAGATCCGTGTGAGATAAGACATAACTCTTGTTTTCCTCTGCAGACGACTGCAAGCCATTATTACCGCCGGCCAAATTATTACCCCTCTGTCAGGAATTAGACACAATAATCAAAGTAATCAACGGGCATGTCTAATGCACTGTAACATTTTCAATGCAAAGTTTGTTTTCTCTCTGCCCCCACGTTAGAGCCTATAATTAACCCGTTATGTAGAACGACGCCAAACAAAAGCCTAATTGAGGCTCGGTTCGCGATTTGCCCCAGGTTTTGGAGCGGCTGGGATCGACTTGAGGGCTGGGGAGCTGAGGGTCCCCTCACAAGGCTCACCCGCACCCCCTCCTCCTCCGAGGGCCCCCACTCGACTCCTAGTCAGGTTCCTACCCAGGCCGCGGCAAGAGACACTAGATAGGGTGGGTTAGCTTTTCATATTTCTTAAGAGTTGTCGGATAATTAAAATGGCATTACATTCGCGCGTGCAAATGAACCGTTTTCCAAGAAGCCGATTATCATCCTGGGGACAAAGGGCAAGATGCGGCCGCTCAAAGTCTAACCGTGATGCCCAAAGACCACAAAGCCAAGTCCTAGATCGAACGGGAAAAGGGAAGGACCTTGATCTCTTTCGAGTATCCTAGGGACTGGCTGCAGTCCTTTAAGAACTAGTAAAAGCTGGGGGCGGTGTGGGGGGAGTCTGTCTCAGAAACCACATCCACCGCGACCACCTCGGATGGGGGGTCTACAAGACGGACAGTCCCACCCTCCCTCCCCACCTCACCTCCAGGTGGTTCCCCCCAAGGCAGGAGCCCTGTTTCTCTGCAGTAGGCAGTCACCCTTCCCCAGGATTTTGGCACTGGAGCTGTGGGAGAAAGGAGCACGCAAGGGAGAAGCCGTGCGTGCGGAAGAGGCAGGAAACCACACACCGGCCCAGGAGCTGCTGAGCCCCGGCTCTCTGTCCGCGGGTTCTTGGAGCGCAAAGAAAGCAACATTTCTCAGTTGACAGCCGCCGCTGGTAAATAATGGTCATACCTCACTGGCTAGGCAGAAAGCCTCTCTTTAAGCAAGACCTTATGCTTGAAATATGGGTAGAAAGACAACCCCAAGCAGGGGGCTTTGGTATAAAGCACTTACGCGGAGAAAATAAAATAGCGACTAAGGCGGCGGCAGTCCCTCTTCCTATTTGGTCTGGGGGAGGGAGTAGAACTAGCTAAGAAAGGTGAGTGGGGAAGGTGGGGGAGGGTAGCAGCGTCTCGTTTTCCAAAAACCAGTACATGCTCCGTTTAGAGGCTTCCAACAAGCTTTGATCCAACATGGACACTCAAAAATTGCAAGGTCGATCTTCACGACCTGCCATAAAAGTACCAGGCCTACTGTGTGGGCGCTTCTGCCCATTCCCATGCAAGCCTACAGTTTCTTCGGCCATTTGAACAGCTTTCTTGTAAACGTATAAAATGAGGGACCCTGGGTCGCTGCATTGGTTTATTTATCTATGCCAAACGTTTATTCGTGAAATCGTCCTGAAGATAATAGACTTCTACATATGGCGCTTTTATTTCACATAATATTTAAGGGTTGGGGAGAGGAGGGGAGACAGAACACATAGAATCAGACATAGAATTCAAAGACCACGATACAACCTTTATCTTTTTTGTTTTGTTTTGTTTTGTTTTTACTTCAGCAAACAAAAAAAATGTCAAATGACATGAAAAGTGGCAAGTCTTCCGACAATAAATAATAAATTACTTTATAATTTTTGCAATGCAAGAGCAAACAAAATTTTTTTTCCTTTTTTTTTTCCTCTTTATTTCCAGAGAGAGAGAAAACGGTCATTGGAACCAATAACTATACACATCTTTGGGGGAAAGTTCTTGGACAGACACAAGTCAAACACAATCCCGAGAGCTTGTGGCGAAATAGAGGTAACCTTGTTGCAATGCTTTTTAAGTTGGTTTTTAAATCTGAATTCAAAAACCTTTAAAGTCGCTTCAGACTTCTTCATAGAGGATGGATCTCAAAAAAAAAAAAAAAGGAAAAAACAAAGAAAGGACGAAAGGAGGAGGGATAGGGGGCAAAAGGAAAAAGAAAGAAATCAGCTACAGGACATGCTTAGAGACCCAGGATTTCAATTAACCCTTTGTTAGAGTCAACTAAAACCACTGCACACCAATGTAGCTTCGCCTTCTTGAAAAGACTTTCAGCGAAGGAGGCCAAGTCCCTCTCTTCCTGCTCTTTTGCCAGAGCTCCTGTTTGGCAAGGCAATGACCAATATTGAAACAGCACCATTCAGATTAGGATGGACTTAAAAAAAACAACAAAAAACCTATTTCTGCTTTTCTCTAGATGTGCAGTGAAATGAAAATGCCTTTTTTTTGAGATCCTTGAATTATAAATCCTCTACGTTTTAAAAAACATCTTGGTTTGTTTGTTTTCAGTACTCCTAAGGTCACTGGATAGCGTGTGTTGGGTTTTGTCTGCTGTTTGCTTTAATTCTAGTAAAATCCCATGATTGTCTTCACAGTGTTGCTACCATATCACCTTGTCATTAAAACAGACTTCGTGCATTCCATGGAGCATCCATTTCTCGATTCAGTTTTCATTGACTGGGTCGTTAAATACTTCTGTTTCGGAGTTCAACATTATAATTTCCCACTGTCTCCAACAGGGAAACAAATACATCTACATGACTGGTCCTCATGCCTCAATAGGACTGGCTACCATGCTGTTAGGTGTATCTGGGAGCTGAGAGGACATTGATGCCACTTCACTGCCAGTGGAATTAGAGCCCGGTCCTCCTTCTGAAAAATTGACCTGCATGGAAGGTTGAGAAATGAGTACAGGAGGCTGTAATTGTGTTCATGGCAGGATGATACACTTGTCATAGGGGTATCTGTACTAGTGGCTGTTTGTATAGACAAACAGACAGACAGGGATCCCGCCTGACTGCATTTTCAGACTTAATTAAACAAAGCTTAGGAGTGAGAATAACTTGAGAAGAAATCAGCTCTCTTTCCCAACTTCTAAAAGACTCAAACTCAATTCCCAACACTATGTTGCATTCAATTATTTAAGATCCCATGGTAAAATGGCATCTCAATTCTACAATGCATGCTCGAAATAAAATTACCCTGCCAGATACATGTTGCCCTGGGAGCAGGCGAGATCTTAGTCTCCAGGCATCAAAGCTCTCTTCCTGAGTTGGAAAATCCATAACAACATGAGTGAGATCACGTGAAGGGCAAGCCAGAGAGGAGGCTGCAACGAACAATGATTAACTCAGAAGGCTTACTGTGGGGCTTGTTTCCTCTCAGTGTCTCTCTCTTTAAATCAGGTTCTTCTCTGACCCGTTTGATAACATCATTATAAATATCGGGCTTCATAAAGTTTCTGAAGATGCAGACCCCTGTGGCCGTCCTGTATGGCCCTCCTGTCCTTACTTCAGCGGGACCCAATTTTAAAATAAAACCCATTGCTTTCTTTCTTAGTCCCAGGATCCACCTTTCCTTTTACCCTATGTGGGGTTCAAGGGATGTTGCAAACCAGCCCCGCCTCTGGATTGGTCCACTCATAAACCTAAACCTTGTGGCAAGCCCTTTTAATCTCTCCACTGCCCAATGACCTAGAAAAAGGGAAATGGAAATGTGAATAGCTAAACTCAATCTCTTCTCAAACACTTGATTTCCACAGGAAAGAGCAAGATTTTAGAAGAGAACTCTGTTTTATAGAACAAGATTCTTTCCGGGATGTTCACCTTTCAAGAAGTTCATATGCGGTCCAGCATATGTCTACCATATCATAAAGAATTTCTATCTAATATTTCTGTTTATCTTTACTACCACAGCCTTTGTGAGGCAAAAAGGCGGGTTAGTTTTCTCCAAATGGCTAAGGCATTAACTTTAAGTGGAGCTCCACAGATTAAATAAATACTGTCTCCCAGTGGTAGAACTCACGCTTCTTGTGCTATACATGCCACACAGTCTGTGACTGGGTGTGACATTTGAAGCCAGACATTTAAAAGTGCTCCACACTGCAGTCCCATATCTTAGATGAAGATATTCCCAAAAGGGGACCAAACAACAAAACTAGCTGCCTTGAGTCCATGCTGACTCATAGGGACCCCCTGTGGGTTTCCTAGATGGTTTATAGGAAAGCTCACTCTTTCTCCCAAAGGGCTGCTGGTAGTTTAAAACTGCTAACCATGCAGAGTGCTGCCCCAACTCGCAACCTACCAGGGCTCCTAAAATGGGACAATAGTCACCATAAAAATCAAACGTCTATTTCAATAAGTGAATGCTTTCCAGACAGATATGGAAAGAAACTGCACCCAAACTGGGGCTTGCTCCTTTTTTATTTTTATGTATTCTGTATTACAGTCACCTTGCTTTGAGTGTTTAAATAGGCCCTTCTCTAGAAACCACTCTAGAAAAAGTGAAGTCACCGAGTCAGGTCAAAACCAAACCAAAACAATCCCTCACTCTCACCCTCCCACCTTTCAGGTGCTCTCTAAAGTCCCTTCCATTTCTTAAAGGGGAAGAGCCATGATTCTACAGCATAGGCCCTCTCTCTGGGTGTGTTTACCTAGTTAGGCACCCTTGAAGTGTAATCCCTCCAAGCAGGCCTGACTGATAGTAAATTCAACTCACTGTGGATGGTACAAATATGCAGTCTCCTAGGAAAGGCTCACAAGGGGTTTCTTTCCAGGCGCTCACCTCTCTCCTCTTCACCTCACCCCTCCTTTGCCTCTCCTTAACCCTGAGGCAAGGGAAGTACAGCCCCCCTGCCCACCCCCCAATCTTTCATTTTATGGCCTTGAAACCAGAATCCCCTTTCTTTGGGAATTCCAGCCTCCTCACTCGCAGCGCTGACACTTACCAGTTGCTGAAAAGCAGGCTGATCTATGTCACTCTGCAAGGCGAAGTCACTCAGTACTTTCCAAGGTGGTTGGTAACTTTGCACCTCCACTGGGTTAGCCTGTAAGCCACCATCGTGCCTCTCCGGACTGGCAGCCACCATGGGAGTTCCTGTCATCCCCTGGATATTCTGTGAACAGGCCACCCCCCGAAGCCCAGCATGTTAATGAGCAAGCACCTTCCCTCTATTGTCTGCACAGGCTCAGCAAATAGACTCAGTTATTTATCTTATCTATATTATGGCCTCTATTGACTCAGCTAATCTGCTGCACCTATGGATATTCGCTGGCTGTCAGCTTTGTTTTCTTGTGTTTTGATTTTCTGCTTCCGAGGAGTGGACAACAAGTTCTGCCTGACCCTTACGGAGCCAAATGGACAGGACTTTCTTCTTTCAGCCCCTTACAGGGGCAGTTCATTTTATGTCTTCCTTTCTACCTACTAAGTAGTAGAAACAGAGGCAGGCTAGGCTCCCCTTCAGCCTCCAGATTTGGTGGCTTCCTAGGAAAGTCTCCACTAGTTGAGTCTTTTCTCCTTGTAACACCCACCCTGCCAGCTGAGCCCCCTCCTCCCCAACGCAGGATCAGGCTGTTATTTCGCTTAGTATGCATTAACCAACTAAGTAAAGGCCCTGCCCTAGTCTAGATCAGTCTGTCAAGTTTCATGACGGCTAGTTTTATGACATAAAACTAGGATCAAAGCATTAAAAAGCAAGGGCACACTCCCCCCCCCATCCTCCCCCCCCTAAAAAGAAAGAAACTTTTTAGCTTCACCTAACCAGGTAGCTATGGGGTGAGTGCAGCTTTGAGTCACCCCCAGGGGCTTGAGCCCTGCACACATCTCAGGAAGGGTGCTCTCTTCCCATGGGCCATCCTGGGGGACTGCCTGGAAGTGCAGTAGCAGACAGGCTAAGTGGCAGGCCTGGCCTGATGCTCCTAGAATAACCCACCCACCCAGGGAGCCAGAGCTTCATACTAGAATCCCCTGTGTGCCTTTGCTCCTTTACAGTCTGTAAAGGTTGTGACTCTGGGGGACAGTCTGGTCAGTCCGGGGTGTGGAGGGGAGGACAGGGCCTTGGGGTTCTGGAGTGTGCACCAGATGGACCGAAGGACCCACACCTTCCTGGAGGGCCAGGGTACAGAAAGGGAGGGTGCTGCCACTCAGCCCCCCACAGAGTGCCCCAAGATCTACCAGGTCTTGGGAGGGAATGAGCCCCACTCCTATATCATCTACCACCTGGGAATGGGTCTGTTGGGATGGAGTGCAGTGGGGCAGGACGAAGGCTGAAAGTCAGGCTCTTGTACTACAGTGGACTTGAGAACAGCTCACTGGGCAGGCTGTGTGCCAGCACCCACTTCACCCCAGAGAAGCCCCCCTTTTTCCAGAGCCCCTGGCTCCGGGCCCCGGCTGGACTCACAGTTTTGTCATTCGGTTGCTGCTGCTGGAGCTGCTTCATCATGATGCTCCGTTTCTTGTCCTTGCATCGCTTGTTTTGAAACCAGACCCGGATCACGCGGGGGCTGAGGCCAGTCATCTCTACTAGTTGCTCCTTCATGAGCGCGTCGGGCCGGGGGTTGGCGGCGTAGCAGGTCCGCAAGGTGTGCAACTGCTTCTCATTCAGCACAGTCCGCACGCGGGTGGTCTTCTCCGGTTGCTTGTGGACGTGGGGCCGCAGGGCTGGCTGCCTCGCAGAGATGGGCTCGGCTGCGGGGCAAGGGGGCGCAGTGAGTGCGGGGCCGGCCACCCGCCTGCCCGGCGGGACAATGGCCCTGCTTTGTCGCCTCCACTCACAAAGCAGGCGGGCGGCAAAAGGCGCGAAGGGGGTTGGCAAAGACTGAGAAAGGGACAATAAAAATCTCAGTCGCTAATCTGCAGAGGTCAATGCTGAGTAATATGGGCCTGGGACGCAGCCCCCGCCCCTGCTCGTGTACTGAGAAGTGGCATAGGGCTTGCCTGTCCCCAGCAGGGACATGTCCTACAGGCTCTCTCTTCCCTCCTGCGTTACCTCACGTTACACCTGGCCCAGGTTACAGTCCAGGCAGGGCGGTTTTTTTTTTTTGGGGGGGGGGGGAGGAGGAAACCACCCGAAAGGGCACCCCTGAAGGAAACAGCACAGGCGAGATGGCCGGAAGGACTCTCCACTGGCAGAGAGCTCTCAGGCTGGAAGGAGCCTTGAACTTCAGTCGGAGAGGATGGTCCTGTTAGGAGGCTATGCAGCCATCAATGCAGCCCGGGAGGTCTGAGTAATAAATGTGGCGTTTGTTCTGAGAGGGGCTAATGCGGCGAAGGGAAACTGAAAGTCTGTTCAGCTGTTTGGGCTCCAGATCCACCACCACTGGGAAGCCTTTTGTGTGTGTGTGTGGGGGGGTGACCCCCCATCCAAACCCCCTATTTTCTTCTTCCTCTGAGTTTCCCCAAGCAGAGTCCCAGGCTGGACATGGGCTGGATATGACAGAAGTTGCCCCCTCAGGCTCGGCTTCCTGAGAGCTGGTCACAACCCCCCAGGACAACTTTCTTCTAGCTTCCAGTAAGCAGAGGGCTGAGGTGGTTTCCCAGGGCGCTGTGAATGGCTACTTCAAAGCTGTGCCTGCCCAGGGCAGATCTACTATCGCCTGGAGGCCGGTTTAGGAACCCTCTCTGCTTTCTTACCCGGGCCTCCATCACCAAGCTGGTTCAGCTCCCACTCCGTCTTGGGGAGCAGGGCTCTCAGATCTGAAAGGTACAAATCCAAATCGGGCAATTTTCCGGACCTCCTACGACAGGCCCACACCGTGGAGGTCAATTTAGAGTTACAGCAGCAGACCTGAAGATGAAATTCTTACCAAAGCACATGGAATAAATGGCTTTAAAAGGCAGGCTCCCTTTAAAAGGCAATTACTGCAGATTGGCTTGTTGACAGTCTTAAATTACAGCTCTGTGTGGTGGCCTACAGTTATTAAGACTATCTTTTTAGACCTGCTTCTCGCACAAAAAGGATAAAAATAAATCTAAAAAAAAGTTTTGGAGTGCTGAACAGTTCTCAAGGAAAACGGATTTGGGAGGCTAAAAAAGACTTAAGGCAACCTAAGCTTCCTGCACTTGGCTAAAGGCGGAAGTTCCAGGGGCGGGGCTCCACCCCTGTAATGAGGTGGCGGTGAGAATACCTGTGGGGAGGTGAAGCTCATGCTCAGTAAACCATTTCGGGGAGGCCAGGGTGAACTGGCGGTACTGTTTGGGCATGTACATGCATGTGTGCACAAGTGATGCACACTCGTGTATCCATATATAGACCCACCGACGTATAGGCGTGCGGGGGAAGTCGGGAAGACAGTAAGTGCATGGAGCCCTGCAGCAAAAGAGCGACACAGTGCCAAGAGCACACAGGACACTTCATTTGACTACTGGCCGCCCTCTTAGCTACTGGGGCTGCGGTGGCCGCCGGCGGGAAGCGAGCGTGTGCTGGCCTAGCAGAGAGGCTGCCCTTGGGGTCAAGGAGTACCTGCCATTTGCAGGGGCCGAGCCGGGTGCAGGGGGCTGAGAGGGTCACCGGCGCCCAGGCTGGCCCTCTCCACCACGTCGTGGTCGGCGCGGCAGAAGAGCCCGTCCTCCCGCAGCGCGAACTCGTCCCCGGGAATGAGCTGGCGGCTGCAGGCCACGCAGCGGAAACACTCGATGTGATACACCTTGGAGCGGGCGCGCATCACGAAGTCGTTCTTGCTGAAACCGATGCTGCACTTGGCGCATTTGATCCCGTACAACCTGCGCAGGAGGCCGGCCAGGCGTGGGGAGAGAAGCACAGGGAAAGGGGGTCACTTCTTCAGGGCTGGCAGGCTACTGCTTCAGGTCCCAAGAAGGCCAAGGGGCCTAGGCCAAGGGGAACACACCTTGAGACTGAGACCAGCATGAGCAGAAGCTGGAAATGGGTTGGTGGTGGTGGTAGTGGGAATGGGCCTGGGGGGCGGGGTGGTGGTGGTGTTATTTCTTTCTATCTTTCTACCTTCTCCCACCTTCTGGGCCTTTCTTTTACTCCCTCTTCGAGGCAAAGCTCAACGCATCAAGCGGCCCCCCAGTTCAGAACACCTTGCCCTCAACAAGGAAATGTTATTCACTGACTGCAAGGCCAGCCCCCAGCAAGCCCTGGCAGCTCTGGGCAGACCAGAAGGACATGGGTCCTGGCCCCACACTTTTCCCTCCCCGTCCATCCCGTCCCAGTCTCCCAAATGCTAGCTGCTAGGAATGGCTCTGAAGCTGCCTCAAAAAAAGTCCTTCGCAGGGAAAAGAGAGGTCGGGGAGCAGCGCGGTCACCCCCGGGCGGGCTCTGTTTGTGGACACTCAGATGGGAAGGGAATCACAGAAAACGAAAGCTCCGAGGAGAGTTCCACATCGCTTTTCTGCAAAATAAGCACATTCTGGTTGTTCTCAAGGTGGGGGGTGGGGCGGGGATCCTCAGGCAACAGTGCTAGGGGACCCATTTCACTTTTTAGGGGGGAAATGCATTTGTTTTGTTATGCAGCTTCCTCCACTTGCTTTGGTCTTTTTCTAGGGTGTCTAGCTACCTCTGTTTCAGTTTGAGAGCCCTGACCGGCCTGAACAAACGACAGGAGCTCCGTTTCAAGGTTGTAGAATCCGTTCAGTCTGCAGGACCCTGGCCCCTCTTCTCAGTCTAATGAAGGGTCTAATGAAGGGGGTATTCCTGCAAAAACTGAGGGGAGGCAGAGCGGAGGGCACTCAGCCCTGCGGGGTGAAAGGCACTAGGGAACAAACTCCCTGTCTCTGCTCTGACAATGACTGGGTTTCGGAGGGGCAAAGACTGCCCGCCCCCCTCCCAAGGCAAATAACAACAAAACTGTGCAAGAAAGCATGGAGGGAGGTAAACAAGATCTTGTCCTTCCAAAACGCTGCATCTAGAATTTGGCGCAGGCAGCTCTGTGTGCAATTGAGCAAAACAAGGTCTCTCCCGCGCGGCAGGAGTAAAGATACCAGGAGTAAGGATTCTCCGTGAGGTGTGAAGTGAGCTCTCTCTCCAGAACCGGGACTTCACACACCAATCAAGTAAACAATGAAATCGGCTCGTTTGTCAGAGGTTGGAAGGTAGATTCAAAAGTTTTCCTCCCTCCGCCTACTCCCTGTGAGATCTTCCATTTCATAGGATGAGGACTTGACTTTGCCTGTGACCAAACAATTTGGAAAATCCCTCCCCCCCTTCTTCAAGTACCCCAACTCCTTTACTTCCTCTCCTCTTCCTACCCCTCCCTGAATTTAAAAAAAAAAAAAGCCCACACACAACTCCCTCTGCTCACTGCTCAATTTTGTCCATAAAGTAGTATTCATTTCAGGATTTTAAAATAAGCAGTAAAAAGGCTGTATGTTAAGTGAGCGTGAGAAATGAGGATTTAAATATTGACTAAACTAATAGAGGTTCCCAGATAAATAAATCCTGATTTACGGAAGCCCAGTCCTTGCTCCTAGTCACTGAAGAGCTAAAATAATAATAATAATAGTAATAATAATAATTTGTGCTACCGTTTATCATCAATAATAGTAGAGGTGAAATCTCTGCTGTTTTCTAAAATTTAGTATTTTTTTAAAAAGGAATTACACGAGCTTTCTAAGACAAAGAACTTTCTGCTATACATATACAGGTCAAGGAACCAATTAAACAAAAAGGCAAACATTGAGATCAAAAACAAATTTCAACTCAAAAAGTTCTCGCGATTTTAAATCTTGTCACTATGGGCAATTCACTCAGTTACCAGTATTTTATCAGTTACCAGATTTTAGTGTGAGAAAGGAAGCTGTTCAATTATCTAAATATACCAATCGTTCCTAGACAGATGATGGGCAATTTGATCTGCTCCGTCTAATTCATCAGCTCAGATAAGATAAGAAAGAAAAGACAGTCAAATGCCACCAAAGGGTTAATATTTAAAAAGGTGAAATGTCCGGTCTTTTTTTGCAGGGAATATTTGTTGTTGTTTTTAATTTCCCAGGGACGAGTTTTTACTGGAAAAGTTAAAGAGATAGCGTTTCTACTTGTTATTTCAAAGTGCTTAGGTCAAACTTTTATTTCATCCATTGCCTTTCTATTTCTGAAGAAGTTGGAACTTACTAATAAGGTGCAAAACTACAAACACTGAACTATATAATAAAGCATGACCTTTCTTAAAACTTGAGAAACATGCATTTAATCCATCTTAATTTTGGGGGGGGGCAAAGAGGATGAGGGAGAGAGAAAATACTTTGAACATCATACATTCTAAGACTAATTAAGCAAGTCTCCGTAGCACACAATTTTTAACAAAAAATTACTATGGGGGTTTATTTTCCCCTCTCTTAAAACCAAAATGAAGAGCACAGTCCAATTTATAAGGCAGATACAGTAACTTTGCCCCCTGACCCCCACTAAAGACAAACTTTGCAAAATGACAAAATTACACTAACTAATAAGTAAGGGGGTGGAGAGGCAGGGAAATCTCACCAAATTAAGGAAGCAATATAAATGGCGTACCTGATATAATCTCTTTTACAGTAGGTTTTCCCATCCCTAACAAAGCAAGTACAGCTCTCGTCCAAATACTGATTACACTCCGCACATTTCAAACATGCCGCATGCCATTCCAAATCTGGAGAAACCCTTAGAATATACTGATCGTGAATTTGATTGCCGCAACCAACACATAGGGAAATCAGACGTTTTTCTGAAATGAAAATAAATACATGATTGACTAACCGTTTACTTCCTACAGAGATAAACACACTTTTAGTGTCGTTCTCTTATAGGGCGTACTCCAGGAGGGGTCTCTCTTTTTTCTTTTTTTAGAGTATTGCACTTTGGGATGGTAATTGAAGTGTGCCATCAAAACCTTGACTCATTTTAAAAAGGAGGTGGAATATATGTAAAATGCCGATTTGAATAGTCTACATTTGTAAGCCTAGCACGCAATCAAACCCGCTCATTTTGTATTTCTCCCTGCCCCCCTTTGCCATAATCATTGGGAAAGATTATGGATAAGTCAAGTCAAAGAAAAGGTTTTGACTAGTAGCGTTAAGTGAACGCAGAGATGTCTATATTTTCCATGAAGCACGTTCTTAAATAGCACCTAAGACTGGAGATTGTTAGCAAGAGCAGACATCGATACAGTTGTCAGTCGTTCTCCTTGGCAAATGCTAACTTGCATCTCCGGGTATTCTAAGTGCAGGCAGACCTTTGCAACATAATAACCGCCTGAGAATTTAGGATTCCCTAGAAGGAAACGACCGCTTAGCACCAGAAGGCTAGGGTTTTGGAGGGCACACAGGCGAATTCAAACACAAGGTAAGATCAGTTTCCCGAGGATCAGAACCGACAGCAAGCATGCAGGCGGGGCTGCAACAAGAAAAAAAAAAAAAAAAAGCTACCCTTGTCTCTCTCTCCAGGCATCGACTGCAACCCCGAAGAGCTCTGGGCACCCGTGCCTGAGAGAGACCCCCGCACAAGAACAGCACACCAAGCCCCATAAGGTAAAATAGCCTCTTACTTTTTGGTGGATCTCCCATGTCTCCCATATCTGTAAGAGGGAGTAATGTCCACAGTGAAATGGTGGTTGTACTGTTGGTGAACAGCCCACAGAGAGGAGGCTGGAGCTGTGGCTAAGTGGGAAATAGTGGCCCCTGGGGTTGCCAAGCCCGAGCGAGCCGCTGCCTGGCTGCGCCGCGCCCTCGCCGATCGCGGAGTCCAATTTAAGCCGGCGGAGTTGGCGGAGCGAAGGCGCTGCGGCGGCGGCGGACTCGGCGCGGTTCGGGCACCTCTCTTCCTTATCTCTTACTCAAACTTCTCAGCTCCAACTCCGCTCCAACGCCATTGGTCTGACGCAGCGCGCGGGGACGTCAGGCGAGCGCCTCGCCCATTGGCTGCAGGGAACGCCGCGCAGCTGTTCTGATTATCATATTTCAGCCTCGCCGCCGCCGAGCGCCACTGACCGCTCCGCGAGCCCGAGGGAGAGGATTAGGACTCCCGAGGCAACACGCTCTGGGCTCGGGCCGCTCGCCGGCGCTCGGGATGCGGGGCTGCTCGGGCTTTGGGCTTTCCTCCCGATCTTCTCCTTCCCTCCTCTTCCTCCCCCCGCGCCCACTCCCTTTCCCCTTCCTGGCCGCGCCACCCGCGGGCTGGCCTCCCCCGCCGCCTCCCCTCGGCCCTGCGCTCCCGGGGTTCCCGCAGGCGGCTAGCTGCCGTGCGCGTGGGGTTCACTTTTTCTGCCGCTGGTGGCGAGTATAGCTCTTCCTGTTGACAAGATCCCTCCCTCCCTCCCGGGATCTAAGCAAAGGGGATGTGGACCAGGCCGTTTGGCTCCGTTTGGCCCTGCGTTTTGACGCACAGTCCCGGGCCTGGCCGGGCTTGACTGCCTGGGCAGGTGAGTTCTGGAGCCGGCTGCGCTGCGCGCACCGGGAGCTGCGCAGGAAAGAAGAACCGGGACTGGGGATGATTAAACTCAAAGGAATTGCCCGCTGAATGCAGTCCCCGCCCCCCACCTCTGATCCCCCAAAGCCATGGGGTGGGAGAAAAGGGACGCTTCTTGCTTTAGCGGAACATGAGGTTGGACACGCACAGGTAAAGTCAAGTTAACTGCAGGCTGCCTCGCCTCTGCTTCCAGTGTAGCTGTAGAATTAAGACACATCCCGGATCCGAAACTAAACAGCGTAAAGATCTCTCAGTAGTAGAAAGTTGTGACGCGGTTATATGCTGTCCCAATTCTTTGCTGGTCTCCTGACCTTTGCTATCACGCCAGGTAGTTCATGGTGATTCGAAAATTATAAGGACAGATCTACATGTGATTTTTCTTAAAAAGCGCTAGTAGCTATGGAGTGTAAAACAGGAGCACAGTGAAATCCGAGTACCTCTTTTATTTCACCGAGCGTGGAATTCCGATCATTTTCTCCCGGGAAACTACCTGGAGAGAGAAGACTGTTCGCTGCAACTTACCGGTAATCTTTTTTTCCCCCCCAATAACTTTCTTATATGTACTCATGCACTGTTACCATCGCCCAAAGACAAACTCACAGGAAGGCCACCCCTAAGTACCGCCACACCTCCCCCAAAGCTTCTAAATAGCCATCCCTTATCTTAGGTGACTGCCAGTTTTATCTCAAAAGGCCCACAAACCCAAGCCACGGGAGGCTTAACTTTGGTGTCTTGTTGCCCCAGAAAGCCCAGTGTTAGGAAACTCCTTTCTTTGTATCTTTCGCCAGATCTCGCTCTTGATAACAATTGTGAGCCCTCTAAGGGCTCAGCGGCTTGGTTTGAGCTGATACTCCTCTCCAGAGAGGGAGAAGCTACTCGGCATGAATTTTCTGCGGACCTCCTTGGGCCTTTCCAAGACCTCTAGTATGTCTGTTTATTTTGCCGCCCACCCCTCACACCCCCAAGTAAGATTTCTAGCTGAATCTCATCCCTGTCATTTATGATTATGCTCTTGCCAAGTGCTGGTGTGAAATGGAAAGTTGTAAAGACCTAGGTTGCTACCTTTTGTTGAAAGGTTTTGTTTTGTCTCAAGTTTCTAGTCGCCCTGTATTAGGTGTGCGGAGCTTTGTTGTAAAGCTGCGTTCACAAAGCTGATATTGATAAGCGCAACGTAAAGCGGTCTTCCCCCCAACAGATAACCAAGTTGATTGTGGTAAAAAAAAAGATACCACTATAACGCAAGAAAGTAAATAAAAGATTATAGCCAGTCACACATCAGCATTCCATTTGTATAATATGGTGTTAAACACCAGAAACTACAAGAAAGCCCGATGGATTATACTGGAGAGTCTTAAAATGCTTCTCTTTCCCACCTTCCTAAAAAAATCACAAACACACATAGTGTAGTGTTTTACTCACCCAAGCCCCACCCAAACCAATAAACTATTTTAAAAGAATTATTGCCAGGGATAGCAAAACCAAACCCACTTCATTGAGTCCATTCAGTTAGGCAAGCTGGCACGTGATTTGAAGCAAAAGCTTTAGTATTAGACAGTTTCACCACAAAGAAGAAAACATCCCATGCCCAGCCCATGCCATTATTAAGCAGATATTTTCCAAATAAGCCCCTAAGTGGACAGAGGCAAAGATTAGTACACATGTCCCAAAGAGACATTTGAGAGGATCTTATCATTATGCGCTTCTATGTTGATGTGCTCTGAAGTTCTATATGATTATTGCTAATAAATTTATTCATAAGCCCTTAAATTAGGATAGCAGGCTTTGTTGTTTCACGTCACCTTAAAGTTCAATTGGATTCCCGACTATTCCCCTCTTATCTGATTTAATGCATGTGGATTTAATGCATTGAAAATACCCACAAAAATTTAAATATTTGTATAGAATACATCAAGTTGTGATTAGCAGCCCCTCTCCTCCCCTCCCCCAACTTGATCACAAGAGCGACCTCTTGTGTTCAAAGGGAAGACTAGATCTGCCAAATATGGACTCCTATTTTGACCTTTGTATCTTCTGTCAGAAAATCACCCTTCAAAACAGCTTCTGAGAATATGAAAAGGAAAGGGGGAATATGACGAGTTTTCAAACACAATTCTCACCCCCTCCAAGACACACCACACAGTGTTGCTGAATACAAAAGTCATTGTGATTTAATAAATTCCATTTGAGTGTGTGGTATCTACCCGCGTGCACTGGTACACACCTTCCAAAATACAGTTGCTACAACCCAAGCCGCCTGGTGGGTTCCTTTGCCTATACTTTTTGTGTGTCATTGCATTCTTCTGTGGCTTTAATTCAAATTGCAGCATTCCACGTCAAACTTGACACCCGATAGACTCCTCACCAAATATATTCCTAAGCTCTTTTTCAAAAACTAGGTCCTCAGTGCCATTTTCAATGCGATCAAACATTTGAAGTTCATTTCCTAATAGTCTCTGGAAGATAGAAGTGTATTTTAAGTTTTCTGTTTGCTTGCTTGGATTTGGAAATTACCTGCACTGAGAGATCTACCTCCTCCCAAACTCAGCAAGATTGGAAAGGGAAAGAGGACTTGGATCCTCTTCCTCTAAGAGGAGGGTGACCTTGCTTCGTACTGGGATTTTATTCCAGGGAGGCCAGGCTCTGTGTTTTACCCCTTATCAGAACCAGGTTTGAAGGAGCTGCCGGTTCAATGTGTTCCACTGTGCCAGGGATTCGGAGGAGGGAGAACCAAAGGATTTCTATTCATATAGCCGCAAAGAATGTGAACGTATTTCACCTCTGGAAACAAGAATCAAGTATTTGATATGCCCCTCCTGCCGCTTTTTGTTTTGCTTTTTCTGTGTCGAGCAGAATAGGGCTCCGACAACCCATCCGTTTCTTCCATCACGTCCAAGGGACAGTTAAAAGTATATGCACTTAAAGGATGCCACGATTGACCTTTTATATTTCAACAGGAACGGGGTGTGAGTCTTGGGAGTTAACTGCCTCTATCCCAGTTGTGTTGGTGGCGGCTCATTGAAGGCCAATCAAGAAACTCGGCGCTCTAATTTCAGATACTAAGCGGTCTCCTTGGAGCACTCACGATAGGGTATGAAATTATTATCTCCATTTCTTTCTTTTTCAATGCAAAGCCCTGAGAATAAAGGAAGCTGTTAACATAACGTTAGTTGTGGTTCTCTCGCTCGGTGTCTGTCTGTCTCGCTTTTATTGCTAGAACTCCTGCTGGGAGGGTGGATTTGTTGAGTGTCAATTGCTTTAAGCAATCTGGGTCAATTAGCAAGAATTCGCTCCCCGCATTTAAAGCTTTCCAGCCTGCCTGGGTTCAGGTAGTCCTTTCGGTCACCGGCGCGCCGGACAGCCGGCAGCCGGGCGGCAGCGTTCCAGTGCGGTCGGTTCTCAGCGCCGAGAGGCTCGGGGCTGCCAGCGGCCGCTGCAAAGCCACAAACCTCACTCAGGGCCAGGGAACCCGAGGTCCCCCAGCTTACTGCCCGGAGTCATTCGGCCAAACGGGGATCGCCATGTGTACCCTCTTTAAAATTATTCTTGGGAGACAGCAGTTGGCAATGTTAGGGTTTTCTTCTTCTGTTTCCGGGACGTGTGGTTGTGTGTGTTAGTTTCTCTTTGCAAAATCCGACTGTGAACAGATGATTTTGAGATACACCCGAGTTCTGCGTGGAACTCAGGCTGGAACCAGTGAAATGTGCTAAGACGTCCCGACCCAAGAGACCCTGAACGATCCGATCCACTGGGCAAAACCTTCACTAAACGGGTCGGGTTCTCGCAGGCGGGAGCTGCATTCGAGAGAGGCGACAGGGCGTCCCCCGCGAGCTGCGGCTCGCCCCACTGAGAGCTAGCTACTCCTTCACCGACTCGAGCAAACCGCTGCCCGTTCCACCTGAGCTCGCGGGAACCCATCCCCGGAGCAAGTTAACAGCTCAGTCGAGTTGATCAAGTGACATTCTTTGTGAAACAGGCCACTATTTTTCCACTGCAATCCTGTCCGACCAGCAGCTCTGAATGTAGTGCCGAGGGGTTCATTTCCACCGCCTGCCGGAGGCTCACTGGGGACGGGCGGGGGAGGGGAGGCGAAGGTACCTCCGCGGAGGTCAAGAGGGGGAGGAGGAGCAGCAGGAGAAAATTACCAGCCAAGCGGGGGAGGGAGTTGGAAGCCCGGAAATCTACCAGGATACCTCAAATAACCTTGTTTTAAGTCTCCAAGAACAGACTCCTCGTAATAAGAGTCCCGGGCTGGAGTTCTCGGGTGGGCTGCGGAGGTGATGTCAAGAGTTACAGCTACTTTCTATGAATTAAACTGGTAGCTGAAGCAGGTCGGAGCTGCAGAGGGTAGCTGAGAGGGTGGTGGGTGGGCAGAGGGTGTGTTTCAAGAGCAGAAAGAGTGATTCTTGTCGCTGTCTTCGGAGCGTAGGGAGGAAGGAGGTTTTAGGGATAGAGCAAAATCTTAGAATTCCAGTAGATGCCTACTGAGTCCGGGAGATCAAATATTGGGGACACTGAGGTTGCCTTCCGCTTAAGGGAATGGAAGGGCGAGCTCAGGGTTGGTGTGCTTTTAGAATTCTCTAGGCCTCCAGACCTTTGCTGTGTGAAAACTTACATTGTTTGCAACTCCAGGTTGAGAGAATTTGCTTTGCTACATACCAACTGACCTCTTTCAGAAAGGATGTATTTTGATCAATTGGAAGGGTCACGAATACCTTTCTCTTCCCACCTAAAGGTGGTTTCTTGTCGAGGGTCCGGGAATTCTCTTGAGATCTGTTTAAAACCCAGAAGCCCACCACTACGTTTCTGGTCTTTCCCAGAACCCCGGCCCTCCTGAAGAAAGTTCATGGGTAGAAAATCGGCCTAGTTCAAGGCCAGGAATATGAGAAGTGTGACACTACAATCTCCATTGCCTTGGCTCCCTCCCCTTCGGATTTCTAATTTGTTAAACCTTCTAGCCGAACCATTTCCCAATCATCTATATCGGGGCATTGTTCTGATTCCATCTTTCCCTTAACAGAAGTGGAAACATCAAACCAAATCTACTTCCTCCCCGCCCTAACTCCTGCTAAGGAGAAAAACACCGACCTGACAATCCCTGTCCTTTCCCGGACGAGGAACTCAGCTTCTTCAGAGGTCGGTTCATTCAGTTACTAACTGTAAACCTACTTCTGCCCATGTTCGGGACAAGGTGGCCTCCGTTGTGCCTTGGTGGGCTCAGATGCAGCAGCCTATTTCTAAAGGAAGGAGATCCCTGTCTGGCACCCAGGGATGTGGGGCTAGAAGATCCCCCAGCCTCATAGAATTGATTAGCAAAGAAGAAAATGTGGCCTCCACTGTTGTCTCCACGCAGAGACACAGTCCTTTCAGAAGACTTAACTCTCCATTCTAGGCATCTCCTCTCCGTCCGTCCCCCTCACTCCAATCTCCTGGGATTTCCCACAAAATGAATGTAAGTGTGGAAATGCACCATTTGAATTGCTTCGAATTCCTTGTCAAATCTCCCTTTCTGCGATCTATGAGAGGCTCAACTTCCGCAGTGTCTACGTTCCAAAAAATTGCAAAGGACAACGTTCCCTGTACTATTTGCTTTGGTGGCAGCTTTGGGGTGTATTTCGATCTCTAACGTCGATCCCTCCCCCCTCCAATAAAGATACCTTCAAATATTAATTTGGCATCTTATTTTCAGGATTGAGTCACCTGGACTGAATATAAGATGAGAAAACTATAGCATAGATGCACGGCTCTGCTCTGCTCTGCTGCCCAGTGGGTCCTATGTGCAGATTTACTAGAGGCCTGGGCTCCTTTGTTGATTTAAGTGTTGACTATGAAAAACCCAACCATTATCTTCTTGTGTTTTCTCAATTGCCTATTGTTGGCTTTCTTCAGCTACATCTCTGCTGTGTAAAATTCGATCCGAATGAAAAAGTAGATGGTTTTTAAGCCGAAGTGCGCAACAGTGATCATACTTTTAAGTGCCAATTTTGTTTTAAAATTTTGAAGTGTATATATACAACATCATATATATGAAAGGTTTCCAAAGCATATAGCATAATCTTTATATATAATCATGTGTTGTAATTATATATTAATGATCACACTAACATTACAAGATAATGCCACAAAGATACGTTTTAAATGCTATTTATAAAATGTACAACTGCTCTCCTTCCAAGGAAATTAGCATGCTCAAGTATCATCTGTAGCACTTTATACAGAGAAAATAATTCAAACTTGATGAATCAAAATATTATGAAACAAGATGGTTTATAATTAAGTTGCTAAGGACTAATGCTATCTGAAAACATTTTGGTTTTTCAATCTAATTTTATATAGATTGTGAATTTAAAATGTGTAATATACTTCTGACTATTCTGAAACTTCCAATTACATCAACTAAATATAAAAATAAATAAGTCCTAGATAATGCTTAAGTAACGGCTACAATGATCTTTTGTGGTGTGATCAAAAACATCATGTTCATCTTTACTTAAATGTACATGCTAACATTTTAAAACAGTTTTATTTACATGTTAATAGGTTAAAATCAATCTAACTACTGTTACCACCTCATAATTTATAAGAAATGAATATACAATAAGTGATTTGCATTAAATCAACTGCTTTACTATTAGTGAGGGTCTGTTACTAATAGGGTTTGTTATGAAAATCTAACAAGATTCACACGTGTAACAAATATGTGTCTTTCACTCTCAGTGTCCTGATTAGTTATAAAAACAGTGAGTCATTATGTAATGTGTACTAGCACTTGTTCCTGAGTTGGTGCTTTGCCAAAATTCTAAGATACCGTCCCTACAATCTGATACAAGTGACTGTTTTGCAAGATCACTGGATTTTCAACTATAAGGCTAAACCAGAAATTATATTATTACTCATAACTAGCATCCTGCCAACTTTCACTTGAATATCAGGACCCAGAATTTATGTCTCACTTCCAAATGTGAAGCAGTATTCCATCTGATCTCATTCCATTTAGGATTTTTTGGTACTGGTGCCTTTGGTGAGGGTACTAAGAATCATTGTGTAATAGCCCTGACTTGGGGTTCTCCTATGAGGCATGAAAATGTAAGTCGTATTTCTTAGGTCTCAGTAAAAAAGTGTGCATTCCAAGGTTGATTTAGCTGTCCCGAATGTCACATGATGCATCTCTTCATCATCCTGAGCCCAAGCCATTGCAAATCTGACATGGTCTTTAGAATGTGCTGCGCCAAGGGCAAATCCTCTTGGATTATGCCAATAGCGAGGGAGCAGCGCGAGTTCAGCTCTCAAAGTGGTGGACGGAGGTGTAATTAGATGGGAAATCACATTTTTGGAATATAGTGGTCAGTCTTCAAAAGAGGATAAAAGAAGGTGTCTGGTTAAGACTAGATAAGTGCTTGAATCAGGAAAAGAAAGCTAAACAAGAAAGTAGAAAATAGGATAAATGTTAAGATGAACAAAAAAAGCAAGGGAACTTGGAAATCAGGCTCAACCTTTGAGAATTTGCATTATAGGCAAAATTCACATCCAGTGTGGTTATTAGATTAGATATAATAAAAAAGAGAACTTGTGTTTATGATTTTAGACTGGCATTTGAAACTTTAAAAAAACTATTTAAAATTTTCTTTTTTGTAAAAAGCCAACTGATAGCTATCAAAATTCAGACTCATTGTGGCCCTCAAGGACAGAGTAGAACTGCTCTGTAGGGTTGTTGAGCTTGTAGATTGAGCCCAAACAGCCTCATCTTCTCCAGCCTAGTGACCACTGGGTTCAAAGGGCAGCCTAATGCCTATGCTTACCAGGGATCACCTCATTATTGGTCTAGTCCAGGGGTCCTCAAACTTTTTAAACAAGGGGCCATTTCACTGTCCCTCACACCAGTTGAAGGGCCAGACTATAGGTTAAAAAAACAACAAACTATGAACAAATTCCTATGCACACTGCACATATCTTATTTTGAAGTAAAAAAAAACAAACGGGGCAAAAACACCCAGCGGGCCGGATAAATGTCCTCGGCGGGCCATAGTTTGAGGACGCCTGGTCTAGTCCATGAGCAGGAAAACCATGTACTCATCTATAGGTTGGCATGAACTGTTGGAAATACCAGGAAATGGGTGTCTATACCATGCTGTATAACTAATTCATTTAATAATCGGACTCAGAACTCGAGAAAGGAGGAAAGACCAGAACTGAGAAAGAATTGGAAGAAAAAAAAAGGAAAGAAAGAAAAAGACTTCAAAGTTTCCCAGAGTTTTTGTTCGGCACTGCTTTTCTTACAGATTAGACGATGCCAGAAATTGCCATTCAGACATTTGAAACTGCTCACTTAAACCACAATAAAGAAGGGAAGGTGTTGTGAAAACACTGCCTCATGCTCAAATGTATGCCAGGCAACTTGAAGGCCTGCCAGCAGCATTGCTGTTAGGTTAGCGGTCCTGATCTGGCTTCATCTTCTCCTAAACTACTTCTTTGGATGTGAGAACAAATGTCAGCCCAAACCACGAGGATGCATGCTTCGCAACCATACACTTGGGAAGGGATTGGTTGTCCAGAATATCGGAAAGGTCAGATAAGGTTGTTCTCAGAGACTCCATTCTGGAGGTCGTGGGGTCAGCGTGTCTGTACATGTGCACCCACCAACAGGCCCATAAAAGCCTGATAGGAGGCAGCAGTACCCCATTAAAGGTCACACTCAGGCAGAATCAACCACATTTGAAAGGAGTCTGCTGTAGAGGAGAAATTCGAGACTGACAGCAGTGGCAGAAGCGGCAGCGAAAGATGGAGTGGGGATTAATCATGGTAAAATACGGAGTGGAAAAAGAGCAAATTCTGCCAAGCATGAATACTTCTCTACTTAGATGTTTCACAAAGTACACTCTTCAAAGTACGAGCTGATTGGCCAAGGTCAGGGTGATCCTTGCTAGGTCAAAAGAAGCAGCTGCTGAGTGCATCCCTTGGCAGATACACGGAACACCTAAGGATTTTTTTAATGGTAAAAGATTTTTTAAAGAGAAAATAATTTTTGGATCATAAGTACAGTTCTCCCCTTCCCTACACCCCTCCCCGTAAAACATTGTCATCTTTACCTTCTTCCTTAGAGCTCAAGCTATTCATTTGGGGTGCAGACTGATTTACAAATATTATTGATTGTTATTAACCTGGAGAAGTTCAAAACCTTTAAAAAATTTTGTTTATGTACCTATACTCATTATTTGTTGAGATTTAACATCTCGCTTAATTTCATCATCCACAAAACATTACATGACAACCTTTGGGCCATATAAACCCCCGCCCCCCCCTCCAAACACAATCCCACCGCCATTGAGTCAATTTTGACTCATCACCCCTAAATAGGGTTACTGAGACTGAAAATCTTAACTGGAGCAGACAGCCTCCTCTCTCTCCTGATGAGTGGCTGGTGAGTTTGAACCACTGACCTTGTACTGCAGTTAGCAGTACAGTCCCACCCTGAAGCTCAATGCTTAATCCACATTATCGACAGAATTTTTGAACCATATGTTGTTGTTGTTAGGTGCCATTGCTTCAGTTCTGACTCATAGCAATCCCGTGCACAACAGAGTAAAACACCGCCTGGTCTTGTACTAGCCTCACAATTATTCTGTGCTTGAGCCTACGAATGCAGCCACTGTGTCTATCCATTTTGTTGAACGACCATATTGGCAGCCACTAAATAGTGTGTGTTACAGGACCCCATGAAAGGTCACTAGAACTAAAATAGGACCCCCTTCTATCGTGCATTAGGTCAATTGGACTCACTAAAGATTTCGGTCAGTGTTGCTCTTAACAAGAAGTCATCATTAGAATCAACTGGACAAGAATTGGTTTGTAAAAAGGGTATAGAAGTGATTCTTAAATGGACATGAAGAAATTACTTACGAGGGGCATAGACAATTGGCATGCATCTCTCTCGTTCCTTTTCTTTCTGATTGGCACCTACACATTGTGACTCAGGCTCCAGCAGTCATTGTGACTTGGAACTGACCTTGCAGATGGAAGACAATGAAGGCGAAGTTGCCTACATCTAGGGTCATTAGATTGAATTTGGACAATTGCATTTGTTATTGATTACAGTGTAACAAAATGGGTTTAGCACATGAAAACAAAAGCCTTTCATCACCTCCCAGTTTCATAGGTCAGGAGGAATAGTGTCCCGAATCCTCCTCCGTTCTCACAAGGGTGCAATCAAGGAGGCAACCAGGCTGCATTCTCATCAGGAGGCTTGATTGGGGGAAGAATCTGCTTCTAAGCTCCCTCAGGTGGCAGGCAGAATTGACTTCCTTGCAGTTGTATGACAAAGTTCTCCATTTTCTTCCTAGCTGTCAGCTGTTAGTTAGATGCATGTCATGTGGCGATCTATAGACATATTACAACATGGTATTTACTTCTTTAGGGCAAGCAGAGGAATTCCTCTATTCAGGAAGGACCTCTTTCAAGATCTTTTACCTGAATAAATCCGGTGGTCTAGCATAAGCTATCGTTTGATTAATTCAAAATCAATTGCTTTGGAATATTAATTATATCTGCCCTATACCTTAGTCACATAACACAGCCTAACACAATACCAGGAAGAACATGCTGGCATATTCGCAAATCCCTCTGAGACTCAAAGGGCTCAGATAGCAAGGGGTGGGTAACTTGGAGACCAACGTAGAATTCTGCTTACAATAGCTTACCCATTGGCTTCCTACATGATAAGAAAATAAACTCATTTTTGTCATTAGTGTAGATAGATATCTCTTACAGCCAAACACAATGGATAATTGTTCATCTTCAGAATTATAAGGAAAAAATATAAAAAGGAATAATTGAGTTTAAAATTAATTTTTTAAAATGAATAGAAGATAGGGATGTATTATTGGGGGGAAAAAGTGAAAGTCCCACATCAAATACTCCAGTATCTCTTCATTTCCTAAGGATAGATATTATTAGTCATATATTGAGTAGCTTTCCAATTTTGGGGGATTTACACATATACATACTTTTTATATGTGTATAGATATATGATATAATTATGTATCTACGTTCAATTATATGTATATAGATATATTTGCGATAAATTGAATCATAAAACACATCCCACAGAATATTTTGGTTAAGTTTTTACATATGTTAATGGCTTCCTGCCACCGGAATTCTCCCGTAGTTGAATGAGCTGGCCTGCTCATTGCAACCAGTGAAACAGCACACGGGAGTGCTCTGGCGTGTCTTCGTAGGATGGTGCTAGCAAGGACTTTGAAGATTTGTGTTCTGTGTGATTTTGGAAAGGCTTCAAGGAAGGGGAGGCTCTTTCACGCTACACTGGGAGCTACCAGGAAGTGGGAATCAGTCTGATTGGATCGACTAAGAAATCTTATCTAGGAGGAGGGAAACGAGAGCCGTAACTGGTAAAAGAGCAGCTGGGAGGGGAGGCTGTCTGCTATTTTTTTGAGTTTGTTTTTGTCCCTATTTAGACAAAATTAACACAGGGACTTCTTTGCAGACTCATTCTTCAAGATCAGACTTACCTCATCTCACGCTGATCTGTAAACTTGTTTCTGTCCAGCAGGAGGACACCAAGGCCTAGCTGTGAGGGACGAGCCAGCTCCTAACTCACTGAGGCCCAACTGTGTACAACCAATTCCGAATGCTTCGGGCTAGTTTTCTCTTCCTCGCAGGGAATCTCCCAAAGAAGCAATCATAAAAACCCAAACCACAAATGAGGCAATGCATCACACAGCGGTTAAAACCTTTATAAATTGTTCACAACACGATTGATTTTTATAATACAGTCGACAATTTCAGACTTTGTTGCACACATATCAATGTTATCCTAAAATAAGCTATGTTTCTTGGGGACACATATTTCTAGTTGTACCTTTCTATACTTAGAGGTTTATTTGGGCATCGTTATGACATATAAGTGTTATGCATATATTATGGGGCCCTGCTATTGCGCCAGCATCCAGCTGATAACTGAAGGGTCAGCAGTTTAAATCCATCAAATACTTCTCTGGAAAAAGATACAGCAGTCTGCTTCGGTCAAGATTTCAAGACCTGGAAACATAATCCAGCTCTTCCCTGTCCTATAGAATGCTCATGAGTCAGCATCAACTGGACTGCACTGGATTTGGTTTATGGGTGTACACTTTCAGAGAAAGCATTTCTCTCAAAATGGCTTGAAGCTTGTCTGTACTCATACATGCACAAATGTGTATCCATGTCATTAGTTATCACATTGGAATCTGTGAAATAGAATTTGCAGGAATATTTTGATTGGTCCTTGTTCCAAATTTGTTTAGAACAACCAACTAGCTGCTAATGTCAACATTTCTGAAAACTATGTTGAATATGTTGTTTCCTCCTAAATATTTATCTTCAAAAAAATAATCTGAAAAAGCCATACTTTAGGTGGGCAAATAAATACTTCCAACTCAAACAAAATGAAGAACTGTTCAATTTTCCTCTAATATTTACAGATTCTCTTCTCATGTAGTAATCTAAATGTCTTTGGTTCAAAATTCACATAATGTCTATAACGATTTTCCCCTCGGAAGCCGGAGGAAGTGCCATTTCCATGGGCAGTCAGTCCACCCGGTTTCTCGTCTTTCTGTTGAAGAAAGTGGCCCTTCCCCAACTCCTCGTGCAAGCATGTGCACGGCTCACATTTCTCGTTTTTCACGTAAGTGTTACAAGCCATGCCTGCAAAGTAATTACAGAGGTATCTGAAAGGGAATGTTAGTTTTTCTTGTTCAAATTAGTTGGGATAACTTGTAATTTCTGAGAAAAGAAACTGAGAAAATGTAAGTTATCTCTGAGTGTTTGGATTGAATTTCAGTACTCAAAGGGTAAAATCTTCCAAAAATCTTTCTATTTCATGTTGTTGACAGAGGTGTAATGGAAGTGTGGGATTGCACCTTCTCTGCTCTTTGCAAACTTGGAAGGATGCCATTGAAATCATGCCTTTTCCACAGAGTCCCTGCTTGAGGTGAGGAAACAATGACCATTGATCAGCTTAGCAGCCAAAAGGGAACGGATTCTTATTTTGTTTCCTGACCCCTGTCTTGCCTGGCGTCTATTTGCTTGCTGTCTGCAGTCTGCATACTGAAAGCCGCTTCAGAGCAGGACACTGGTGAATCAGCAGGAAAAGGGGTTGGGCAGTGCTAAGGGAAAGGAAGGCAGAATGAGGAAACGAGGTGAGCCTTTTTTAGCATCCCCAGCCCTACATATTATAGGATCCCATATTGCTATCAGACAACCGGTGCTGGGATGCCTAAGAACCCTGCCGAGGGACCCTTTGGAACAGTGGTTCTCAACCTTCCTAATGCTGCGACCTTTTAATACAATTCTTCATGTCCCCCACAACCATAAAATCATTTTTGTTGCTACTTCATCACTGTCATTTTGCTACTGTTATGAATCGGGTGACCCCTGTGAATGAGTCGTGTGACCCCCAAAGGGGTCGTGACCCACAGGTGGAGAACCGTTGCTTTTAGAGGAGAGTCGCATGCTCAAGTGCCTAACATTGCCATTTGGACTGGCATTGAGCAGGGAGTTCACAGCGCCCTGGTTTGGCCATTCTAATTTTGTTCTCTCCTCCTACTTCGTCTGCCATCGAGTGCACATTTTGCTCACAGTTAACTCCTCTGGTGGGCTGAGGCACGCCCACATCTGCTACATTTTGGTTGGCATATATGTACCCTCGTGGGGCAGTGGTTCAGGTTGTGCTGCGAACCATAGTCCAACAGTTCAAAACCCACCAACTGCTCTACAGAAGAAAGACAAGGCTCTCTAACTCAGAAACCCAAAGGGGGACTTTCACCCTGCCTTACCGGGTGACTGTGAGTCAGAATCGACTCGATTTCAGTGAGCATAAGCACCAACCCGGAAAAGACAGTGTGTAGGTCTCCGCTTCCGATTTCACATTGAAGCACAGGTAGTCCATCCCCAAACTGTTACAGTGTCTCAGTTGTTGTTAGAGACATACGAGACTTGTACAGTCATTTAATTTTCATTTCTTATCATTGGCAATATGGACATCTATAATTTAATATTACAAGGTTAATATACAAGATAAGTAAATGATAAAAATTATACATCTATACATGATGAGTGATGACAACATTTTGCAAATGATGATGCAGCAGATAAGTGCTATAAACGTTAGAGTTGTAGCTATAGTGATGGCATTATTAATTGTTGTAAAGTGCCTTCGCGCTGGGTCCCCCTCACAAAGACCCTGGGTACAACACAGAAGGAAACACCACCCGGTGATGTGCTGTCCTCACCACTGTTTGAGCCCATTGTTCAGCCACCATGTCAGTTCATCTCTTCTAGCCCTTTCCTCTTTTTCACCCCCCATCTATGCATGATGTCCTTCTCCAGGGGCGAGTTTTGTTCTTCTTTTTTGATAACATGACCACCGTATATCATCCTCGCCTCCAGCGACATTCGGGCTATACTTTAAGACAGATGTGCTTGCTCTTTGGGCATACCATGGCACTTTTAGGATTCTTCATCAGCACCACAATTCAGATGCACTGATCCTTTTTTGGTCTTCCTTATACGTTGTCCAAATTCCACATGCATACGAGGCTATTGAAGCTACCAGAGTCTGGGTCAGGTGTTCTTTAGCCCTTGAAGTAGCATCCTTGCTTTTCCACACTTTGAAAAGGTCTTGTACAGCAGAATTGACCCAATGCCATGGAATTCTTGACAACAGAAATCTTTTCACTGTTTATCGGGATGTTACCTACTGGTCCACTTGTGAAAAATTTTGATCTTTACAGTGAATTGTAATCATACTAAAGGATGCAGTCTTTGATATTCATCAGCAAGTGCTTCACGTTCTGCTCACTTTCAGTATGTCACAGATTAATATGCCTTTCTCCAATCCTGATGCCACATTCTTCTTCATATCAGGCAGTTTCTCTGTTGATTTGATCAGCATGCTGACTGAAATAGTATGGTGAGAGGATACAGCCCTGAGGCACACCTTTCCTGATTTCAAACCATGTGATATTTCCTTGTTCTGTTGCACAACTGGCTCTTGATCCATGTACAAGTTCAGTCGGAGCACAGTGTAGTGTCTGGAATTCTCACTCTTTTCAAGGCTACCCATAGTTTGTTATGATCCACACAGTTGAATGCCTTGGCATAGTCAATAAAACACAAGTAAATATCTGTGGTAGTTACAAAATCTGGTGCCAACTTGAGACTATTAAGAGTGAAGGGGTGGAGTTTGGCCTGTCCATTAGGTCACAACTTGATGACCTCATTTGGAGGTGCTACGAAGATAAATAGCTTGCTGGAAGGATACACACCTTCTCTGCTTTGTCTCCTTGTGAGACATTCCTGTTGACAAGCCACATGGAGCTATGCTGATGGCAGTCAGTGCCTTGGAGCTGGAGGAGCCATGTGGAGACCCACGCCAGCACTAAGATGCGTCTACCACCACTGTAACCCAAAAACTTTCCACCCATTGGCCTATGCTCCTCATTGCATGTGTTGCACGAGTCTGAGGAGGAATTTACAGACTGGTATTGGACATATGGGCTAATATAAGACTTACAGACTTGATTTGGACTGAGCTGGTATGGGTTCTTAATGAACAATTGCTCTTTGATGTAAACTTCTCTCTTACACACATATGAGTGTCTAGAGTTTGTTTCTGTAGTCAACCCAGACTGATACAATATCTTTCTGGTATTCTCTGCTTTGAGTCAAGTTCCATCTGACATCAGCAATGGTATCGCTTGCTTCAAGTCTTCTTCTGAATTTTGCCTGAACTTCTGGCAACCTCCTGTCAACGTATAGCTGTAACTGTTGTTGATCTTCAGCAAAATTGAACTTGCATGTGCGTGTTCTATTAAGTGACCTTTCTTTGTAATGGGTTTAAATGTGGATTTCTTCCAGTCAGTTGGCCAAGTAGCTGTCTTCCAAATTTCTTGCATAGATGAGTGAGTGCTTCCAGTGCTTCTTCAGCCTGTTGAAACATTTCCATTGGTATTCCATCAATTCCTGGAGCCTTGTTTTTGGCTAATGCTTTCAACACAGTATTCTTATTAGTGTTAGAGATAATAATTACACTAGAAAGGTTACTGTTAATAAGTTCCTATTCAAATGGTAACTGACTTATGAATGGAAAATACTAAGGATTTCATTGTATTTTAACCACTTGCTAATTATTGGATTTAATTTGGCTGTATAGAAATATGTTTTCTTTAAAGCTGCTAGGGAAATACATGTGATATATATGTATATATATGCAACATGCACATAAATATACTAACATGAATACATACACATTAATGTTATACGCGTGTTTTATAAATAATTCTCATTAGGTAGTATGAAATATAATATCACTTTTACATTATACTGTGGATTTAACACCTACTATAATATAATTAACATAAAATTAAAGACAAGCTAATGTGTATTAAAGATAGACCAATTATCGTATGTAGTAATTAGGAAACTATCTTTAGTTCTCTTTCAAAGAGCAAATTATTTATTAGCTTAAAATCCATGATTTCAACATTGTGTAAAAATGTTAAATTGACCTTGACAATGCAAGCATTCACACATACTTGTGCATATCAAGCACATTATGTTTTACTAACAAGTACTGGGAAGTCTAATGAAGGCGGCTCAGAGAAGTTCAAACAAATGATTAGTGCAGACAATATAAATTGTTCCTGCTGAATATGTCTGTAATGATAAGAATCTATTTATAACTAAATGCCAGTGCTAAAATTATAACTTTACGGTGCATGTTTAATTGGTTTTATATTTGCACAATCTTTTAATTTGTGGCATTAAAAAGAAAGACATTATCTACAGAGTGCAGCGTGTTCTTGTATCTTGGTTTCAGGCAGGACATAGAAATGACACTATTGTGTCTCCATATGTGAGCCTCTTTGTGGCATTTGCAGGAGCAGTAAAGCATATTGAGTCACCCACAATACTCTGTTCTTCTTTGTGACATTCATCGATGTATTAGGTGGGGAGAGGGAGTAAGAAGTTTAAGATAGAACTGGTGGGAAAAATTAAAATAGGAATTCCTTTTAATTGATAGGAAAAATCTGAAGTCCAGTTGGTTCGAGAGGGGAACTTTGGCTGTATTTCCTAGATCACATGTCTGTGGAACATAATTTAATCTGTAGGGTTTGATCCTTTGAGATGCAGGGAGGAGGTTGTCTTGGTTTGTGAGAAATAGAATTATTTAGTCAACTTAAGAGACTAGAGAGGGGCTATTCCATTTTTAGTCTTTTTGAGGAACTAAGTATTTTTGATTTGAGTATGTACACAGGACATTTCCCTGTAGCGGCAACTTTGAGCTCTTCCTTGGGGTGAATGAAATCAGTCTGTCCCACATACAGTACCAAAAGGGCAGGATGCAATGTGACAAACATATTCAGTAATTTTGGATACTTATTAATATATTAAAGCAAATGTCTAGAAGATTAACTGATCTATTTTTAAAAATCAATTCAGACATTTGTCATTGCATTGATATTGCTTACCAAAGCATCCTTGGTAATAGTTTGGATAGACTATAAACAAAATAAATGTACTCCTTAAAGGCACATACATTTAAAAAATTAACTTCTATTTACATTCATTTATCCCTGTAATGATCTAACTGCCATATGCAATTGACCTTCAAATTATGATGACTTGTTTTACTTCAGTGAAGTCTCTCTATTCTTCTTTTTGCCTTTGCTAGTTAGTATTTTTGAAGGGCCCCAAACACAATTTTTACTCTTTAAAAATTTTTTTGGTTATGTTCCATATAAAAAGGCTACCTGACATATGAATAACCAACATATGAGGGGGTATCCCCCGACCAAAAAAACTGGAATTTTCTTTCAAAGCTCTGTATTTAAATTTTGTTTTTAACAAAACAACCTTATCACCTTCAAAGTACTCCCCATTAAACTTAATACATTTGTCAAATTTGCAATTCCTTTCCTGCACACATTTTTCAAACTCATCTCTTTGGATGGCTGACAGCACTTCCCTCGTTTTTATCTTCACCACTTCTAATTTGTCAAATTGCTGTCCTTTCATGTCTCTCTTAATTTGTGGAAACAAAAAGAAGTCTCACTGAGTGAAGTTAGGTGAGTAAGGTGCGTGGGGCAAGAGAGGCATTCTGCTTTTTGCCAAAAGCTGGTGCAATGAGACAGCAACGTGAGCAGGTTCATTCATGTGGTGGCAGAAACCAGTCCCCCATCTGCCACAAATCAGGCCTCTTTTGGGTCACACACTGTTACACAGTCTTCTCAGAACCTTTAAATAGAAAGCTTGATTAACAGTCTGCCCCGGTGGAGTGAACGCTAATTGCAGTATGGGTTGACATTTTCCTCTGTTCGAGAAATTGACAGACGTCCAGAACAAGGTTAGTCATCAATCAACATTTCACCTTTTTTGAAATGAGAAAACCACTTGTACACTTAAGTTTTTCCCATAGCACTGTCCTTGTAAGGTGGGTTCAACATCATAATAGTTTCTGTGGCATTTTTCCTGAGCAGGAAACAAATTTCACAGCCGTATGCTCTTAAATCAGCCATTCCAATAAAGCGAGGTTCAAGCAAGACTGCGTTTGTGAAAAAAATTCGCTGTGACCAGAGAGAACTCATATTGTTTCCCCTAGATTGAGGGGTATTTAAGGTTTCTAAAGAAGGCATAACTATGTTATCTCTCAATAGAAAGGTGAAGAAAGTAAGCATTGAATTACTGATTGACCATTGCACCATTTTACAAATTTTTTAATCTTGGCACTCCTTCAGAGTATCTCAGGGAATTTTAAGACTCCACTGTGTTTTACATGAATACTCCAAAAAAGGTACTCTGTGAATTAATCAGTGCACTAGCAGCAAACAAATGGCACTCTCAAAGGGATTAACGAGTGAGTTTTAATGAAGAGACAAATTAGAGGGAAAATGTGGACAGGGGTAAGTAAACCAACAAGGATGATGAAGCAACTGGGACTAGTTGCCGTTACTGTTTGGTTCCTACTCACAATGACCCTATGTGCAACAGAATGAATTATTGTCCAGTCCTGCACCATCCTCACAATTGTTCGTCTGTTCGAGCCCATTGTTGGGATCACTGGAGGACCTTCCTCTTTTGCACTGCCTCTCTACTTTACCAAGCCTGTTGCCTTTCTTCAGGTATGGGTCCCTCCTGACAAAGTGTCCAAAGTACAGGAAAAGTCTGGCCATTTTTGGTCTACAAAGCATTCTTGCTACACTTCTTCTAAGACAGATTGTTGATTCTTTTGGCAGCCCTTGGCACTTTCAATATTCTTCTCCAGCACTATAATCCAAACACATCAATTCTTTGTCTTTTTTCTTCAATGTCCAACTTTCACATGAGTAGGAGACACTTGAAAACACCATGGCTTGGGACAGGCACACCTTAGTCCTCAAAGTGACATCCTTACTCTTCAACACTTTAAAAAATAGTTGTTCGGCAAATTTGTCTAATGCAATACACCATTTTATTTCTTGACTGCTGTTTCCATGAGAATGGATTGTAGACCCAAGCCAGATGAAATTCTTGATCGCGACAGTCTGTTCTCCATTTATCATGATGTTATGGACTGGTCCGGTTATGAAGATGTGGGTGCTTTAAACTGAATTGGAATCCATGCTCAAAGTGGAAGCCCTTGATCTTCATCAGGAAGTACACCTCAATTTCAGCAAGCAAGTTTGTGTCATCAGCATGTCTCAGGTTGTTAATGAGCCTTCTGCCAATTCTGATGCCACATTCTTCTTCATATGATCCAGTTTTTCTGATAATGCAGATTGAAAAAGTATCATTAGAGGATACAAACCTGACACACACATTTCTTAATTTTAGACCATGCAATAATCCCTTGTTTTGTCCACAACTGCTTCTTGATCTATGTACAAATTATGCATGAACACGATGTAGCATTCTGGCTATCCATAGTTTGTTATGATTCACATAGATGAATGCCTTGGCATAGCCAACAAAGCACAAGTAAACAACTTTTTGGTATTCTCTGCTTTCAGCCAAGATCCATCCGACATTAACCATGGTAGTCCTTTTCCATGTCCTTTCCTGAATCTGGCCTGAACCTCAGGCAGCTCCTTATTGAAGTACTGCTGCAGGTATTGTTCGATAATCTAACACACAATTTTACTCACATATCAATGAAATTTTTCTATAATTTGTACATTTTTTTGTGTCACCTTTCTTTGGAATGAGTACAGATAAGGACCTGTTCATGTTAGTTTGCCAGGTTGTTCTCTTTCAAACTTCCTGGCATAGATGAATGAGTGCCTCTAGTGCTCCAGCAGCGAATTGAAACATTTCAATGGTCATTCCACCAATTCCTGGAGCCTTAGGATAGATGGAATTCCTACAGGGCTTCCGAGTCACAATTGACTGGATGGCAGTGAATTTAGTGTTTTGGTTTGACTATGAGTAATGGTTGCTGGGAAAGCCCATCACTGTCAACACCTTCATTGATTTGGAGTTCACATAGTGATACATACTCCAGCATTCCCAGTTTCTTGCCAGTGGCTTCCACAGGTTGAGCTGTACTAGAATCCACAGCTTCCTGAGGAAGATCGGAAGACTGAAGGTGCAAATAGATCTGTGGACTCAAGTTGACAATTGACACAGGCTCCGTATGCTTCCTCTTGCAAACTTGTCCATTGGCATTGAGTTGTTTTTGACTCATGGTGACTGAGAGGGGCCAAAGTGGAACTGCTCCCTAGGGATTTCAAGACTGAACTTTCAGAAGCAGATCACCAGGCAGGCATTCAAGGTGCTAATAATGATGTGTTCAAACTGCCAACCCTTGGGCTACAGTCATCCAGCAGTTGACCTTTTCTGTTTATGCACAAATTCAGTGGCTTCAAATAACACAGATCAATTATTTTACTGTCCTGGAGGGGGGCAGCCCTAAATCAAAGTGTTAGTTGGTAGGACTACATTCCTTCTGAAGACCCTAGATTAGAATCCTTTGCCTTGCCTTTCCTTGCATCTAACTACTACCTGCATTCCTTGCCCAGTGGACCCTTCCTCAAATCTGTCCACTCTCCACTTCTATTGTCACATTTTCTCTCACTCTGCCCCTCTTGCTCATGTATTAGTGTCCTGGTGTAACAGAAATGCCACATGTGGATGGCTTTAAAAACCATCAGAAAGAAAGACATCCCGATTCAAGGTTCTGGTTTAAGGGGGAGCTTCTCTCTCGCTTTCTTTGTGGGCTCCAGGGGAAGCTCCTTGTCTCTTCCGGCATCCCTCTGCTCCTTGGTGATCTTCGTGAAGCACAGCATCTCTCTTCTCGCCATTGTTCTTGTTCATCTTCAGGTCAACTGCTTCTTATAATTCAGAACCAATAGGTAGAGGACACCGTGTACAATGATATGCTTTCATTAACATAACAAATAAAAACTATTCCCAAATGGAATTATTTCCGCATGTATATTTCAGGATTCCAGCACATATTTTAACCCATTATCACCCAACTGATTCTGACTGGCAGTGACCCTTTAGGACAGTGCTCCATAGTGTTTCCAAGGTCATATTCTTAACAGAAGCAGACCGACACATCTTTCTCCCTTGGAAGATCCAAACCACAGACTTTTCAGTTAGCAGCCTCACATTTAACCATGACGCCACCAGTGTGCCTTAACACATATTTTAGAGAGACACAATTCAATCTATAATTGATCCCTTGTGATCGATTATATTGGGCTTTTCCCTATAATCCAAAATAACATCTTTATTTTAAAACCCTCCATTTAATGACAGCAGCAGAATCCCTTTTGGCATGTAAGGTGGCATATTAATAGGGTCTGGGACTCAGTATGGGGACCTATTTGGAGGCCACTTTTTAGTCTGTTATAGACCCCAACTAGTTATGGATGTGAGAAAAGTTGATGGCATTGCTATAGAGAGATTACAGGTAGTTATACAATAGTCACATATTGTATAACTTGTACAAGTAAGAAGGAACTCTTCTTTATCACTGGAAAAGTGTTTTAGTTTTTAAGAATGAAAAAAAATGTTAGTGTTCCATTTAACGTTACTACTGTGGTGTACATTTAGGAATTGATGTTTTGAATACCTTCTGCCTTTCTAAACTTTTAAATTCCCTGCTCCAGAACACATGGAAAGAATATCACAATATTTTTAATAAATAAAACACTTAGAAAAATATTGAGAAATTGTGAGATAGCACAGGACTGGGCAGTGTTTCGTCCTGTTGTAAGTAGGATCACTATGACTCAAAACTGACTCAATGGTCCCTAACAACTGTATTGTGGTTGTGATTTTCTAGGAATTTTTATATCACTTTGACGACATCCCTGTAAACAAGAGACTGCTATATTTCAGCAATGAAGAAACAGAAGCACAATTAGCGTCTCAGATAACATAACTAATGTGTGAGTATGTTGGATATACATTTCCACTTTCATCCCCAGACTAGTTTTCCACTCTGCTGATCTTTTCAAACGTTATGATCCAGGCTTCCAGTTGGGTTTTAGATGACGTTGTAAGGAAGAAAGAAAAGAGTTCTTTTCTCCTCCTCTACTGTCACACCCTGCTCTTTCCTTGTTTATTCCAGAGACAATGCACTCCATTCTCTCTCGAGCTATGTAACTTCCGGCAGGTGCTATTAGTGATGATTGTCCATTTATACTAGTCTCTGAGTTGCTGGCACCCTTGTTTCTCTCCCCTTTCCCACACCTCTGCAAATCAGCTCTCCTGAAATCATTTTCAATGAGATCCCTTTGCATGTGTCAACCCTACTCCACTCTTTGGAGGCCAGCTGAAATTCGATTACAAGGATGCTTGGCCTTTGAATATGAGTTCTTGATTTCAATATAAGAACCTCCACAAAATTATATTCCTTAAGCAAATGAATATACAACATGAAATAAATTAGTTGCACATACTCAATGCCTTACAAACTTGTTTTTTATTGTTAAAACAGAACATTAATTTGTAAATTTGTACATAGCACACCTTATGATGCATATTATGGGTAGGTTATGCAAGGGGTTTGTCTGTAAATATTAGACCTATTTTATGCATCTTTCTGAAAATTTTGCCACCAGGGAGCATTGTTCAACACATCTTCTCTGTCATGTTCTGAGTTCATGCACTGCAGTGAAATTGAGTTAGATTCAGTAACATTGGAATTTCATCAAGTTGTCCCTCAGAGAAGAGAACTCTTACCTACCACGGTCTACTTCTGTTCTTTTACATGCTCTGTTTACCATTGCCTAAGCGATGCTGATATCTGTTTCCTTGACAACAAGGTAAGGTGAGCACTGAAATGATATAGAGTGCATGTCAGGTGTATTCATAAAGTGAGTTGTACCAGCAGTTTTTCAGAGAAATGTATCAGAGCAACCTTGCCTTTTGTGTGATCAATGCTAATGATGGCGATTTACATTGTTGTTGGTTTCCATGGAACCGAGGGGGCAAGTGTCCATGTTACTCGACACTGGCCTCGCACATGTTTGCATTCGTTTACTACTACTGATCATTTTGGGGCTTGACCATAGGAACAATTTCGAGGATGATGCAGGACAGAGAAGTGTTTTTACTCTGTTAGACATAGGGTTGCTATCTGTCAGGGCTTACCTAACAATAACAACAACTGATTGTTTTCTCCTCCGTTTTTCTTACATCGCGCATACTGACTAATTCATTTTTAAATTGAAAGCTAAACAAATACTTGATCTATGTTGTTTCAATTTAGGGATATTATGAAGAAATAATATGATTGCCTCTACGGATCCATGATGGTATTGCTGGATAAGTTTGGTAGTTCAAACCCCATAGCTGCTCAATGGGAGAAAGATGAGGTTATCTACTCCCATAGGTACAGATTTGGAAAATCTATGCAGGGTCACTATGAATTGGAATTGACTTGATGGCAGTGGGTCTAGGTTCATTATGGTCTCGACTCCTAGAATATGTACTTCAAAATACTTTATGACGGCATTATAATTGTTCAGTGATCCAACAGCATATATTGGATATGCTTTAGTAATTATTCCTGTTATTCTAAATTGCAATGTTGTTATTGCTATACCTGTGCCTGGGATGTAATCAGATCCTAAACTGATTTTTAAATTATTTTAAACACCTAGTACATCCACTTAAAGACTATTAATCTTCAACAAAGGGCTAAAAAAAAAACATTCAATGGGAAAGGGATTGTCTCTTCAACAAATGGTGCTGGCAAAGTTAGATTGACATCTGCAGAAAAATAAAACAAGACCCATGCCTCAGTCCACATACAAAAATTAACTCATGGATCAAAAACTCAAATGTAAACAAAGAGCAATCAAGATAATCAGTGACAAAATAGGACACACTTAAGTGTCCTGTTGCAGGGTACAGACATCCTACCAAACATAATTAAGGAAGGACAAATCATAGAAAACAAAGTAGA
>NW_022111373.1:102630344-102645431 GCF_000313985.2 Echinops telfairi
AAAAAAATGTGCTGAAAAACTTGGCTTATACACGAGTATATACGGTATGTACATTAGAAGACTTTATCAAAAGAGTAAAAAAAGGACCCATAGACTTGGGAAAAACTTCATCAATGACACAATGGACAAGATGCTAATTTCTAAAATCTATTTAAACACTGCAATACCTCAATAAGAAAAAAGTGAATAATTCAATTTTAAAAAGTAGGCAAAGGTCACGAATAGATAGTTCACCAAAGATGCCAGTCAAATGGGTCACAAACAGAACAAGTTCTCATGATTATTAGCCACCCAGGACATGCAAATCAAAACAAATATGAGATATCACTTTATACAAGCAATGACAGTCATTTAAAAAAACAAACAAACATAATAACAAATGCTGGACAGAGTGTTGAGAAATTGGAAATCTGTACTGTGGATGGGTCTGTAAATATGTACAACCACGTAGGAAAGCAATAGGGCTTGACTTAAGACAACTGGGAAAAGAAACCTCGTATGATACCGTAATACCTCTGCTTGGCACATACCCTAAGGAAGTAAGAGACATAATACGAACAGACATATGCACTCCCATGTTCGTCAGGGCACTGTTCACAATAGTAAGAAGTGGAAAACAGCCCAAATGTCCATCAATTGAAGAATGGATGAAGAAACTTTGGTACACACACAATGGAATACGATGTGTGGCTACAAAGCAGTGATGGATCCACAAAGCAAATCGGGATATGGATGAACCTGGAGGCCATTATGCTGGATGAAGTTATTCAATCACAAAAGGACAAATATTGTATGAGATCCTTACTATGAGTATAAAAATCACGACAAAGACTTGTACACCAAAGAGAGCAGTTCTCAGGAGGGAGGGCAAGGTTAGGAAGGTGAAGCCACGGACTAGAATATGGAAGGTGTCGACTAGGTGAAAGAACAGATGGAATTCCGTACAAGGGAGAAGTGCCATCAGGGGAGGGGGTGGGGTAGAATGTGAGGGTGGGGGTTGTTGAGTGGTTTGAAGTGTGGAATGCAGAACCGATCATCTGAAATCTAAACCTTCACCGAATTCATAATAAAGAATACATGAAAAGAGAGAGAATAAAGGACTAGATTATTTTCATCGTTACCTGGATGTCGTTGTTGTTAGGTGGCATTGAGTCGGTTCCAACTCCTCGTAAAGACTCCGTGCCAACAGAATGAACTACTGCCCTGCCGTGTGCTATTCTCACAACTGTTCCTGGGCCGGGCCTCGTGGTTGCAACCTCTCTGTCAATCCATGTCGTGGGGGGGCCTTCCTCTCTTTTGCTGCCTCTCCACTTTACCAAGCATGGTGCCCCTCTGCAGGGCCTGCTACCTTCTGACACTCCAGTCAAAGTATGTGAAGACGAAGTTTTGCCATACTTGCCTCAAAGGGCCACTCTAACCTCTAAGTTACCTGAATGGTAAATGCATATTGGTACTCTATTTGAAAATTGCCAATTCAAATGTAGGACATAGGAATTAAGAAGAATATGAATAACCAATGCATTCCTTTCTGATATATATATATAAACATTAAGGTATTTAATTCATTCACAATTTGTAGATTTTGGTAAGTAGTAGTATGGTCCCCTGGAAAGCAGATTCTGAAATGGAGATTGGTATTCAGGAATATGTTAGATTGGTATTTAGGAATATGTTTCTAAAGAAACAAAACCAGGACACTAATGATTATATATATATATATAAAAAACATAAGAAATAAACAATTAATCTATAAAGCAGTACAAATGGCTCATGCAACTCACTCCTGTGAGACAGTTGTGAGTCACTGGCAGTCCTTCAAGTCTTGAGGGCCGCTGGGTAGTCCTCTGTAGAGCAATTCAGGCTATCTGGTCAAGGGAGCAAACAGCAAGGCAGGTTACCAACAGTCAGCCAGATGACAGGATCCGACAGTCCCTAGCTCAAGTGATGTATACTCCAGTAGCGTGATGAAGCCGGTCTTGAAGGAACCTCAAACTACAGCGACAAAGTCCAAGGGTTAGGTGTCCCAGAGGTAGAGTAGCTTGCAAATTGAGGCAGAGAACAAGCAAGGCAGCCGCACACTAGTCTGATCATCAAAGAGCAAGAGAAGAAAGGCGAGGCTCGCCAAGCCATTTATCTCTCCGCCCTTCAATTAATCCCACCTGTGTTCATTTGGCCTTGTTGGCACAATAAACCTACCTATCACAAGGAAATGTATTGGTCTGTTTGAAAGGGAATGGTACTTGATTAGTAAAGGGAGAGTTTAGGCTGTGATGCAAATACAATAAAGCCCTTATTCAATTCCATAGGAAGCCCTGAAGCTGGTCTGGTTCTCAGTCTGTCCTCAGCCTCAACTTGGTACCTCCTTATAGACCAGCCATTGGCTATGAGTGGTTCTTTAGCATAGTGGCAATTCTTAGAAAAGATTGAGAACTGAGAGCCTCCTACAACTTTTCCCGAAGCTACAGTCCTGTAAGGAGGACATAGGGTAGCGTAGCTTCCCTCCCGGCCAAACTCTTGGCCTCCCTGGCATCACTTGCTTTATGTAAGTTCTGAGAACCACTCAGAACTCCAGTGAACCTTTTCACTCCTTCAGGGAAACTGACAAGAGACAAGGTAGTGAGCTGATCTATAGCCTCTACAGCTGAAGCTGGTTTACAGATTGTAACTGATAGGCAGTTACATCCGCCCCCTCCCCCACCAAACTCATTATTATAGATGGGCCTCATCCTCCTTTAACAATACTGCTGGTCCAAATGGCTTATCTGATGATGGGGGGAAAGCCCTCATTCCTGAGGGTCCCATCTCTTGATGAGTATGTTCTGTTGAGGCTATAGCTGCTGTACTTGTCCATGCACTAAGAGATGTCCAAGTGGATAGTGGCAGCTATATTACTTATTGGACCCATCAAAGAACCTGTACCTACATATATTGATCTCGGTTAATTATCCTGCCTGGATGGTGATTTCTCCACTTTGCCACGTGGAATCCAGATTTCCCAGGCAAGAGCTATGTCTCATAGATCAATGGGACTTTGGGTTGTAACACTGTTGAGACTTACAAGTTCCCTACGTGGTTCTAAGGAAAATGGTAAGTGGAGACCATCTTTCTTCTACCCTTTTTGCTGTTGCTGTTTGTGGTTAGGTACAGTCAAGTTGGTTCTGACTCATAATGACCCCAGGTCCAACAGAACCAAACACTGAATAGTCCTGGGCCATTTTTACGATCTTTTTGTTCTGGTAGTCTGCGGTTCTTTCAGTATTACTTTCCAACTACAATTCAAGGGCATCAGTTCTCCGGCCCTCTGTATCCACTGTCCAAATTTGATATTCCAGGGAGACAATTGAAAATGCCATGGCTGTGGCCGGGCATGCCTCATTCCTCAAAGTGACACTCCTGTTCAATTCAGTGAACACCATTTGGGGTAAACTCTTCTTTGTACTGGGGTCTTTGCTGTTGTTGTTAGGTAGGCCCCATGCACAGCAGCATGAAATACTGCCCAGTCCCATGCCATCTTCACAATTGTTGCTGTGCTTGCTTGAGCCCCTTGTTCCTTTTTTTTAAAATAGTTTTATTAGGGGCTCATACAACTCTTATCACAATCCATACACACATCAATTGTGTAAAGCACATTTGTACATTCATTGCCATCATCATTCTCAAACCATTTCCTCTCCACTTAAGCCCCTGGCATTAGGTCCTCATTTTTCCCCTCCCTCCCAGCTCCCACCTCCCTCATGAGCCCCTGATAAGTTATAAATTATTAGTTTGTCATATCTTGCCCTGTCCGACGTCTCCCTTCACCCACTTTTGGGTTGTCCGTCCCCCAGGGAGGAGGTCACATATAGTTCCTTGTAATAGGTTCCCTCATTCCAGCCCACCCTCCCTCTACCCTCCCTGTATCGCCACTCACACCACTGGTCCTGTAGGGATCATCCACCCTGGATTCCCTGTATTTCCAGTTCCTATCTGTACCAGTATACATCCTCTCGTCTAGCCAGACTTGCAAGGTCGAATTCGTGTCATGATAGTGGGAGCGGGGAGGAAACATTTAGGAGCTAGAGGAAAGTTGTATTTTTCGTTGTTGCCACATCGCCCCCTGACTGAGCCACTTGTTCCAAGCCCTCTCATTGCGGGCCTTCCTCGTTTTCATTGACCAAACATGACGTCCTTCTCTGGGGACTAATTCCTCCTAATTACCTGTCCAAAGTCGATGAGATGAAATCTCTCCATCCGCACTTTGGAGGAGTATCCTGGCTATACTTTTTCCCAGAAAAATGAGCATTTCTGCAACCCCTGGTAGATTCGATACTCTTCAACACCACCATCATTCAAAGGCATCACATTTTCTTCACGCTTCCTTATTCATTGTCCAGATTCAAATGTTCACGAGGCAATGAAAATACCATGACTTGAGACACATGCATGTTAGTCTTAAAGGTGATGCCCCTGTTTATTTGTTGTTGTTTTTTTAATCATGTTATTGGGGGCTCGTACAACTCTTAACACAGTCCATCCATCCATCCATGTGTCAAGCACATTTGTACATATGTTGCTATCATCGTTTTCAAATTATTTTCGTTCTACTTGAGCCCTTGGTATAAGCTCCTCATTTCCTCCCCTCCCTCCCCACCCTAGCCTCATGAACCCTTGATAATTTATAAATTATTACTATTTTTTCATGTCTTGCACTCTCCGATGTCTCCTGTTACCCCCTTGTCTGTTGTCTATCCCCCTGGGCGGGGGTTATAGATAGGTCATTGTGATTGGTTCCCCCTTTCTACCCCCACCTTCCCCTTCCCCTCCCGGTATGGCTATTCACAATATTGGTCCCAAAGAGTTTATCTGTCCTGTATTCCCTGTGTTTCCAGCTCTTATCTGTACCCATGTAAATCCTCTGGTCTAGCCAGAAATTTCTAAGGTAGAATTAGGGTCATGATAGTGAGGGGGCTGGGGGGAGGGGGAAGCATTAAAGAACCAGAAGAAAGCTTTATGTTTCATCGGTGCTATATTGCACCCTGACTGGCCCGTCTTCTCCCCACGGTCCTTCTGTAAGGGGATGTCCAATTGTTAACAGATTGGCTTTGGGCCTTCACTCCACACTGCCCCACTCATTCACATTATGGTTTGTTGCTCTGGGTCTCTGATGCCTGATATCTGATCACACAGGCTGGACACCCTGCTTTTTAGCATGCACAAGAAGACTTTTTTGCAGCAGATTTGTCACAGGCAACAACATGGAGTTTGCTTCCATGACCATTGCTTGTCAATCCAAGGAAACTGAAATACCATACAACTTCTATCTTTTCTTTTACTGTGTTTGAGATGAACTTGTTTGTCACTCGACTCCAAGTGCATTTCACTTTTCCTTTTGCTCCGCCCCCATTCCTGCTCCTCCTCCTCCTCCTTTATCTTTTTTGCCACACAAACCACTCTTTAGGTTTGAGGGCTAAGGAATCTGGAGGAATTTTCTTTCTTTTAAAGAAACATACTAAATATATTACACAGCCCATTTCAAAAACTGAAATCAACAACAACATCCTGTTAAACCCTCCATTTTTCAATCTTTTATGAATTTACCATGATATTGCTTATTAATCCAGTTGTGAGGATTTTTGTTTAATTTATATTGAGATGTAATCTGTACCGAAGGCTATGGTCTAATTTTCATCAATAAGTGTTGCATGTTCTTACCTCTTTCAGCAAGCAAGCTTATGCCATCTGCATATTATTGGCTGTTAGGAAGCCTTTCTTCAATCTTGATCTCATGTTCTTCTGCACACGGTACCAGCATCTCAAATTATTTGCTACATATACAGATTGAATAAATATGGTGCATGTATGAGAAACTCTGACATACACTTTTCCTGATTTTTAACCCATACTCCCTATCACACTGTTTTTGCTGTATAAAGTAGAATTATAGGTCTGATGCAATGTTATGGAAGGTGATTTATTAGTAGATTAAGTACTTTAAAGTCTTGGGGATTGGTGCCAGTTTCAGCTCTGAGGATTAGAGAGTTACACCCAGACTTTCAATATATATCAATTCTCAACAATACATATCACTTTTTTCCCAGAATAAAAGAAATAAAATATAATAGAATTACCACCACATGGCTAATTGGGTTCCTGAAAGGATTGCAAGTAACATAATAGGTACTAGCCACTCGTCTCCAGTGCTGGTAGGTTCAATTTTTACAGCAGTAGTGGTTATATCCGTTTGGGTGAGAGAGGAACAATGTTGTTTGGTCCATGGTTAGTCACTATCCCAGCCAGTATGGAAACTTCATTCATGTGCTTATTTTACCAGAATTACAATAGATGAGAACTGATGCTACCTGATGTCAGCTGTCCCAATTTTTCTAAATACGTGGTCACTTAATGTTTTTCCATAGTGCATGTTCCTAGGATCAACTTATAATGGAGAAGAGATCGGTTCCGTTGGATTGGTTGAATGAGAATTTGGGCTGTGGTACTGTCACACCGAGACCTTGGATAACACCACGAGGGGATCTATAACTCCGGTGGCTCTTCAGAATTGTTCAGAGTTGTTCAGATTGGGGAAGGAGGACTGGAAAGTTATAGCACTGCATACAGCAGTTATTGGACATTGGATGTCCAGGGAAGGAGCATAACTTTAAAGATTGTGAATCTCTTCAGGCAAACATAATTCCCAGAGCAGATGACAGCAGAGAGCTTGCAGATTATAACCTTCCTCAAAATGGAGGGAAACAATCATTTCGTCCTAAAGAGGAAACTGGGCAGCACAGCACAACAGTCACGTAGTATTGCTGCTATGTGCCATTGAGTCAGTTCCAATGCCCAGCTACCTTGCGCACCAGAGAAGGAGACACTACCGGGTTCTGGACTATCCTGATAATCATTGTGTACAAGCCCAATTTGTGCAGACACAGGGTCAATCCATCTCATCAGGGGTCTTCTTCCTTTTCACTGACCCTCCACATTACCAAACCTGATGCCCTTTTCCAAGGACTGGTTCCTTCTGATAACACCCCAAAGGATGTGAGATGGCCCCTGCCATCCTCCTGTCTCAGGAGCATTCTGGTTGTACTTCTTCCCGAACCGATTTGTTTGTTCTTCTTTCAATATTCTCCTCCAGCACCATAATTCAAATAGATCCATTCTACTTTGGTCTTCCCTATTAATTAATTAAGTATTACTAATGACCCCACTTTCACATGAGGTGATTGAGAATACCATGGCTTGGGTCAGGTGTACAATAGTGCTCAAAGTGGCATTTTTGCTCTTCACTGCTTTTTAAAAGTGGTCTTATGCAGCACATTTGACTAATGCAATACGTTATTTGATTTTTTACTGCTGTTTCCAAGAGGACTCAAATAAAATGAAATCCCTGCCAACTTCAATCTTTGCTCCATTTATCATGCTATCTATTTGTAAGTATTTTTGTTTTCTTTACATCAGTGGTTCTCAACCTTCCTAATACTGTGACCCTTTAATACAGTTCCTCGTGTTGTGGTGACCCCCAACCATAACATTATTTTCGTTGCTACTTCATAATTGCAATTTTGCTACTGTATGAATCAGGCTATACCTATGAAAGAGTCGTTCCACTCCCAAATGGATCTCGACCCACAGGTTGAGATCACTGCTTTACATTGAAGTATGATTCATCATTAAATGCTTATGTCATCCTAATATTCAGCAAACAAGGGTATATCATTTGCAGATCCCAAGTTATAAATACGCCTTCCTCCAATCCTGATGTTTCCTTCTTCATATTGTCCAGCCTCTTGAATTATTTCCTCAGCCTACAGGTTGAAATATGGTGAAAGGATACAAGCCTGACACATAGTTTTCCTGATTTTAAACCATGCAGTATGCCCTTGTTCTGTTTGTATGACTACCACTTGTTTCATGACCAGATATATGCACTGTGATATTAAATGTATAGAGTCTATCTATCTATCTAAACTAGATACATTTGTATTATGGTTCGGGCAAAGTATATTGAAAGTACCATGGAGTACCAAAAGGACAAATAGATTTGTCTTGGAAGAAGTGCAGCCGGAATGTTCCATAGAAGGGAGGAGAGTGAGAGTTCATCTCACATACTTTGGACAGTTATCGGGGGAAAAGCTAGTTTTTGGAAAAGGCCTCATGCTTGGTAAAGTAGAAGGATCGCAAAAAGAGGAAGACCTTTGAAGAGATGGATGGTCACAGTGGCTGCAACAGTGGGCTCAAACACAAACACAATTTGAAGATGGCCCAGGCTAGGGCCATGTCTCATTCTGCGGTACGGTGGGTCGCTGTGCGGCAGAACCAATCCGAACAGATCAGTGTAAGGACCAAATTGGAAGTTGCCAGATAGGCAAATGTTTCCTCTGAGTGGAGAATCCTACGTGTTTAATGAAAATATTTTTTTTTCCTTCTCAGGTATACTATTAAACTACACTTCGTACTCTACAAGAGGTTAGACATGACTATTCCATCAGAGTTTTGGCTAACGGAATACAGGTCAAAATGATGGGACCCATTTTCATGCCTGACCCATAAAAGTCCCATAGTTTTCTACTTATGTTTCCCCACCCATAAGCAGAATGAAGGGCATTTTAAGAACCCGAAGGAGAGGTGAGTCACACATGGAAGGGAATAAAAGCAAAATCATAAGCATTGGTCTGTAACACAAGCTGCAAATAAATAAACACCTATTATTTTGATTCCACATTGAAGTGGAAGAATGGCACAGCGCTTCTTTCTGTTGTACATTGGGTCACTATGAATTGGAACAGGCTTGAGGGCACTAAACAACCACCACAACAACGACAATTTGAAGTCACAGAGAAGTGAGTACTCATGAGTTCAAGCAACCAAAAATAATTCATACCTCCTTGATTGTCGAAATGTTCAATTGAGCATCTAAAAAAGTTAACTGAAAAATAAGGAGCTGATGCCAGGGCTTTACGTGGAGAGCAAGTGTTTTGAGAATGATGAGGGCAATGAATGTACAAAAGGGCTTTATGCAATTGATGTATGTGTGTATGTATTGTGATAAGAGCTGTATAAACCAACAATAAATTATTAAAAATAATTTTTAAAAATTAAAAAGTTAACTATTGTGGATTTACAGAAATTAACATATTCTATTTTATTTTTTTATTGTTTCTTGAAAATCAAGTTATAGAACAACTTATCCCAAATGAAAATATTCCAATGTACAAGCATGTAGAGAGTTTATATTTTGAAGGTTAGTAATTTTATAGTATATTTAGGACATACAAATACTTATTTGTGAAAAGAAGAATGTGACATTTGCAACACCTACTTGTATAGTGTTGATTACAAAATTCTGTGGCACTGTGATTTCCAGTGACCTTTGTATATATGTATATATATATATAAAAGAATACAAATGAGAACACGATATTATTTATCAAGTTTCGTGGAGAATATGTCAGTGGACAGGTTCGCTGCTATGCTGTTTTCTGTATATAAGCCAAGGTTGACTCTAGGTCTTTTATACTCTTTCTGTCGGTGTAACCTTGATTTAAGAGACTATAACGGTGTTTAAGTGGTTACGTGCTCAGCTGCTAACGGAAGGTCAGTGGCTAGAAGCCCCCAGCTGCTCTGTGGGAGAATGCCGTGGCAGTCCGTTTCTGTAAAGATTACAGGATTGGGAACCTTATGGAGCAGATCTACTCTGTCCTGTAGGGTTACTATGACTCCGAATTGATTCCACAGGGATAACTTTTGGTTATAGTGCTGTTTATAGCCAATGGTGATTATACATATTTGATATTAGACTCAATTCCCAAGGAAAACATATTTCCATACATTTTATTTCAATCTAAACTACATTGTCAATTTGGAGTGGAGTGGAGTCAATTTCTTACTCTAATATACCAGTATAAAATGTTTTTAATAGCTACAGTTCAATAATCTAAATGAAATATTTTCCAATATACTCAGATAACCGATATTTATAATTCATTTGAGCCTGGTAGCTTCAATAAAAAAAAAAAAAAAAAGCTTATGGAGTTGTGCCCAGGGGGTGGGGTGGGGGCTGACCCTATTTTTATACGTTTAGTTATTATTTTTTGTTTGCTTGCCATCAAAGAATGACTTAGTTCTTATGTTGTCAGGTGACCTTGATGCTTGGTTTCCTGCCTATTTACCCAGGTTGACTGTGTCACGCAAAAGATAAGTTTGTCAGGAAGGACTTGGAAATTTTAAGGAATGTCTTCCAACAAAATTAACCCAGTCAAGGTCAAACTTTTTTTGAGGTAGAGGAGGAGATCTCCACTGAGTTTTAGGATCTGACTAAATAGGTTTGAGACTTAAATGTCAGGCAAATTCTTTGGAAAACAAGCTCATTTGAGAAGTCCCGAGCTGCCAGCTGTTGAAAAATAAACCATTCATTTCCTGCCTGTGGAGACTGGCACAGGGAGCTCTCCCTGGTGCTGCTTAAGAACTTGCCTAAAGACTGCCTCCTGTGATCTGTTCTTGAATATTACTCATCTGGTCTTTCTCTGGTGGCTTAGTGGTTACACGTGAGACTGTACAAGGCCAGCAATTCGAAACCAACAGCCACTCTGAGGGGGTGGGGCAGGGGAAGAAATGGCTTTCTACCTCCTTAAAGAGTTACAGCCATGAAAACCTACAGGGGCAGACTCTGGAGGGTCACTATGAGTTGGAATCCCAAAGTGAGTGAGTGAGTGAGTGAGTGAGTGAGTGAGTGATCTGTCTCTAGACTCTCCTATGTAAAAAGATATATCTATTGTTTCTTCCAATCCCACTAAATATCTTGAACAACCTTGTTACAATTGTGAGCTGATCAGATTCTAGACACATGCCAAACTCCAGCTGCCACCCCAGACTACCACTTGATGGTCAATTCCTTTCTCACGTATTTACACTACAAAAACCCAAAGCAAAATGTACTGAAAACTAAGGTTATATACATTTTTTTCTTCTGAAAAACTTTAAAAATTATTTGTTTAAATATGCCAGTTTAGTTAGCAAGGGATTTGTACTATCAAGGCTGGAAGAGTAATATACCTACTAAGCCTAAAATTAAATAGATTTTTTTAATAGAGAAGGACAAAGTAATACAAAAGTCATTGAGTAATCAAAGTGAATTGGAATTCAGACTTATCATAAGCAACTCTTATATTTCATATGTCATGTTTGCTTTTAATTTTTATAAGAATAGGGAAAAATTTTTGATATGGAAGTGTGTTACCAATTGCCAATATCTACTTCGTGTTTTTTTGAGTTAAAATAAGTATGGAGAAATAATTCTTCATTGTTAGTATTAGTGGGAAGAAAACTCAAGCCTTATGAACTGTAGTCATTTGGATAAGGAGAAATCTATAGTTCTATGGAGTGTTTGTGACCTTGAAATAGAGAAGACACAAGAATAGCACATAACTATGACAGGAAGAATGCTATGAAAGTAGAGAGAAAGGTGCTATTTCCTCTGCGTGGGGATATAAGAGAAGGTTTCATGAGGCACTTAATCTAGGTCTTGAAGGATAGATATGATTTCTGGATGTGAGAGTCATGTGGATGCAACGTTTTGTAATGCCACTGGTTACCAATATGGGCTTGGCTATTTGTTTTGTAAAGTGAGTATCTTTTATTCCATGTGCATCCCTTTAATATACCGATTGGAAAATCTTTTTGATTCAGAAAACTTTTTGTCCTGTTAACAATATCTAGGTCATTATAATTAATCTTAAATTGTTCACATACATTCAGTGATTAATCTGGAGATGGTTGAAAGGCATGCCAAATAAAGGGTGGATGAATTGAGGTTGAAAAACATCAGTGCACACTTGTGACACAGTGAGTAGGTAGTGTAGTTGGAATGTCAGGTCCTTAACACACTAATGGGAGAAAAGGTAAGGAACATATACACTGGGAAGAGTGTTGGGGGTCATAAACCCTAAGACAGTTGTATATCCAGTCAGCTAATTGACACAAGGAAGAAACATAGTTTTAGCAGTAGGTTGTGAGTGAAGCAATTCTGGAAGCATGGGTGCGGATTAGAAGAATATTATAATGTCTGAGGTTTGCAATTTCCAAGGCATAGTCTAGATGGGTTGTCTTTAGAGATAAAATAGAGACAATTAGTGAGAAAGACATTTAGAAGTTAGAATAAAAGCTGATGAAAGTGATAAGATAAAATGAGTTTTCATGGGCAAATAAGTCAAAGATGACCAATATATATTCTCTCTTCTATTTTCTTTCGTGACAGACATTTGTTTGGGCTTATTATTCAGATTGATCCCTATCCCTGCATCCCACTAGTATCATTTTTTAAAAATGTACATAGTATTTTCCCCTGATTTTAAGCCATTGTTCTACCCACACTCCTAGACATTTGAATCCACTCAGCACCTGCATCCCACTCAAACAAACTTAAATGTACAAATAATACCGTCTGCTTTTATCATGCGAGTGAGTCATCACGTGAATCATCATGTACTAGTAATATGCTGTGTCTCTACATACCTGAACTTGTAATCAAATATTCATTATAATTACCTGCAAAATTCCCCTTACAAATATCATTTGAATTGAAAATACTGTGTAATCTACTAGCAAAAAATCTAAGTGGCTTCAGAGTCTGAATGAGAGGAGGTGGATTGGATTTCAGTATTAATTGATGCTTGCATGTGTTTGTATATAGACAGAGATTTCTGTCAAGAAGTTGCTTGCACAGTTGTAGAAATAGGTAACTCCAATCCAGTTCAAATCAGGCTTCTCCTAACATGTGGAAGTTAGTCTATTCCTATGAATAGGATGCAGAATATAGAGGTAAATGAATATGAAGTCAGCCGAATGAATCCACCATTGGTATCCACTGATGCCTCCTGGGATCGGCAGCAGATCAAGGAACCAGACACAGGATCCAACTCCAGCAGAAGACAGGGCCCAGAGAGGATCTCATTCTCCTCGATCTCTCTCTAATACAACAGACCACACCCCCAAAGAGGCATCATCAACCTGTGACCTGATGAATAGGTAGGGCCCCACTCCTACCCTTAACCAGGAGTGTCTAGTTGACATAATCTCTAACCATCACAGACCACCCTTTTAAACTTGACATCTGTACACAACTCTCTAACATTACAATACATAATCACCAAAGACAATAATAAAATCATACTTGCACCTACACAATTAACATGCGTAAAACTCAGAATGCACTAGCTTCATTTTCATCTTCTATTTTATGAGTAAACAAAAGAAAAATATTTGGTGCATACATAAAAATAGGAATTACTTATAATAATTACAATCCTCATTTCTGCAGTTGGTCACATGCCATAGCTGGTACTTACAACTACCTCATTCCTTTACCCAATCTGTTTCTTTTGTCCTTAGTGAGTACCTTGGCTGGTCGGGTGCATTGCCTGGTGGGGTGACCCAAACCTTCATTCCTTAAGAGTCTGGACTATTAGGAGTCATGTCAGCATCGGGGTGCTGTACTGTATCATTGACTTTAATCACAGGAGTAGATTATAATCTGAAGTCGAAGGAGGGAAAGGTATCAGAGACTAAAATGTGAAAATCTGGTTTGCAGAAGGTTGTTGATGACAGTGGAAGCCCAAGATACATTTATGGAATATACATCGGTGATTTCCCTCTGTCCAAAATAGTGGGATGGGAGCAAAGTGGCGACTAAACAGTGCATTGGAGAGATGACACAATGCTAAACCTAATGTGGACTCTTAAAACCTTGTCGGTTGATCATCCTCTACTGCACGTTAGGTCAGCTCAACATTTTATGTATTTTTTTGGTCTTTTGTTTGTTCATTTATCTCAAAAGTGTTATGTCATTGGGGGTCACCCTCTAGAATTTTTGTAATTTGTTTTTTCTGTTTCCAATATATGAAACCCAGGATTGATGAACTTATAATGACAGCCAGTAGAATAAGGGTTTCGGGGTGTGTGTGTATGTGTACAGTAGTGGGGGGGGGCAGAGGTTGGGGGAGGTCAAGGGAGCTGATGTCAAGGAGTTCAGGAAGGAAAAGAATGTTTGGAAACTGTGCTAGCAATTGTACAAAATTGCTTGATGTGATTGAACTATGGAATGATATGATATATATATTAACTCCCAATAAAACGGTTTTGGAAAAAAAAAAGGACTTATTCTCTTTTACCACAATTATATAAAACTAATCCAATTTCCTCTTGGTAATCAGGGTGAATTACAATACTCAGTAGAGTAATACTTTTTTATGCCTGCTGATACAGAGAAGTGAGGAGTTCCAAGTAGCCAGGAGGCATTCCTAACTTCCAGTTCAATGGAATCGGTGTTGTATCTCCAGATGGGAGAATTCTCCCCTTTGGAACGAAAACCTCCAAACCTGAAGAGCAGAGAGTTGCAGAGACAGGAAGCAAAAAGTGACAAGTGGGTCACTAAGACTAAGAGTGAGTAGAGCCACTCCCATTTCCACCCCTTCGATCCTGGTCCCATGAGCCCTGACTGTAAGAGAAACCGCACCCTATATTTGACACTGGTGCTCAATTGCAGAAGTACTCAACATAATCGAATTTCGATACAAAATGTCAAGACAATTTTGCATCGGAGCTAGAGCAAAACATCAGAACCTGGCCTGACGCAGCACGTGATCTTTGTCAACAAGAGCAGTTCGTGTTTCGGTCACTCAGCATTAGTTGGTGTTGTTAGTACGTGTTGTTTAAACCTTTTGAGACTGTGTTCTAAGCGTTTTGCTATAATTTTATTAGTTTTTGTGGCGTTTTTAGATTAAAAAACATGGATCCTAAGAAAGGGGATTTTTTTGAAATGAATCATCAAAAGGAACCGGTTAACCATGTTATCGATATTATTGATGATAATTTAGTAAACCCTTTTAGAAAACAGTTAAAGGAATGCCAACAAAAGACCACATTAGAGAGGGTTTTTATTTTTTATTTTAAGAGAAAGCCAGTCAGGTCCTAGTGAAAAAAGGCAAAGGAGGGAAAAAAACTCCTGAAAAGCAGCTACCGGTTGATTTTATGGGAAGGGATTGCCCTTCCCAACAATGACTCTTTCTCCATCCCTCCTCTCCACATCTGTGTCCACAGATCCAGATC
>NW_022111373.1:102645962-102657999 GCF_000313985.2 Echinops telfairi
ATGGATTGTGATGAGTTCTACGAACCCCCAATAAAATGATTTAAAAAAAAGAAGGCAAGGTTAGGGTAAAAACTTGGAGGTTGTGAATGGATTAATCCATTTTAAGTTTTTTCTAATGGGAAAAATTGATTCGGAACTCGAACTGCATCACATCTCAATGCTCCTTCTAGAACGGATTAGCATCAAGGTGCAGGGTTCTACTGTATAGCCTACTGGAGAACAGCACCCCAGCCTTGTAAGGTGTTGACACCAAGCTGACTGTGTAACTGTGTCTTCAGAAGTCCATTCCATCGTTCTATCAAGCCAGATGCTTCTGGATTATGGGACACATGGTAAAATCAGTGGATTCCATGAGCACTGGCCCACTTCCACACTTAATTTACTATGGGGTAATATTTTCACTTCTCCTGTTATTGATTAAGAAGATCCTAGGCATGTGGTATTTTTTGCTCCAACTCAAGTAGTATGTTTAGTTTTTTAGTGTGTTTCTCTTCCAGTAAAGGATTTATGGAATAGTTTTGACTTCAAGAAAATACTCAAGTTAATTAGGCATTGAAAAATATATATCACAACATATAAACAATAAAGTATGGAAAACATTTGTTCCACAGTTTGTAACTCTTTTCCAAGATTTAAGGAACCAATGGACATAAAACAAAAACTACTGGAGATTGCAAAGGAAGCTAGATTTAATGAGATAGTGAAAATATTTGTGGTAGTCAGAGTTTAAGTCAACTTGAAGTTGTCTGAAAGTATAGGGGTGGATTCCAACCTGCAAAACAGCCTGGTGATGCCTCCTTGTAGATATGGCCTGTTTCTAAGGGAGACACTGGGGACATCTCCTTCTCCCATTTCACCTTCCTCTTTGCTAGGACTTGATGGGTCACCCACCTGGAGAGCTGTTAGCACCCTGATATGTTCCTACTGAACTTGGATCCACATAACTTTGCACGCAGCAGCCTATTATCTCCCGGCTTTCTACTTCTCTGTTTTGCATCAGCAGCTTGCAGCCACATGAGTCTGAAGAGTCTCTGTCTAGTATCGGACCTGTCGATTTGAGTTGGAGTGTGCTCAGACAGCTTCTTGATATAGTATCACTCCTTTGTAGAAAGTTCATTCTTATACATATATGAGTGTCATTGGTTTTGTTTCTCTAGACAACACAATATTAAAGAACCTATAGCCTTTATAGCAAATAATTACAATTCATCTGATTGAGGGCGTCCTCTTTTTCAATCACCATCTACCTTACCTAGCATGAGGTCCTTCTCTAACGACTAGCCCCTTCTGATGAAATGTCCACAATAGGTAAGACAAATTCTTGCCTTCTTACTTTAAAGAAGCATTCTAGTTGCTGTGCTTTACAAAGAGAGTAAGATTTATTTGTTATCCCAGTATTTTCAATATTCTGCACAACCCAATAATTTAAATTTATTGTCCAGATTTTATTTGCATATGAGGTGATTGAAAATGCTAAGGATTGGTCAGTGGCACTAGGTTAGGCTGGGTTCTCTAGACAAGTAAAACCAGTACTTGAGCCTTTGACCCACTGAGCAATCAATTTGTATATTGTGAACAAGCAAGCAAGCAAGAAAGTGCAATTGCTATCAAGGCAATGGCTCATGTTATTGTAGAAGGGGTGATTCCAGTGCCTTTTGAGTCCCTAGATCAGATAGTACCTAGAAGCTTTTCCTGACTCACATAACTGCAGGAGCTGATGAAGCAGGAAGTGGGAAGAAGCAACAGGAAGCAGGAAGAGGAAGAATGCAGGCTGATGTTGCTCAAGTCCAAAGAATCATATGACTCTGATGAGTCCGGTGCAGAAACTAGCAGGAAGAAGCAAACACGTTCTCCACAGGATCTAGTTACATAGGATTTGTACCAGACCCCTGAGGAAGCTTCATCAGGGCTGTGGCCTGAGAAAGCATGTTGCAGTCCATCTGAATTCTCCCACTGCTGCCGTGGAATTACTTTCAAGTTAGGTTACATCATGGGAGATGATGAGGCCAAACCACTGAGAATCCTGGCCCAGTCAAAGTGCCACCAAACCTATCACAGGCCCTTAGTCCTTGTGACTTATTTTCCTTTTAACACTTTAAAAGGGTCTATTGTAATGATTTGTAGAGAGATGAGACCTCTCATGCCCTGTTGGTGGGACTGGAAAAATGTGCAACCACTGCAGACAGCTGTATGGCACTTCCTCAAGCGAATAATAACAGAAGTACTAGATGAGTCAGCAATCGCTCGAATGGCATAGATCCTAAAGTCATAATAAGAAAATCATGAACAGATATAGCACATTCATCATGGCAAGAATGTGGGAACAATCTAATGCTGGATGGTGGAAGAATGGCTAACATTTGGTACCTACATACAATGGAATTATATGCATCACTAAAGAATAATGATGAAACTGTTGAGTGCTTCATGACATGAATTTGGAAGGTATTATGCTGAGTGATGTTAATCAATCGCATAAAGAAAAATGCTCTATGAGACTATTTTTATAAAATAAAAACCAAGGAAAATGTTTTTCATATCAGAAGAAATAGGCCGATGGCTAGGGGAAAGGGGAGGGATAAAAGAAGAATGGGGAAACAAAATTAAATTTAAAATGAAAACATTTTTAAAGTGTCATGTTTATTATATCATGAAACAAATATTAAAAGATGGATGTACAGCTCAACTTCACTACTTTCTTAGCAGCAAGAATTTACGTCCACATAAAAATTACTCCCCAGGAGTTTTATTTCACTTCCTACTCAGACAATTAATCTTGACTTGCACCTTTTGCAAGTTTTCCTTCATTTGTGTGTCCCAAGGTTCTGTCTTTGCACCATAATCATTCAGTTTACATTCAATTTATAGACTTCATTAAAGTTTCTCATTTTTGATATCTAGCTAAGGTCTATGTTCAAACCTAACCTTATACCCTAAGGATTTCTTGTACTTTGAATTCAGTTACTTGTATTATGCACACAAAGAATTTGTAGATAATAAATATAGAGCATTTTTCATGTGCGGAATCCCTGCATCTAGACAGCAAACTAATTTTGAAACCAGTAGCCACCATTTGTGTAAACATTGAATCTGTAAATACATCATTTGAATATACAGACACTTTATGATTTAAGAATAAATTGTGATTTATTTTTTATTTTGTGATTTATGAATAAATATTTTTAAGTTGTGAGTTGTGAAAACATGACTTGCTAAACTTGAATATTTTCCTGATGGAAATTATGTCTTAAATAAGAAAAAATTGCCAATTTTTGTAAATCATAACTATCTTCATCTTTAAAAAATTGAAGACTGCTTCCCCATTTGCAATGTGTGTCCTTTCCCTTAAACATTATTTTCACAGAGAATTAGAACAGGAATTACTTTAATTATCTATACATGTATAGATTTTATATTAATTCCTCCACCTTTACAGAACTGCATACAGATATCCCTTTAAAAATTCCTTAGTTTGACTGTTGGCAACTAGTCAATGCTGAGCCAACTTCCTGCAAGAGGACATTATTCTGCATGTCCTTGGAGACTGGATAAAGTGTAATGCTTTACTTAAAAATCTAATTAAGTTTAGATTAAAATTCTTTGGGTTTTTAATAGAGGAGGAAGCATTTTCGTGCCCTTTTCCACTTAAATGTTATATTTGCCAGCCTGTCTGGACCAAACCACCTCCATTTAAAGGGACTAAATACTGTTATTTTAATGTTGGCATTCAGTCTGCAACCTTCAAGAGAACTTTTTAGGCTTTTTCCTTTACAGTTTGTTTCGTTTAAGTTTGTGTAAAGGGTATAATAAAGCAAATAAGATGCTTTTTGTCATTTACTATTGCTCAACACCAAAACAGTACTATTCTTTTCTAGAACTGGCAATTATAAACACAGTAAATGTAGACTCATCGTCAAGAACCTTTCTGTCCTAGCTAGCTGTATATGTTAATAGAACTCTAGGAAACGATAGTGGTAAATGCTCTTTTCCAATCACCCTACCTTTCTCTTTTCTGCTCCCCGGGCCCTGGTTCAGTTTTAAGGCCTAACTTTATGACTGAAAATTCACCAACAAACCTCATTCATGACTATAACAGCTGGAGTCTTACAGGTCACCCTCCTTCCTATTTCCTGCTTGGCTACTTACCTCACTGCCTTCCTTTTGAAAGATGGGAGCATTCACTGAGCTTGAAATATATTCAGCTGGAACTCTATACTCACTGGCTGTTGTCACTGGTCGTCATGGGGGTGATTCTGGTCCTGGATACCCAGTATGTACTGAAGTTCACAGCTCCATTGGGTTTTCCAGGTGCCTGTGGGTGGTTTTGAACTTCTAGCTTTCTGGCTAGTCGTCCAGAACTTAACCATTTTTGTCACCAGATTCCTTACAGTCAATAAGCTAGATTCATTTTACTCACTTCATACATTTCTTCCTTCATACAGCTCCTCCTTTTCTACCTCAGATTCTCACAACTGGGAGATATTTAATATATGTTATAATTTAATATTATTCCTACTCAAGGATTTTAAAAAATAAACAATCGAAATAGTCACTAACTTGTATAAATATGTGTTCCAGGAACACATAAAGTCATAGACCTGAGCACTTATTGAACATGAACTAGTGTGTTCAATATGTCTTCAAGGTAGGTGATTTATGCTGGTCATTGTGACTACATGAGGATAAACATTTCTGCACTAAATGTTTCTGCCAGTTTTTACTGGATAAAACCAGTAATATTTAATTTTGGCTTAATTGTATATCGGGTTAATAAAGCCCTTCAAAATGTGTTTATTTTGCTAGTTTATATATGCTGTAGTGTGTTAGTCTGGGTAGACTAGAGAAATAATTCCAGAGACACTCAAATGTATATAAGAAAGAGCTTTATATAAAAAGTACTTGTATATTTAGAAAACATCCCAGCCGGTTCAGGTTAAGTCTGTAAGTCCAATATTAGCTCATCTGCCTGGTACCGATCTATAAATTCCTCTTCAGACTCACACAGCACATGCAATGATGCTGAATGCAGGAAGATCACAGGCCAGTGGGTGGAAAGTCTTGTGGAAGTTTCTCAGCGCAGCCATGGATCTCCATGTCCCTCCTCCAGCTCCAGGGCTCTGGTTCCATCAGTGTAGCTCCATGTGTCTTGTCAGCAGGAAGACCAAGCAGAGAATGTGGGGCTGGCCTCTAGTGAGCTATTTATCTCCTTAGCACCTCCAAATGAGGTAATCAAGATGCGACCTGATTGACAGACTAAACTCCACCCTCTACTCTTAATAGTCTGAAGTGGACATCAGATTATGTAACTACTACAATTTTAGTCAAATGATCAATGGGACATAGATATTCTGAATTAATTGTTATTTCTTCAAGAATTGAAAGAAAAAGATGGAATGTATGGAGCTGGTTGTTTATGAACTGCACTCCAAGAAATATTAATCCTTTATCTTATGTCATATGGGCCACAAAACACTGTCCTAATTCACACATTTACTATCTCCCAGAAGGTGTGCTTCAGTTCCTAACTGACTTGTTCCTTTAAATTTGAGCAGTCTCACTGTTGCTGACCTGGGAAGTAATCTCTTGTTTGCCTACCAATTCATCAGTGCTTTCAAAATACAGTACTTTAAAAAACCCCAACATTTTGAAAATATTTCTCAGGATTGTAGGTGTTTATTATATTTACCATATAACCTTTATCCCTAGAAAACTATGATTTAGCTTTCATTTAAAAGATATTACTCTATGATTTTAATGCTCCAGCTAGGAGGTTATGCATTTTGTTAGGTTCTAGAACATTTCTAAAATCTCTGTGTATTCAGATGAGAGTATCTTCCGGTATCTACTTACCTCTGTTGTTTAACTAGATGCATAAAATCACTAGAAAGTGATAACATACTTTTAGTGACTTGAAAATTATGTTGAATATATAAAAACTAAACATGAGAATCCTTACTTTCAAGTATGATTATATTTTGGCTTTTCCTCCAAGATTGAACTTTCGTAGTCTTTCCTTAGCATGACACTTAAGAGAGTTTGCAGACTATTTTTGTTTGTGAACTGTGATAGGTGGGTTTATTCTGCCAACCTGGCCAATGAACACAGGTAGGATTAATTGAAGGGCGGAGAGATAAATGGCTGGGAGAGCCTCATCTTTCTTGTCTCTTGCGCTTTGGTGATCAGACCAGTGTGCGGTTGCCTTAGCTTGTTCTCTGCCGCAATTTGCAAGCTACTCATCTCTGAGACACCTAACTGGTGGACTGTGTTGCTATAGTTTGAGGTTCCTTCAAGACCTGCTTCACCACACTATTGGAGTATACATCACATGAGCTGGGGACTGTCGGACCCTACCATCTGGCTGACTGTTGGTGACCTGCCTTGCTGTTTGCTGCCTGTGGCCGGATAGCCTGAACTGCTCTACAGAGGACTACCAGGCAGCCCTCCAGACTTGAAGGACTGCCAGTGTATTAGCTGTCTCATGGAAGTGAGTTGCACTGAGCCATTTGTACTGCTCTATAGATTAATTGTTTATTTCTTATGTTATCTATCTATATAAATATATATAAAATCATAAGTGTCATGGTTTTGTTTCTCTAGAGAACCATATCTAACATACTGAGTGTACACAATTTCAAAATATTACCTAATTTTCTTGTGCGAATTTGGCTTGAAATCCCGTAGACACAAGATTTGAACTGTCTCTGGTTTGAAATGAAATCCCTAGGGTAATGGAAACTTAGAGTATTATTAGGTTATATTTTATTCTATAATACCAAAAGACCTACTGTTCTGTAGTAGAAGATGGCTATGGTGGTTAAGATGTATGATCTTAAAATTAGTCAGATAAAATTCTAGGCCAAAATACTAGCTCATGACCAAAAAATTTCTGCAAATTTCAGTGACAAAAGCTGCTGAATTATAAAGATTTTTAAAAGATTGGGCATTCATACATTTATTGTGGAAAAGAATTCTACCAAACCAGCAAGTTTGGTCAATTTTCATGAACTTGAGTTGTGTTTGACATTTTTTCCCCATTCTAACCTTGAACTTCGACTGTGGCTTAGAATGATCAATAGTAATAGTGCCAGCTGGGCACCATCTGGTTCTTTTGGTCTCAAGTTACATGAGTGTGTCAGTCTGGTAGACTAGAGAAACAAATCCGTGGACACACATATGTGTATAAGAAAGAGATTTGTATACAAGAGCAATTGAACATTGAGAAAACATCCCAGCCCAGTCCAGATCAAGTCCATAGGTCCGATATTAACCCTATGTCTAAAACCAGTCTATAAAGTCCTCTTCAGACTCATGAAGCACATGCAGTGATGCCGAATGTAGAAGATCGCGGGCCAGTGATGATGCTGGATGTAGAATGATGCCGAATGTAGAAGATCAGCGCTGGCAGGGGTGTCTGCATCAGGGTGGGTCCATGTGTCTTGTCAGCTACTATGTCTCCCAGGGTGTGAGCAGAGAGAGAGTCTCTCCTGCCTCCAAGGAGGAAAGTGTCAGATTTCCCAGAATTCTCAGGAGGCCATGCCCACACAGAAGTCTCATTGGCTATCTCCAGTTTGACAGCCTAGACTCCACTCCTACACTCTTAATCCTTAAATTGACACCAGATTAGGTGGCTATCACAATGAGACATTCTGATACTGGCTCCATATTCTACAATAAATTTCTAACATTCAGGTGTTCATCCAAGGCTATTATTTTTGGAGGAAACTCAGTTAAAACATGGTATATAAAAAATGATTTGATTCTGAAATCATGTTCCCTCTATTATAAGTTTCTTTGATTTCTCTGTAATGTACAATTCATTACCTTTCATAAACTACTATCATATACAATTAACTTGTTCCAAAAATTAAAAAAAAATTTTCACCTTAAAATATTTTTCAATGACCAGGCTAAATTTTAGTATAACCTTAGTAATTGAAGAACAAAACCTGAGATTTCTACAAACATACTGAAAGGAATATTTTCCTGAAGACAATTGACTCTTCATGAGTCAGACTATCTTAATGGTTGTCAGAAGTTTATTAATTAGGATTTGGCTTAACTAACAAGTAATTACTGAACCCTGAGCTTCCAGCATAGAAACATACACATTGAAGTAAAGAAATGAAATAGTTGGTTTTTGAAGATCTTATTGTCTATGAGAGAGGCCAATCCAGACTACATGAAATACCTGGGGGGCAATATAAATGAACATACCAGAATATACAACATAATAGGTGTTACTTGAAAACTGTACATACATTTTTTTCCTTAAGAGTATATCAAGTTTTTCCAAGTGAATTTGGGATCATCCATTTTATATTAAAAATAGAGATTGTTCTATCTGCTTAAATGTAATACTGTAGCTATTTTATACATATAAGTTGTGCAAAATATCTTTTGGTAAAAACTGTTAAGCTACGATCTCTTCTTCTTAGCAGCAAAGGAAATAGATGAAAAATACATAAAAAGTTTGTCTCTGAAGTCAGATACTCATATACACCCAGGTTAAATGAATACAAGATAAATTGAAAAGGTTTAATAATTCCATAGATCCGAATTTATGAAAAGCAGATTTTTCACATTGCTCAGCTAGCTGGATGAATGTGCTGTGCCTTATGAATACTTAAAATGATTAACTCCTAAGATATCAATATTAAGAACATGCTGAACACTTAAGACTACACACTAGAAAATCGCTCTGAAAGGACCTGGTCTGCACTGTATTGACTTGAGCCGCCTACTTCATTTCCTTTATTAGTATACTAGACAGATTTGACTGAGCGGGAGGACACACGGTAGTTTTGGAGCCTCTGTTCAACTTCAGATAAGAACTCTGAAAATGAGAAAATGACTTGGTAAGGCCTCAGAGAAGGTGCGTTGCTGTCCCAGAAGCTAAGGGAACCCAGGCATTATTGACTGTGAGCTACATCCTGGACCACTTACGTCCAGGCCAGATTTTCAGCTTCTTTCACTATAAAAATAAAGAATAGATTTTTCTTAGGCCAGTATTCCAAGAAACTCTCTATTATTGTCTACTTTAATGTGTTTTCACAAACTTTATTACATCCTAAAATTTTAATGTAATATTTGATGTCTATTTTTTAAATAATATAGTTTCAAATAAAGCAATTAAAGCATGAGAATACCAGTTTTGTTCATATTTTGGTTGGTGTGCAAAATAGTATACAACACCTATCTATGGGTTTTGTGATTGAAATGACAGATTTGTATGCAAGTGCCATGTCTTGCCAAATCCATCTTTGAAAGAACTATTTTTCCTGGAGCAGTTACTGTCTGCTCTTAAGGTTTCCTACAGATGCAAGAGAAAATGTCCTCGTGCTTTCTGTTTGCCTACCTGTGGCAGCCATGATTGAATAGGGGAATACAGTAATGAAAAAAAAGAAAGAACTATTTTTCATTGTCCCCCTCTTTATTTTTGGTAATACACTCATTTTTGGAAATAACACATTGCCATCTTTTAGTAATCAGCTCTGGGGTTGATAAATCCTTCTATGAATTACTTAGTGTCTTCCAATTTCTTCCCTCTGATGAGTTAAAGTAAATTTCTTCTGGGTAAGAATTCTAATTTAAAGCAAATGTATTAGTTATATCTAATTTTATCCTTTATGAAGATAAACTACATTTTTATGTATTTATATATATCATACTACATTTTTAGGTAATTGTATATATCTTGGAGGAAGACATTCATGCCACACTGAAGACACGGTGGAAAACAAGCCCCAGGAATCGATAGAATACCAGTGTCGATGCCACGACACACAGATGCAGCTGGAACCACTCGCTCACTCATGAATGCCCAAAATTTTGGAAGACACCTACCTGGCCAACTGATGAAAAGTTATTTATATTTTTTCCCACTAAAAAGAAAGGTGATCCAACACAATAGAAATATTATCAAACAATATCATTATTATCACATACAAGTAAAACGCTGAAGGTAATTTAAAAAGTGGTACAGCAACACATCCACAGGGAATTAAAAAAAAAATTTCAAGTCAGATCCAAAAGGGGACATGGAATGAAGGATATCATTGCTGATGTCGCCTGTTTAATTGAGTTCCCCAAGGAATTTGACTGTTTAGAGCCTGTCCATGAGGAACATCGCATTGAATGGCCATTCTGGAACACAATTTGATGAAGATATGAAACCTGTACACAGACCAAGAGGCAATTGTTCAAACAAAACAAGGGTGTATTGCATTTTAAAATTTTTAAAAAGGTGTGCAACTATATACTTATTTAATATGTATGCTGATCAAATAATATGAAAAACGATTATATGAAGAAGAAGGTGGTGTTAGGATTAGACGAGGACTCATGAACCATTTGTCATTTGCTGATGACACGACCTTGCATACTGTAAGCAAAGAGAATTTGAAGCAGTTGCTGATGATGATAAGACGACAAACTTCAGTATGTCAACATAAAGAGAACACAAATCCTCAAAACTGGGCCAGGAAGCAGCACCATGATAAATGGAGAACATATTGAATTCACCAAGGATTTCACTTTACTTAGATCCACCGGTACTCAGAAAATCAAACAACACATCCTTGAAAATATAGCTTTAAAGTGATAAAAATCAAAGACGTCACTTGAAGGACTAAAGTACAGCTGATGCAAGCCAAGGTATTTCTTATTGTTTCATTTGTGTGTGAAAACTGGGCAGTGGACTTAAGGGACACCAAAGGAGAACTGATGCCTTTGAGCTATGATTTTTATTGAATATACCATGCACTGCTAGAAGAATAAACAATTCTGTGTTGGAAGTACAATCAAAATGCTCCTTAGGAAAAAAAGGAATGATCTAGGAAGTAAACCTATGGATAGACGTATAAGCATCCATCTTGTAGGGAAGCAACAAGTCCACATGGAAGAAGCACACCAGCCTGGGTGGTCATGAGGTGTCGAGTGAAAGAGGTATCAGAAGTTAAAAAACACCCAACCAATTCCATGTGAAGGGGTGTGGATGCAATAGAGACCCAAGGCTAGTGAAGAAAGGAAGATGCTCAAGGAGATGGATTGACACAGTAGCTACAACCATAGGCTCAAAGAATAATGACCATGAGGTCGGTAGAGGACTGGGCAGGGTTTCATTCAGTTGGTTGTAGGGTCTCTTTGAATCAGAACTGATTCTTTGGGACCTAATAACAATACATGTCTTATAGCAGAAATAATGGAAGACAATGGACTCATCTGAAATAACAATGCTATCACTGTTAGGAATTTTGAAAAAGAGTGCTGGTGGTGCAGTGGATAAAGCGCTCAGGTAGCCAAAAGAGCCTTGAAATTCCCAAACCTGTTTTACATCTACCATTATTAATGTCTGTGTGCTGTGGAATCCGACAGCTGGAAATGATATATATCTGTATTCAATGAACTCATCTTTGAGCTTGCCGGAAGTGTACCCAATAACATGTTTAATTCATCATGTTTTGTTTGTTAATGAATAAAAGGAAATTCAACAGACAGGAACTGAAAAATACTGTATAGCAGAAGTCTGATTGCCAAAGTCCTGGTTTGAACCCCTAGGTTAACTTGAAATTTATTTAGGAAAAAAATCAGTGCTTTTCAAAGGGCCTATTTGTTACAAATACAATATGCTATGATGCAATATTTCTGAATACATTTAATTTCTGGATTATGAATTAAAAAATATATATCAAAGGCTTTGCCTTTAAGAGATTGTGTTAGTCTGGGTATTTTAGAGAAACAAATCCACAGAAACATGTATAAGAGAGACTTTTATATAAAGGATAAGTGCACATCAAGAAAACATCCCAACCCAGTGTTGCCCAAACCCACAAGGCCAATATTAACCCATTAACCCATATGTCCGATACCAATCCACAAAGTCCTCCTCCATCTCACAAAACACATGCAATGATGCCGACTGCAGGAGAAAAGCTGAGTCAGTGAACGTGTAAACATCTCAGCGCTGGCAGGGGTCTCCACATGGCTGCTCCAGCACCCAGGGCTGCACTGGGGTAGGCCCATGCGGCTTCTGCTCAGG
>NW_022111373.1:102658427-102660139 GCF_000313985.2 Echinops telfairi
TTTTTTTTTTGCATAATAGTTATTGACATATCTTACACACCCATTCACATAAATTCTATTATTCAATCCCATCAGCTAGGGTTTATAATCATCAATGCTATCATCTCCCCTTTCCTCTCCCCTCCCCTCCTTCTATACCCTCAGGGAAACTCCACTCCTGTCACTGTCTCTGAGGGGTCATCCATCTTGACCTTCCTGTGCATAGACAATGAACATACACAAATCTAACATGATCAACGAGGTATAACACTCAAAAACCTTACTAGTATGGGAAGGAAATAGGAAAGAACTAGAGGATAGTTATGTGGTTCAACAGTACAATTGCGTACCCTGGCTTTTATCATCCATGCCGTTGTGGCCCTTCTGAGAGGGACTGTCCAATCATCTTGGAGGTGGATTTGGGTCTCTATTGCATCCACGCCACTTCACATGAAGTTGGTTGGTGTTTCTTAACTTCTGATACCTCTTTCAGTTGACACCTCATGATCACCCAGGCTGGTGTGCTTCTTCCATGTGGATTTGTTGCTTCCCTGCAAGATGGCCACTTGTTTAAATTAACTACAAGCCTTTAAGACCCCAGACGCTTTATCTTTTAATGGCCGGGCACCATCAGCTTTTTCATCACATTTGCTTATGCTCCCATTTTGTCTTCAGCGAACCTGTCAGGAATGTGACTATCATACAATGCCTCATTATTGGAACAAGCCATTCTTGTGCTGGGGCAAGATTTAAATAGAGGCCCAAAGTCTATCTGCTTCCTTGTTAAATATTGTGGTAGTTACATAATCCGGTGTCAATTTGAAGATTAAGAGTGTAGGGGGGGAGTCTAGCATGTCAATCAGGATATAGCCATTGTGGCCTCTGTGTGGGTATTGCCTTCTCATGAGGATTCTAGGAACTCCTTTATTTCCTCCTTGGAGGCAGGAGACACTCTCTCTGCTAACTCCCTGCGAGACATCTCTGTGGAGAAGACACATGGACAGAGGCTGATGGAGCCAGATCCCTGGAGGTGGAGAAGCCAAGTAGAGACCCCTGCTAGTGCTGAGATGCTTACAATTCCACTGGATCCACAATATTCCCAGCCTCTGGCCTGTGATCTTCCGGCATAAGGCGTCATTGCATGTGTTTCATGAGTCTGAAGAGGACTTTATAGATTGGTATTGGGCATATGGGCTAATATCGGAATTATGGACTTGATCTGGACTGGTCTGGGATGTTTTCTCAATATTCAACTGCTCTTGTATATAAAACTCTTTCTTTTTTTAAAGAAACTCTTTCTTATGCACATATGAGTGTCTATGAGTTTGTTTCTCTAGTCTACCTGGATATATATATATATATTTGCTCCCTCCTCCTACACTGTTATGTTTACCCATTATTCACCTTTCAGAAATTTCTCACAGATACAATTCAACTGTTCAAACAAGGCAAGAAAAGCCACACACTCCTCGCTATCAGTTAAAACACTTACTATTCTCTTGTACCTGTCATTATTGGTTCCGTGCTCCCCACCCCTCTCCCCTCCCAATCCCTCCAGGAACCATTGGTCCAGTTGCTATCTCCATAAGGTTGCCTATCCTGAATACCTTGTATAGATAAACACACCCACACACACAACCCAAAACATACATGAATCATGACATAGAGCAGATTAATAGCTCTATGTTAAAGAGAGAAAAGGACAAGTTAAAAACCACCAGTCCAGTCCCCAT
>NW_022111373.1:102660584-102670478 GCF_000313985.2 Echinops telfairi
TCCACTGGTCCTGAGGGGTTCATCTGTCCTGGGTTCACTGTATTTCCAGTTCCTATCTGTGGCAGTGTACATCCTCTGGTCCAGTTGGATATGTAAGGTAGAATTGGGATCATGGTAGTGGGTGGGGAGGAAGCATTTAAGAACTAGAGGAAAATTGCATATTTCGTCATTGCTATACTGCACTATGATTGGCTCATCTCCTCCCCACAGCCCTTCTGCAAGGGGATGTCCAATTTCCCCCAGATGGGCCCTGAGTCCCCACTGTGCACTCCCCCTCATTCACAACGTTATGATTTTTTTTTGTTTGTTTTGTTTTTGATGCCTGATACCTGATCCCTTTGACACCTTGTCATCTTTCAGGCTGGTGTGCTTCTTCCATGTGGGCTTTGTTGTTTCTGACTTAGATGGCCTTTTGTTTATCTTCCAGCCTGTAGGACCCCAGATTCTATATAATTTGACAGCTTGGCACCATCCGCTTTCTTCACCGCATTTGCTTATGTACCTGCTTTGTCTTCAGCATTCGTGTCAGGGTAGGCTGGTGTGCTTCTTCCTTGTGCACACACCCTTTTAGTCTTCAACAATCTTGTCCGTTGCTATTCTCAGTCAGGGATGGAGTGGCCTAGTACCCACTTGCCCCATTTATGTCTTTAGTCTCTCAGTGTGGCCCCCTTGTGAATAATCCACAACCAGTTCAGATGGGGTGCCAAGTTCTGCTCCCCAGGCCAGAAGTCTATGTTTGGGATTCATGGGGACTTAGTGGTTTCATGCACATCCCTGTTCTGTTGACTCCCATCTTGGCTTGCCACAGGTGGGTGGGTTAGATGGGCCACTCTCCCTGAATTGTATCTTCAGGGCTGTCCTGTGCAGCCCTGTCATCTAGGGACTGGACATCACATCTTGAGCTGAGCCAGTCCTGCTGTCATCTCTGGGAACAAGCTGTTCTGAACGGGAACATACCCTTTGTGAATTGGCACACCGGAATCCTAAATGAGGTCTACTCTTGGTCTTCCTTTCCTGTAGAAATATAAACAAGACATTCCCCTTGGATGAGTTAGTGCCCTGACCCCCGCCCCCCCCATTGCCATCGTTATTCTTCCCCCAACCTCTTTGAGCCTTAAAGGCTTATGAGGGGAGTGGGGGGTGGGGGGTGGAAGATGGCTTTCAGCACAAGTGCTATCTGCATCTGATGTTGATGACATGTGAATCATTGACACTGGCCTGGCTCTTGCCAGAATATCTGGTCTTCAGTCTGGAAACTGAGTGTGTTTTCCCTATGCCTGTTCCGTTGTTTGAATTTACCTCAGTGGAATCATGTTGTACTTGATTATCGTGTTGTTGCTTGGCTAACTTGACTCAGCATAATATCCTGCAACTCTGTCTAAGAAACGAGGTGTTTTAGGGATGCATACAAATCCATTGTGTGTATGTGTAAGGCTATTTTTGTATTCATTCGTGTATTCATGGAAATTTAGGCTGCTTCCAATTCTTTGTGATTGTGAACTGCATAGTGACGAACAATGCATAGCAGATGTTTGGTCATGGTATGTTTCTTATTTCTTTTGGGTATATGCCTAGTAGTAAAATTGCTGGGTTGTATGTTAGCTCAATTTCCATCTATTGTAGGTATCACCAAATTGCTTTCCACAGTGGCTGTGCATATCCACAAGACCACCAGTAGTGAATAACAGTTCCTGTCTTGCCACAACCCCTCCAACATTTGTTGCTTTCTGGTTTTTTTTTTCAATTGGGCTATCTTTGTGGGTGTTAGGTGGTACCTCATAGTTGTTTTTATTTGCATTTCCTGGATGGTTAATGATTGGGAACATTTTCTCATATGTTTTTGGCCATTTGGAATTCTCCTTTGTGAATCTTCCGTTCAAGTCTTCTGCCCATGTCCTCAATGGACTATTTACTTTTTTCTTGTTGTGAACTTGCAAGGTTCTGTAGATTTTATTAATAAGTGCTCTGTCTGTTATGTTGTTAATAAATATCTTTTCCCAGTCTTTGGGCTCTCTTATTACTCTCTGGATGAAGTCTCTCGATGTACACAAGTCTTTTAGCTTTAGTAGGTCCCACTAGACTATTTCATCTTCCTCTGGGTATATATCCTTCCTTATTTTCTGATAGCCCGAACTAAGGTTCTTAGCTTTGTCCCAATTTTCACATTGATGATCCCGGTAGTTTGGGGTTTTACCTTGAGGTCCATGATCCACCTTGATCTTATTCTTGTGTATGGAGTGAGGGAAGGGTCTTGTTTCATTTTTCTGCAGGCTTATGTTCAGTTTTTTTCCAGCACCATTGGTTGAAAAGGGCATCTGCCTCCTATTTAAAAAAAGCGGCATAAAAACAAGTTCAGTTGTCTATACGTTGCTGTTTTTATTTCTGATTTTCTGTTCATATCCATTCGTCTGAGTATCTATTGTAACGGGTTGTACAATACATTTTAAAGTCAGGTAATGTAAGCCTTCCCATTTTGTTTGTTCTTCTTGAAGAGTTCTTTGTCAATTCCAGGCTTCTTCCCTTTCCATATGAGGTTGATAATCAGTTATTCCATTTCTTTGAAGAATGATGCTGGAATTTGTATCAGAATTGCATTGAATTTATATAGTGCCTTAGGCAGGATTGAGATCTTTACAATATTGAGTCTTCTGATCCGTGAGCATAGGATATTTTTCCATTTGTGAAAATTCTTTTTTGTTCCTTGTCATAATAATGTTTTGTAGTTTTCCTAGTACAGATCTTTTGGGTATTTTTTTCGGGGGGGGGGGGGTAGGTATATCCCTAGATATTTCGATTTATGTTTGGCTAATGTGAACAGGCCTACCTTTTTGATCTCTTTTTCTGTAATCCCATCAGTGGTATAGAACTATCCGATAGACTTCTGCTTGTTGATCTTATATCTTGCCAGTCTATTATTTTCCTCTATCATTTCCAGAAATCCTGTTGTGGAGCTCTTGGGTTTCTGAATATATAAAAACATATTATCTGCAAACAACAATAATTTCACTTCTTCTTTGCCCAAAAGTTTACGTTTGATATCCTTCTGTTGCTTTATATTATTAGCAAGGACCTCCAGGATGATGTTGAATAGAAGTGGGGACAAGGGGCATCCTGGTCAGGTCCTTTTTTCAGTGGGAATGTTTTCATCTTTTCTCCATTAATTATAACACTGGCTGTTAGTTTTTCACATATAGCTTTTATTATGTTGAAGTAATTTCCTTCTAATCTTATCTTCTTGAGTGTTTTAATTAGGAATGGGTGTTGAATGCTGTCAACTATTTTTTTTTTTTCATCTATTGATATTGTCATAAGATTTTGTTCTTTTTCTTGTTAATGTGGTGGATAATGTTGATGGCTTTTCAGATATTGAACTATCCCTGCATTACTGGTATGAATCCAATTTGCTCAAGAAGAATTACTTTTTGGATATACTTCTGTATTCCATTGGCCGAGATTTTGTTGAGGATTTTTGCATATATGATCATTAGAGATAATTGGCCTCACCTGGCTTTCATACCAGTGTTATGCTAGCTTCATAAACTGTGTTTGGGAGTTTACTGTACTTTTCTATGTTCTGGATGCTTTATGTAGAATTGCTGTCAGCTCTTCTCTCTATGCTTGGTAGAATTCTCCTGTGAAACCCTCTGGGCTGGGGCTTTTTTGGGTTGGGAGCTCCTTCATAAGCTTATTTATTATGAAATCTCCTGTGACATTTCTATTACCAAGGTCATTGTCTTTAAGCTAAAGATTCCCTTTTTTCTCCAAATTTTGCATTTTAATTATCAGTAATTATCAATACATGTGTCTTGCAGGTGAGATCAATTTCAACCATGTAAGTTGTAAAAATATTCAATTTTTTCATAATTTATTTTAGTGGATGGTAAGTACATTTGAATAATAGTCATATTAGCTGGTCTTCACATAGATTTTATTCTATCACCAACAACATTGTACTGTAGCATATACTTTGAAAAAAATTTTAAGCCATTTTATTGGGTGAAATATTTTTAATGTTGTGTGTAACATCACACCTCTTTAATTTCCCTTACTGGTATAGTAGATAATATTATGTGATTCAACTTTGCTTATACCAGTGAACTTTGGCTCACTAATGATGATGGTGTCAATCTTCTAGAGGTTCATTTTGTCTTTATTAACTTCAAACTTTCCTGTATTTAAACTTTGTACAGTGCATGTTCTGATTGTCAATGGACACACATATTGTTTCCTGCTCATTTGAAGTTGTTCCACATCAGCAAATGAGGTCCTGGCAGCTTGACTCCCTCCATACCTTTAGGTCTACTATTCCTTGAGGAAGAAGCTCTTTCCTGGTAGTGTTTTGGGTTTCTCCCAACCTGAAGGGCTCATGTTCTTATCTCCTATCACAACACCAGATAACATTCCACTACTATCTGTAAGATTTTCACTGGATTGTTTTTAAGTGGATCTCCAAACACCTGTTCCTGGTGTTTCTGTTGGTATTTGGAATACCAGTGGCATAGCTTCCAGCATCACAGCAACATGCAAACCATTAGAGATATAATCAGTGTAAAATCATCAATATAAGCTTAAATTAATAATAATTTTCAGGCTGCTGATTCGAGGCCTTCTGTATATTTTATATCTACTGCTATAGAGTAAATTTCAGCTCATACTGACACTCTTTAGTGTTTCTGTGACTTTAAATCTTTACAGGAACAGATAACCTCAACATTCTCCTGTGGAGCAGCTGATGGTTTTGAACTGCTGACCTTTCAGTTAGCAGTCCAACATATAACCCACAGTGCCAAAAGGTCTCTGTATATTTTACAACAATATTTAAAAAGCCAAAGCTGTAATTAAAATACCAGGATCTATCCCCCAGGAACAGCAATGGGAGTAGCAATAACAAAAGGGTAGGGAGAAAGTGGGAGGAGAAAAGGAGAACCAATCAAAAGGCTCTACTATAACAACCTCCACCCACCCCACCCCAGGGGGAGGAACAACAGAAACATGGGTGAAGGGAGACAGTGGAGGGTGTAAAATATGAAAATTATAATAATTTATAATTCATTAAGGGCCAATGAGTGTGGAAAGTGGGGGAGGGAGGGGAAAAAAAGGAGATGATACCAAGGGCTCAAGTAGAATATTTTGTTTTGAAAATTATGGTGACAAGATATGTACACATGTGCTTGATACAATTGATGTATGGATTTTATAAGAGCTGTGAAAACCCCCAATAAAATGACTTATAAAAGATAAATTAAAAAAGATAAATATATATATCTTCTACCAGCGATAAACATTTTTTTAAGAGGGGGAGCTGCCTTGTTTATTTGCCTGAGGCTTAACCATCAGTTGGAGTGGGGGTGAGACTAGACCATGGGTTCCTAGATGAATATGTCCTTCTCCTTATCCAGTCTCTCACAGATAAGAGAAAAAATTCTATGACTTTTACAAAAGATCATGTTCTTCTCCCATTTATGGGATGCATCCCTCTACCTACATGATTAGTTTATCAATTTTATTTGACAATATTTATATGCCTACGATTGTGATGAAGTGCACTGGAAACACAAATCCAACAGAAATTCTTCTTCTGTCATAAGTGTGTTAGATGTTGTTGGGTAGGCAAAACCTGTATCTATAAGACAGCTAGAAACCACAATAAAGATGCATGTATCCATGTGATATACTGGGTGGAAATATTACACATGGGACACTGGAGAATAATGAAAATATCAAAACACAAAACTTCTGAAACATAGGTTTCTTATCTATAATATGGAGATACTAATAGTCATCTCACAGTATCGCTAAGAAGATCAAAGGATGCAATTACATATTCTAGCTAAGAGTTGCACACATTCTGTGCATACAAGCTTGATGTAATTAAATTTTTTAACCCAAAAATGATTTTTAGAATAGTTTTAGGCTTCTAGAAAAATTCAGAATAGAGAGTTCCCATATCTTCTCCCCCCTGGCCCAGGTCCACAGGATTCCTCTCTATTAACATCAAGTTTGGGTTACGGACAGAGCCCAGGTGCCATAGTGGATTACACATTGGGCTGCGCACTGCAAGGTCAGCAGGTGGAATCCATCACCCACTCTGTGAGAAAAGGCGGAGACTTTCTACTACGGTAGCTCCTTGTCAATGAACCTCTGTTGAATGATCTTCAGAAAAATTTTACTTGCACATGGTATCAATGATATTGTTCTATAATTTGAGCTTTCTAAGTGACTTTCTATAATTTGAGTCACCTTGCTTTTGAAGGAATACAAATCCTAATCTCCTACAGTCAGTTGGCCAAATAGATGTCTTGCAAATTTCCTGGTATAGATGAATAAGGGCTTCCGGTGCTTCATCAATCTGTCAAAACATTTCCATTGATATCCTATCAATTCCTGGAGCCCGGTTTTTGGCTATTTTCAGCGCAGCTTGAATTTCTTCCTTCAGCACAATTGGTTCTTATTCATATGCTACATCCAGAAATGGGGGGATATTAACCAGTATTTTCAATCTAGTGAATCTGTGTATTCTGTCCACCTTATTTTGATGGTGCCTGCATTATTCAATATTTTGACCATAGAAATTTTCAATATCACAATTTGAGGCTTGATGTTTTTCTTTATTTCTTTCAGAATAAGATATGGCCAGTGAGTTCTTCCTTTTTTATTTTTTTAACTTTAGGACTGTGCATATTTCATTATAAGAAATACATTACTTAAAACTGAGTCATGTCATTTTTAGGAAAATACAAGTTACTGAATTCCTTATTGATATAATCTGTTAGTCTGTTTGAGTGTATGTGAACTTATTTTTGTATTTTCTCAGATGGTGTAGAACTTTGTTGTATTCTCCTTTAAAAGTTGGATTCTTCACAGCCTCATTGTTCTCTTCACTTTCAACTTTCAGTGTCACTGATGAAAATTACTTCATGTAATTAAAAAAAATCTCTGATGTCCAATACTCATTGAAAAAATAATTTTCCAGCAGGTTGAAATGCTGCAAATGGACCAATAAGGTCTATAAGCCTATAAGGTTCAATAGAAATTCATAACAAGGCTTCTTGGTCACCTGACAAGGAAATTTATTTGTCAGGTTAATGTGTGCCTTCATTCCATCTATTTAGCCTCAAAATCACCTCAAGACCTGAGGTAGAAATCCCATTTAAAAAACTTCTATTTATCACATAGAAATAATTTAATAATGGCCACAGGAAGACACAATTAGTAGAAGGATGGGGAAATAGAAAGTTTTATGTTTACTCCTGTGGTTATGGCCAGGATACCTTTAAAGTGCTGCCAGTGGTCAAAGGTAAAAATATCCTGATAGTCAGTAGATCTAAATATCCTGATAGTCATTAGATCTAAATATCATGATGGTCAATAGATCTAAATATCATGATGGTCAATAGATCTAAATATCATGATGGTCAATAGATCTAAATATCATGAGAGTCAATAGATCTAAATATCATGAGAGTCAATAGATCTAAATGTCATGAGAGTCAATAGATATAAAAGTTCTGAAATGTACCATCAGGGTGGCAGGTCAATAGCATGGAAGAAATATTTCAAATACAAAACCAAGTCATAAAATACACACGTGAAAAATAAGATTTCCCAGAAAAGCATTTGGCTTTTGTAAGAAGAATTTGGTGTCAATATCAGTGGTCTTGAAGCACCTACTATTTAAGATCAAGGATTGCAGCCTTCAGCATGGATTAAAACTCAATGTAAAGAAGACAAACATTCTCACAAAAGAGCCAGTAGATGACATCATGATAAACAGAGAAAAGATCAAAGTTGTTAAGTATTTCTCTTACTTGGATCCACAATCAATGCTTATTGAAGCAGCAGGAGGAAAGAAAAAAGAGAGTAAAGCAAAATTATAACTATATATGTATATATATATATAAAGATAGGGGTACTTGTGTATATGTATACACACACACAACAAGGAAGCAGATAGACTTTGGGCCTCTACTTTAATCTTATCTCAGTACAAGAATGATTTGTTCTAATAATGTGGCAATGTGTGATACTCACCTTTCCAACACGATCACTGAAGGTAAAATGGGTGCATAAGCAAATGTGTCAAGAAAGCTGATGGTGCCCAGCTATTAAATGATATAGATAGCATCTGGGGTCTTAAAGGCTTGAATTAAATACATAGCCATCTAGCAGGGAAGCAACAAAGTCCACATGGAAGAAGCACACCAGCCTGTGTAATCATGAGGTATTGAAGGGAATAGGTGTTAGAAATTCAAAAGCAAGCAACCAAATTGACATGAAGGAAAATAGATAAAGTGGAGACCCAAAGACCACCTGTAAGGTAATTGGACAGTCCCTCACAGAAGGGCCACATGTAAGGAATGATATATCCAGGATGCAGTATAGCACTGTTGAAACACATAACTACCCTGCTAGTTCTATAATATTTCCTCTCCCTACTATTATGGTCTTAGTTTTACTTAATTAATCCCATTAGAATTGTGTATGTTCATTTGTATAATTAAGATCATTCAATGCATGAAATCCAAAGCAGATAAATCCTTTAGAAATACAAATTACATATCTTATTTGCAGAATAATATACTTTTAAAATGTACTTTTAGTATATTATTTGCAGAATCATATACAAAAAGTGCTTCATGAATAACGTCATTTGTATAACTTAAGATGCAAAAGTAAAGAATGTACACGTTAGAAAAAGAAAGAAAGTAATAGTAATGGGAGTAATGATTCTCTGAGGGTACAGAAAGAGAGGGGAGGGAAAGGGGACAGGGGGAACTGTTAGCAATGATGACTAGATAACCCCAACAGATGGTAGGTGATGGTGTATGACACAGCACAATAAAAAAGGGGAAAAAACAACAACAAAAATAATAATATTTAATATAACAACAAGGTTTCCTAGGGGGAGGGTGGGGATAAAGGGGAGCTGATATCAAAAAGTGCAAGAAGAAATAAAATGTTTTGAAAATGATGGTGGGGCAACATGAACAATCATGATTGATCTAACTGCCTGTTGATTGTTATAATATCTGTAAGAGCTCCTAATAAAATGGAAAGAAAAAAAAGATGCACTTCATTGGGTAAATCTGGTGCACAAAATCAAGGATATTACCTTTTGGACTAAGGTGTGCCTGATTCATGCTATGGTATTTTAAATCTTATATGTATGTGAACACTGTATAAAGAAAACCAAAGGAAAATCAAATGGTTTGAATTGTGGCGCTGGGGAAGAATATTGAAAGGACTGAGGCCTGCCAAAGGGACAAACAAGTCTCTCTTCAAAGTACAGAGCTCTCCTTAGAGGCAAGGATGATGAGACTTCCTCTTACATACTTCGTACACGTAGTCAGGAGAGGCCAGTTCCTGCATAAAGACACATGCTTGGTGAAGTAGAAGGGCAGCAGAAAAGAGGAATGCCCTTCAGCAGCTGGAAGGACACTATGGCTGCAACAATGGGCTCAAGCATAGGAGCCATGGTGAGGATGGTCCAGGAAGGGACAATGACTCATTCTGTTGTGCATAGGGTTGCTATGTGCTAGAACTGACTTGATAGCATCTATCAACAGCAACGATTTCTCATGGTGTCCCTTTGACATAATGACTTTATTACTACACTAGTCCAAAATATTTCTGCAGTAATGTGTGTTCATCCATCGAAGAGTTGCAATTTCTTGCCTCACATTACTAAGAAAGGAGTTTCTTTTATTGTTGTTGTTTATTTATTTATTGTATGTAGGGCACATACAACTCTTATCACAATCCATACATATATCAATTGTGCAAAGCACATTTGTACATTCATTGCCCTCATCATTGTCAAAACATTTGCTCTCCACATAAGCCCCTGGCAGCATGTCCTCATTTATCCCCCTCCCTCATGCGCCCTTGATAATT
>NW_022111373.1:102672525-102676560 GCF_000313985.2 Echinops telfairi
TTCAGTGCTGTCCTCTGAAATAAATTCTTCTGGGTGGAGGGACAGGTGTCCATGTAGTTGGGATTGGAGCTGGCCCCTCAGACCTCTCCACTGGTTCCCTACTCCATGCTGGCATGTTGCATTCACATCTTGGAGCACTGGGTTGAAGTCTGGTCCCTCTTTCCTGTGGAGATATAAGCAATACCCTCCCTTGGGTGGGTTAGTCACCTGTACCCCCCTACCTATTTCTTTTCTTTTGTTTTCTCCCCCCACCCCCTCAAAAGGAGTTTCTTTTAATACTGATACCTTTGTATTTTTGATATGTGATAAAGCCAGACTGATAATTTATTGACAATTTTAAAAAATTCAACTTTGGCAACTAGTATCTGTGTAATACTGTTATAACCTCTAAATTCAGTGTCCTTATTTACAAAGGAGAAAGAGAAAAACCTATCTCACAAGGGTATAAGAATCAAAATTTCAAAATAGGTAAAAATCCCTTTTATAATTGTGACAATATTTAGGTGTCCGGTAAATAGTATTCATGAAGGCTTTAAAAAAGGGTGTGATTCACATACACAGCTGTAGATACTACAATTCTTGCTATCACATATATATTTTTTTAATTCCAAGGCTTATTCACTTTGGGAATTTACTGGGAATGGGCACGGTTCCAAAGTCATGGAAAAAAGGAATGTAAAGATAATGGAATTTTCTACAACATTTTTTAAATCGTTTAAGGCCAAGTGAACACCATTAGAATTGCCATTGCCTAGGAAAATAGTAAACCAAAAGCAGTACCACATTCCTGGAGGGATTGCCGAGATCAGTGCCACCATCAATGACTTGAAGGTCGCAGGGGTGGGGATTCCTACCACATTCCCATTTAACTCACCTATTTGGCCTGTAAAGAAAACAGATGGATCCTGGAGAATGACAGTGGATTACAGTAAACTTAACCAGGTGGTGACTCCAATTGCAGCTGCCGTGATTTCATTGCTTGTGCAAATTAATAATTCTCCTGGTACTTGGTATGCAGCTACTGATCTGGCCAATGCCTTCTTCTCAATGCCTATCTCAAAGAACCACCAGAAGCAGTTTTCTTCAGCTGGCAGGGGTAAAAATACACTTTCACAACTCTCCCCAAGGGGTACATCAACTCTTCCACCCTGTGCCATAATTTAGTCTGAAGGGATTTTGACCACCTGTCTATTCTACAAAATGTCACACTAGTACATTATATTGTTGATTGGACCCACTAAGAAGGATGTATCAAAGATCTAGATTCATTGGTACAACATGTGCATGCAAAACAAATGATCCTTGAACTAACTACAAGCTTTTCTTTCTTGTTGTGTTTTGTTTTTTGTCATTGGCTTGTTGTTGCTTTGTTGTATATTGTCGCTTGGTTTTGCTCTGTCTTGTTTTTTGTGCATGTTAAACAGGAGGCACAACACCTAGCGGGCCTCTTCGGATTTTGGGTGTTCTATTTTGACCTATTTATCAAGTGACATGAAAGGCCTCCAGTTTTGAGAGGGGCCCCGAACAAGAAAAGGCTCTGCAACAGGTTCAGGCTGCGTGCAAGCTGCTTTGCCACTGGGACCAGATGACCCAGCTGACCCTATGTTGCTAGAGGTGTCAGTTGTAGATAGAGATGCAGTGTGGAGTCTTTGGCCAACCCCTATAGGTGAAGCACAGTGTAGATGGTTGGAATTTTGGAGTACAGTCCTGCCATCCTCTGCAGACAACTACTCCCCCTTTGAAAGACAGCTGCTGGCCTGTTACTGGTTCTTGGCAGAGACTGAACACCTCACTATGGGCCACCAAGTCACCATGAAGCCTGAGCTGCCCATCATGAACTGGGTATTGTCTGACCCACAGAATCATAAAGTTGGATGAGCACAGCAACACTCCATTGTTAAATGGAAGTGGTATATACGAGATGGAGCTAGAGTAGGACCTGAAGGTACAAATAAGCTGCATGAAGAAGTGGCCCAAATACCCACAGTCTCCATTCCTTTCGCAATATCTTCTTTCTCCCAGTCTGCACCTATGGCCTCCTGGGGTGTTCCTTGTGACAGCTTAACTGAAGAACAGAAAAGTCATGCTTGGTTTACGGATGGCTCTGCATGATATGCAGGTGCCACTCATAAGTGGACAGCAGCAGCACTAGAGCCCCTTTCTGGGATCTCCCTAAAGGACAGTGGTGAATGGAAATCCTTCCAATGGGCAGAGCTTTGAGCAGTGCACCTGCCATTCAGTTTGCTTGCAAAGAGAAATGGCCAGATGAGAGATTGTATACTGATTCATGGGCTGTGTTTAATGGCTTGGCTAGATGGTGGGGGAATTGGAAGAAACGTGGTTGGAAAATTGATGGCAAGGAGGTGGGGGGAAGAGGTATGTGGATAGGCCTCTCTGAATGGGGCAAGAAAGTAAAAATAATCGTGTCTCATGTGAACGCTCACCAAAGGGTTACCTCTGAAGAGAAGAACTTTAACAATCAAGTGGATAAGATGACACACACTGTGGAGACTGGTCTTCCTTTTTCCTCTGCCACTCCAGTCATCACCCAATGGGCACATTAACGAAGTGGACATGGTGGCAGGGGTGGAGGTTATGCATGGGCACAGCAGCATGGACTTCCACTCACCAAGGCTGACTTGGCCACTCCCACTCCTGAGTGCCCCATTTGCCAGCAGCAGAAACCAACATTAAGTCCAAGATATGGGACCATTCCTCAGGGAGATCAAACGGCCACTTGGTGGCAGGTTGATTACACAGGACAACATTCCATACATCAATTGTATCAAGCATATTTGTGCATATTTGTTGCCATCATCATTTCCAAAACGTTTTCTACCTGAGCCTTGGGTATAAGTTCCTCTTTTTACCTCACCCTCCCACCCACATGTATCTTCGATCAGTTGTATATTGTTATCATTATTTCATATCTTACACTGTCTGTTGTCTCCCTCCACCCACATTTCTGTTATTTGTCCCTTTTATGGGACAAATATATGTCCAACCTTGTGATGGGTTCCCCCTTTCTCCCCCTTTCCTCTTCCTGGCCATCCCCTTATACTCAGAGTATCGCTACTCCCATTACTGTTCCTGAGGGAGTTATCTGTCCTGAATTCCATGTGTCGAGAACAATGTGTGTTCTCTGGTCTATCCAGATTTGTAAGTTCTGTAAGGTAAAACTCGGTCATGGTGGTGGGGGGCAGGAAGCATTCCAGAATTAGAGGAATGATGTGTGTTTCGTTGATGCTATACTGCACCTTGGCTGAATCTTCCCTTCTTTATAACTTTTCGGTTGGGGGATATCCAATTGTCTACAGATGGGCATTGGGTCTCCACTCCAATCCCCCTTGTTCACATCAATATAGTTTTTTGTTTTGGATCTTTTGATGCCTGATCCCATGGACACCTCATGATCACACAGGCCTGTGTGCTTCTTCCATGTGGGTTTATTTGCTTCTCTGCTAGATGGCTGCTTGTTTAACTTCAAGCCTTTAAGACCTCAGATGCTATATCTTTTGATAGCTGGGCACCAGCCACTTATGCACCCATTATATCAAGCATATTTTTACATATTTGTTGCCATATCATTTCCAAATCATTTTCACCACATTTGCTTATGCACCCATTTTGTCTTCAGTGATCATTTTGGTAAGGTGAGTATCAAAGAGTGCCATGTTATTAGAACAAAGTGTTCTTGTGTTAGGAGAGACCTTGAGTAGAGGCCCAAAGTCCGTCTGCTATCTTAATACTTAACATATATGTGTATGTACACTGACCTCCATCCCTTTCATTATAAATTAATATATTTACATATGTAAATGCCTGTAGCTATACCTCTAGAAATAGCTTTTATCTCCTATTTCTTTCCTCTATTTTCTTTTGCCTTCCTTCTATCCCACTATCATGCTCTCCCTCCATTTGGCTCTCAGTATTTCTTTCTTTTTACTAGGGGCTCATACAACTCTTATCACAATCCATACACACATCAATTGTGTAAAGCACATTTGTACATTCATTGCCCTCATCATTCTCAAA
>NW_022111373.1:102677123-102679022 GCF_000313985.2 Echinops telfairi
ACTTGATTAAACCCCACCGGGCATTTGGTACTTTCAATCAGTCTTGTCTTCAGTCTTCCATATTCAAGGTCCAACTTGCACATGGCTGGGGTCAGTCACACTTTAGTTCTCAGAGTAACAGCCTTGCTTTTCAGCACTTAGAGATCTTATGCAGCAGATTTACCCAGGGCAACACGTCACCTGCCGCCATGACTGCTGCTTCCTGGCGCATTGTGTGTGGGTCCAAGAAGACGGAATCCTTGACAACCCTAACCTTTCCTGCATTTATCATGCTGCTATCTCTTGGTTCCGTTGTGAGGAATTTGATCTCCTTTACATAGAGTTGGAATCTATTCTGAATGCTGTAGCCTCTGGTCTTTATCAGCAGTGCTTCAGCTCCTCCACGTTTCAGCAAACAAGATTGTGTCATCTGTGTATTGCAGGTCGTCAATAAGCCCTCCTCCAATCCTTATGCCACGTTCTTCTTTGTATAATCCAGTTTACAGCATAATTTGCCGATTTAATACTCAGTATACTGATTGAATAAATATGGTTAAAGGATACACCCCTGACACACATACCTTTGCTGATTTTAAACCATTCTGATACCACATTCTTCTTCCCATAATCTAACGTCTTTGATTGTTATAAACTCCCAGATTACAAAGGAACCAATAATTGGATAAATTGGATAAATTAGCAGGATTGGAATCAAGATTTGTCCCAATTCAAGAGTTGCACATGTCTCGTCTCACATAAACATGAGTTGGCATGGACTCCGTAGAACATTTTTCCCCCCTGACTCGAATAAGGCCCATCACAATGTCCCTGAATTTGACCAGATTATCTGGTCTTTTTAATCCCATTTCAATGTACTTGCTAACATGGACTCTTTTCTGAAGGGTATGAACTGGGAGAAAGGGAATCGCTGCCAGTGTAGCAAACCCTGAGGTGGGGGACAGGTGAAGGTTGTTTGGGGACAGAACTCTCAATACCTGAAGCAAAAATCCTTTCTCAAAGAGGATCTGGACAATGCATTCTCTTGCATATTACACACCCCAAAATGAAATTAGCCAGAAAAGCTAAAAGATATGACCCAAACATTGTTTATACTCTTTTGTCTAGAACCCCTTGACAATATCAAATTCAGGGACCCACAACCCCAGTTGTCACCAACCTATGAGATGAAACAGGGAACAAAGAGTTTGATCCCCAAATATTACCTTCTTAATATCTCATGGACAAGTGGAGAAAGCAGTAAGTTTATCTTTGAATAACAAAGAATTCCTGACCCTAGCCATTTATTTTACATTTTATTTGAGTACCACCTCCCAACAAAGTTTAGATACATAAATCAGAAATGCATTTTGCTTATGAACTATTCCCTTGCCCTCATCGACCCTCAGATAAGACAACTTATCACCTGAAAACATCACACAATCACATTTCTCCCTTCAGAATACTACTGCTAATAACAATTTCAAATAGCTTTTGGAGAGCCTTAACCTTTTCAAGGGTACTTGTCACATTGATTTCTCCATAGTTTGAATCTCATATTCTCTCTCTGTTCTAATATCTTATGGTGACATTTTTCTGTCAGACAATTAAGTGTATTTATCTGCAGTTGAATTCATGCACAGAGCACATCAGTCTTTTACTGAAAAACCCCACTCCCTGCTCCCTCATTTTGATATCTCATCCAAAATGTATTTCCAAGTACTTAAAGCAATCATACTTCATATATTAGTTTTCTTACGATGTTCTTAGTGAACACTGGGGTAGCTGGAGTTGGATTCAATGATTTACCATGTTTTCTCATCATGACCTTCTCGATTAAGCGCATTCAATGAATGTGCACTGTGCTAGACACACCATGATACTAGCATGGTACAGACTAAGAACAATTGTTGAACTGAATAC
>NW_022111373.1:102679737-102693286 GCF_000313985.2 Echinops telfairi
CAACTATGCTCAGTGTCTGTTACAGATTGAACATGTTTGTCTCCTAGGACAATATGCTGGGGTCTTCATCTCTGTACCTGTGAATGTGATGCTGTTTGGAATAAGGGTCTTTGAAAATGTAATCAATTGGGATCATTGAAGTCAAACTGAGATAGGGTGACTGCTAATCCTCTATGCCTGGTGCCCTTATGAAAAAGGAAGAGAAACACAGACATCTCTGTAGAGGAACGCTGACATGTGCTGCAGCAGCTGCAAGCCAAGGAATGCCTGGCGCTAACTAGAAGCTGGGAGCGACTCAGGGAACAGACTCTCCTGCTGGGCTCAGAAGGAAGCAGCAAAAGCCACAATCTGCCGTTGGACCCCCAGTCTTCAGAACTGCCAGACACTACCTCTATTCTTCAAGGCACCAGGCTGTGATATTTTGTTATGTCAGCACCAAGAAGCTAATACAGGCTCATAACGTCAGAGTGATACCACCTGCATTATTTCTTTGGGTTCACAACAAGTAGGTGTAAAAGCTAGCATTCTCCTAAATGTTACAAATAAAAAGCAGAGATGTCAAAAGATCTGGAGAAAACTCATTGTTAAGTAGCAAGTCAAGTTACTTCTGATGCTTAGAGTCGTTCTCTATATTAATTTTCAATGTGCTTCACATTAAAGTTAGAATGTATACTAAATGCAACCTCAACCAGTTTCCTTCTCATGTTTGAATAACAACATCTGGTGAATCATATCAGAAGAGGGGCATTTTCATACCTCTCACCTGGATGGACTATTGTTGAAATGCTATTAGTTGTTGGCAATAGGCCAAAACTGAAGTGCTGACATATGGGAATAGAAAACTTTTTAGCTCCTTGCTGAAAACATTTATTTTCCCGGCAGCAGCACTTCATCAAGGTAGCTGGTGGATGGTGTTAATAAGCTCAAAAGGAAGATTCGTGAAGAGTAGTGAATATAGGTGTGAAATTCAGCTATTCCTGATGTAAAATAAAACTCATCGGTACCAAAGAGCCTTGAACCCAAGGCGAGCACTGTGACTCACAGCATTTGATAAAACGTAACTGAAAAGTTTCCTTAGGGGTTAGGTGAGATACGCCAAGTTAACCTCAACAGTTTCCAATGTGACATTTTCTCACCTTAAAGTAAAAGAGGAGAAAGTTTTCAAGTTCATAGATGAACTTCATGGACAAAATTTTATGAATTATTAATGAAAAAAGCATCATGAAATATGAATTCCAAAGTTATTATAAAGCATTCAATGCATCATAAGAAGAAATACACATAGAAAACCTGTTAAATGAAAAGAAAAGTAACAGATATATAAAGTAAATAATGTGCATAAAAATATTATCTGATTCTGAATTAGCCACAAATATGTTTTTGAAAGGACACATTACAAGTTCAATTGAGTATACAGAGAGTAATAACAAAGATGATTTCAGCATAAAAATAGAATTCATACAAAAGATAAAATAATCCGAGTGATTTCAGTAGAAGGAGAGAATAACATCTTTCAGTAGATGGGATATTTTTTCAGATGATAGTAATCATTTATTTCCCAGTTTCATTGAATTGCGTCTGAGTGAGATAATCTGAAACGACAGTTACTGATTTCAGTAGGTTGTAAGAAAGAGCATTTCTTTACTTAGGTAGCATTTCATGAGTGCCTAGAATTTGTAGCTTCTCTGTTAGACACTGGAGTTTTCAGTATGCCTGGGACCGTCTCTGACTCTCAGAAATTGGAAGTTGAGTGGTGAATCTGAATTGGTGAATTGCTATTCATGGGCTGATAATGCCTCCATACTCCCCAAATCTCTCTGCGGGCCGAAGACGAGCTTCTCAGCAACGGAGTGCTCCGCGACAGTAAAGAGGAACGGTGACTGTGCACCACCTCCCAACATTGATGGATTTGAGTAAAATTAGACAAGCACTACGGGACAAGTTTACTGTACGAGATCACTATTATTCAAAGTCGAAAATAGATTTTCCCCTAAAAGAAACATTATTTTATGACTACTGAGGGTGCAAAGGTGAGTCTTCTTCGAAGATTGTCACCTCTTCTAGCTGCTAGGAACTCCCCACAGCTGGAGCGTGTGTTCGGGTGGATCTTTTATTAGTTGAGTGTGTCCATGGTCTGACTAAAGCGCAGTCAGAATTGACTTTCTACTGCTATGGTATTTTAAAGCCTCCTTTCTCTCTCTTTTGTCTTCAGCTAATGTTAAAGTGTGTTTTCATTTTAGTAATTGGATGGGGGAAAGAGCGTGCGCATGGAAACTGTGGCCCAGATGCATGACAGGTGGCAGGGCAAAGCCAGCCTGAAATTGAAAAGAGGATACAAATAATCCACGAGGATAAATAAGAAATGTCAGAATAAGAGACCAGGGTTTTTCATGATTACCTAATTTGACATTCAGAATAGTATTGTAAGCCAGGAATTATGATTTTCATTGAAAAATGAAGAAATAGCGGATAAGAGAGACTAGGTGATTTGACAAAATTCACAGGAATAAAAATGTCCAAGGACAATGACTTAAATCCACGTCAGCTGACTTCAAGGGCATGCGTGCACCGCTACCCTTCAACGATGGCTGACATAAGCACTGTGTAATCATATTCACAATCTTGGACTTGAAGTGGAACAATGCCCTCTGGCCTTCCAATAACTTGTAGTAGTCACCGTAGGTGTGGAAACTGCATACCATTCATCCCTTGATGTTACATAAATATGTCAGCTATTTAAGCATTGCTAAACCGTTAACACGCCCAAAGCACCATAAGTGGAGAGGTCCTCTATATTTAGAGGTTGTGAATAGTCTATGCTGTGCTGATCTGTATTCCAACAACCATAATATCCAACAACCATAATCATTGAAGCCATTTTTTATTGAAGAAGTCATGTCAAATATGAAAGGCTGGTGGAAGTAGTTATTCTGTGTTTCATACTGGTTAACCAATATCAGCACTATTTATCTTATTTCTAAGGGATACCTATGTGTACATTTATAGATGTTCCTGCCAATAAATGTCCATCCATATGTGAAGGGAACAAAGAGGAGAAAAATCACTTTGCTAAAAAAAATGTGTTTAATGCTATTATTGATCTCTGAGATGGAAGCAATCTTAGAATTCATGGAAGAATACAGGTTAGAATACTTGCGACCTCCAAAGGCATACCATTTTGAAAACAGGGTAATCACTAGAAATAATTTAAAAATTACTTTTAAATATCGAGTTAAAAATTAGTGTCATTGTAACTCAACTTTTCCAGTTTGGCCCTAGAGAACTATGCCTTCTTTTAGTAGATCTTAAATATGAGATGAGTTTGAAAAATTTGATTCTAATTTAATTCAGTTTTCACACTAACTTCTTGAAGGCCCATCATATTATCAAATATTGCTATCATTGGCAACCATAGTAGTTTCTAGTACTTGGTGGCCTTCATAATCTGTGTCTCCTTTAAGGACAATAGGCATAGTTCTTTCAGTCACTCCATATATGGAATAACTCTCCTTGTATTTACGTGCCACAGATTGCTAAGGTTCTCATTTGAGGATGAAATCCATCCCAATGACATGAGTCCAGATGTGTTCATTCTGATGTGGCAGTCATGGCATTTTCTTGTTTAAGTGGATTTAGTTATTGGAGAAGCTACATTTCCCTGCTAATACCTCTGGAATTTAAGTCATTCTATACTCATGCAACTGGTTTGATCAAAGATCACTTTACATTTAGTATTTATTACTTTCTATCCCTTGAAATTCAGGTCATTATTTGAGTTGGTCCAGATTTTAAAAAAATCATTTTATCGTGGGCTCTTACAGCTCTTATAACATTCCATACGTCAATTTTATCAAGCATATTTGTACATATATTGCCATCATCATTTTCTAAATATTTACTTTCTATTTGAGCCTTTGGTATCAGCTCCTCTTTTTCCCCTCCCTCCTCCGCATCCTCGGTGACCCCTTGATAAATTATAAATTATTATTGTTTTCCTATCTCACACTGACCGCTGTCTCCCTTCACCCATGTTTTTGTTGTTCATTGTGCATTGATCATTGCGATCCGTTCCCCTTCCTCCCACCCTCCTACACCTTCAGTTGGTCCAGATTTTGTTAAATTTGGATTCTGTGATTCTACGGACTGGCTTTCTCACTGACAGTCATAACATCCTCACTTTGGATGAGAACCCGTTTTCCATCTTCACTTTGTGTGGTATAGGTGGCAGTGCCCAAAGAAATAAACATATCGGTTGACACTAAATATAGGCATCAGGACTCATGAGATAATATTGTTTAAGCAAAATTAGAGCCACTTAATGGTTCTGTAACTGTGACTGAATTCCTAAATTGTTTTACAAACTAGTGTGGCTGTGCCTATATTTGCTCTACAGTACCTGGCCTAGTTTTCTCTGATTATGCATTGGACATGATTATTTAAATCACGGAAGTCTTATGTAGGTGCATCTGCTTAGATTGATACTAGTATATGCCCCCCACCCCTCCGTTGCAGTTTGTGTGGCTAAATGACTACGTTCTGGTGTCCAAAGATTCCCTTCTCTTTGCTTTTACAGGGAAATAGTAATAAATGGCACAATTACCTCAGAACTCTTGAAGGCCCCATGTCAGAGACAGCAGGGTTGTCAAGCCCTCCTAGCACCATCTCTCTCTGTACTCTGGGGTCTCTTTAACATGGCTGATTAATTCATATAGATAACAGAAAATTGAGAAAAGAGACAAACTAACATCTGTCTTGTAAATGTGTAAACTCTCCATCTTCTAACCTAGTAATTCTATGATTCAAGAAGAATAGATGCTAATAGACACTCTTTGTAAGTACTCCAGAAAGCCCTGTCATTCATAATATGGTGGCTATAGAAATAAGCATAAAACAAATCAATACATTGCTGAACTAATGGAGCTCAGATAACGATAATTTAGACTCTAGGTGAGTAGAATAAGAACCCAAGATTTGGTTTTGAAGTATGGATCACTTAGTTAAAGCTGGCCTCCAGTGAAACTGATGGATTGGGTAGGCTCTAAGTAGGATAGTCTTTGATACTTCTGCTACTGAAAGACAAAAAAGCGGCGTTCACCAAACACAACAAACCGAGCAGTCCCCAAAGCTAACTCTGGCTCTCTTGTATTTTGACCAGAGTTTTACTTTCATGCACCGTATTTTTGGAAAGGATCCAGCACATAGGGAAAGCGGTCACCAAGCCTGATGAAACCCATCAGGAAAACCTTTCAGGCTAGAAATCAATGTTCATCTCCGCGCAACTCAAACCCTTTAGCCAGCGGATATCTAGTGCTCCTTACTCCATTCTCGCACCTCCAGTTCATATGTGAAGAAGCATAAGCACAGAAAAAGAAACGACAGCAAAACAAACAGAAGGAAGAAAGATTTGCCACCCATTTGCTATTGTAGATCAAGAAATTAACATTCTCCTATGTGACTATTCACTCGATTCTGTAACTCCATCACCCCTTTGCAATTTCCATAAACATGGGCATTGCAGGTTTACCTTCTCAATTACCTAAAGCTTTTCCTAGTGAGTTTTAAGGGGAAAGTAATTACCTGAAGGCAGTTGGAGTCATTTCAAGGCACCTCTGATAAGATGGTGGAAATTAAATTCACCAATAAGCAACTACACTTAAGCAAGTAGGCAATACAATTCCATCTCAGTGGGACGCAATGCATTTCCATGTGAACTGTCTATTATCAATACATCACTCTGAAGGAAGGAGTGTGCCACATTTAAACTACAAGCAAAATCAAATTGACCTGAAATACAGGATACTCTTTTGAGCTGGGTCCCTTTCTTTCCCTTTCACTCTTGAAAGCGTCTGCTCTCGAAAAAGCTTGCCAAAAATGTCACCGCCAGATTTTGCTGGACATGGACTCTGATCATTTCCAAATGACAGAAAATCAGCTGTGGGATTTAGGCTCTAAGTAATCATTAACCATAGGCCTTGCATTGACGGGGTGGAAAATATAATGTTCTTAATCTGCCTGATCTGAAAGGTCAAGCTGTGCCCCATGCTGCCATCTCCAGAGATTCAATTCAAGTCACAATACCTGCAACAATGAGGCCGCTTTGCCCTTCGAAGAGAGCATATTCCTTGCCCAGTGCTTGGAAGAAGAGGAAGCACCCATGTGGATATTCTCTATGCTAGAGTTAAGCCATCAATAGCACTTTTTTTCATACACATGAAAACCATGAAAGAGGCTGAAAACATTCGCTGTATGAAATTTAAAGAATGAGTGTGCCAGCTTTAGTGAGTATAGTATTCACAATTTACTTTTCCTTTTGTATTTAGTTTATGATTGAATATCTAATTTTAAGATACAGCTGTACACTTTAAGTAGCTAAGACTATTTTACAAACCCCTCCCAACATGTTCCTCAAATGTTGATTAAACTCATCTCATTCACAGACAAAAACTATCTACCCAAAATACCTATTTTGGGCAAATTATCGAAATCGTTTGGTAGAATTTAGATATTTATAATCAAAGAACAATGAATCCAGTATTGCCCTTGGAGCTTAGAACAGCACCTAGTATCCGTCCTTCACCTGTTTTGATCAGTCCACCTGTTGAAGAATTAGTCAAAAACTCAAAAGGAGAAGCTGAAGAAGCCAGGGCCACTCCATTAGAAAAATGAACAAATGAAGGAAATAAATCTCTCTTTTTTTAAGTATCCACAACGATCTCCTTCCATGGTTTCACATGGATAATAAAAACTGGAATCCAACCAATATGTCCTCAATTTCCCATCGTAAGTAACAGCCAAATTCAGAGGTGGGTGATTTAAGTCATGGCTGCTCCCAGGTTGTGTGCCACATCCTCTTGTGAATTCAGTTTGAATTTCTAGTAGCTTCCTGTTGAGGTACTTCTATATCCAGGTTTAAATTACTAAGTAAAAGTTTATTAGAATGTGATATTAATGATATTGTTTGATAGCTTTTGCATTCTGTTGAGGAACCTTACATTGGAATGGGCAAAAATGTTGATCTCTTCCATTTGGTTGGCTGGCCACGTAGCTATATTCCACATTCTCTGGTGTAAACTAGTGCTTCCAGGGCTGAGTCTGTTTGTTGAAACCTTTCAACTGGCATTCCATCAGTTCTTGGAAGGGAGATGGTTTTGCACCAGTGCCTTCAGTGCAGCTTGGTCTTCATCCTTCAGTACTATCAGTTCTTGATCTTGTTACCTTGTTAAATGGTTGAATTCACAGTGACTCTGTGTATCCATTACATCTTACTTTGATGACTCATGCCTCCTTTAATATTTTCTCATAGAATCCTTCAATCTTACAACTCAAGGCTTGAATTTGTTCTGATTGAGATATAGTGAGGAGTTCTTCCTATTTGACTTTCAAACTCCAGGTGTTTGCACTTTTCATTAAAATGTTGACTTTGTCTTCTTGTGCTGCTCTTTGAAAATTTCTAATCATCTCTTTTACTTCACCATTTCTTCTATTTGGTTTAGCAACTTAATGTTCAAGTCAAGTTCCCGAGCCTTTTTTTATCATTTTGTTTTATTCTTTCTTTCTTATCTTTTATTTTTAATAACCGATATTCTTGATGCTATTCCACACCTCATCTAATTTTGGTAATTAGTGTTTAATGGCTAAATATGTTACTGAAATAGTCTCTAAATTCAAATGGGATTTAATCAAGGTTGCGTTTTGGCTCTTACATTCTTGTGTTAATTTTCCTCAGCTTCGGTTTGTATTTATCTATGAGCTTTTGATGGTCTGTTCCACAAGTGGTCCAGGCCTTGTTACGTTTGATGACATTGACCTTCCAACAGATGTCGTCAGTTTGATTACTTTGCACTCCATCCAGTGAGGCCCACATACACAATCACTCTTTATGTAGTTGAAAACAAAAAGGTATTTGCAAAGAAGTCACTTGTTTTGGAAAATGATTATCCTGAGATCTCTAGCTCTGTGTCAATCACCAAGTGCTGCATGTTAGGTGTGAGACTACCAGCAAGAAGGTTTGTGGTGCAAACCCACCAGCCACTCCAGGGAGGAAGCTATGGCTGACTCTTCCTGTAAAGATTTACATTCCTGGAAACCTTTTGTCACTATGAATCTGCAATGGCTTGATGGCAGAAGGGTTTTGAGTTGAATTCACCCCCTGCCCCCAACTTCTTCATTCCAACGATCAATTATTAATGCATCTTGATTGTGTGCTACACACATAAATATGAAAAAACCAAATTCACTTCCATCCAGCAGGTTCTGGCTCGTAGACACTGATAGGTTTTCATGTCCACTCATAGGACTAGGATTCTCCCATGATAGGTTCTAACATAGTGGGGCCAACTGCATGATGGGATCTTCCATGAAGCAGCCAAGCAGTTGTCGGATGAGCTGCTCTTAGGTGCCATTGAATTGGTTCTGGCCCATTGACCGCTGAGCACAACAGAAGGAAACATTGTCCAGTCCTGCAGCATCCTCACAACTGTTCCTACGCTTGAACCCTTTGTTGCGGCTTCAGTGTCCATCCATCTGCTCGAGGGCCTGCTTTTTGTTCATTGCCCTCGGCTCCACCAAACACGCTATCCTTCTCCAGACACATGTCCACAGTGTATAAGATGGAGTCTTGCTATCCTTGCCTCTCAGGAGCATGCTGGCTGTCCTTCCAAGACAAATCAGTTTGTCCTTCCTTTTAATAGTCCATTTCAGGATTCTCCTCTAGCACCGTAATTCGAATGCCTTAATTATTTTCTGTTTTTTAATCCAAAGTCAAATCTTCACATGAGACATATAAGACAATCATAAATCCTATGTCCTGGGGTCAGGCACACCTTAGTCTTCACAGTAACAGCCTTGCTTTCCAATACTCGAAAGAAGTCCAGTGCTGCAGAGTCACTTGTAGTGCTGTGCATCTATGGGTCATTTGATTACTGCTTCCAAGAATATTGATTGTGTATCCAAGCAAAACAATATCCTTGACAACTTCAAACTTTTCTCCATTTATTGTGATATCGCTTATTGGTCCCGTTGTGAGTATTTTGGTCATTGTTACCTTGAGTTGCAATCTATATTGAAGGCTGAAGTCCTGGCTCTTCATCAGCAAGTTCTTCAAGTCTTCCTCACTTCCAGCAAGCAAGGTGGTCACCTTCATATCACAGGTTGTTAATAAGCCTTCTTTCAATCCTGGTGCCACCTTCTCTTTAATATGAGAGAGATTCTATACAAGGTGCTCAGCATACAGATTGAACAAGTATGATGAGAGCACAGCACCCTGTTGCACACCTTTCTGATGTTAAACTATGCAGTATGCCCTGGTCCTGTTCCCCCAATTGTCTCTTGACCCATGTACAAGTTCCACATCAGCCCAATGAAGTATTCTGGAATTCCCATTCTTCTCAAGGCTATCCGGGTTTATTATGCGCTACAGCAGGGCTGTCAAGCTCAATGAAGACACGGGCCACTTGGTGCAACAGGCAAGATTCACACAGGCCACATCACATTTACAAATTTTGTTAAATTTATATTTTGAAGTGAGGATTCAGGAATATGGATAGGATAATTAAAACACTATATGATTGCTTTTATTTAAACATTTATTTTATTTAATGTATTTATAAAACGAAAATTATTCTATTTTACCCAAAGCTTGCCAGCGCTTTCCTCCTACGAGTTTTCACTTAGCTCTTACGTTGTGACCGGAAAAATATAACAAAATAACTAATAAAAAACACAAAATGTTGGACAGCTGACAAACGTGATGCACAATCGTAATGGCTTCCCTCTAAAAATGTTAATGAGCACTGCCGCTAGATATGATTCATAACAGCACAACCCAGAGTGCTCTTTTTAACCTTTTCGCTATTGGGATCTGTTTACATTAAGTAACATTGAGCGTGGCAGACATATCGCTTCCAAAGTAGTCGGAACTGAGTCAGCACATTTATACACATCCATAGGCCCCCAGGAAAGGCACTGGGCCATGTGGACACTGGTTTCCAGTAGTTAAAGAGTTAACAAGGGGATTGTGTGTATGGTATTGCCTCCATCTCCCCTAAGTGCTATTTTCTTCGTAACAAATTTTTCTATTTTCATTTTATTTCAGAGCATCGCGGGCCACAAAAAATTACCCCCGGGTGCTGCATGCAGCCTGCAGGCCACCAGTTTGACACCCCTGCTCTACACCAGCGGTTCTCAATCTGTGGGTCGCAACCCCTTTGGGGAGTCAAACGACCCTTTCACAGAGGTTGCCCGATTCATAACAGCAGCAAAATTACAGTTATGAAGTAGCAACGAGAATAATTTTGTTGTTGGGGGTCACCACAACCTGAGGAACTGTATTAATGAGGACGTTTTAAAGGGTCACGGCATTAGAAAGGTTGAGAACCACTGCTTTATGCAGTCAAATACTTTGGTATTGTCAATAAAACACAAGCAAACATCTTTCTGGTATTCTCAACTATGAGCCAAGATTCAACTGACATCAGCTATGACATCTCTCGGTCCACGTCCTATTCTGAATTCCGCGTGAACTTCTGGGAGCTCCCTGTCAATGTGCTGCCGCAACTGTTGTTAGCAACCTTTCACTTGCTTGTGATATTGCTCTATAGTTTGAACATTCTCTTGGGTCACCTTTATTTAGAATGGGTGCAAAACACGGACCTCTTCTACTCAATTGGCCATGCAAATGTTTTCTAAATTTCCAGACAAAGATGAATGAGTGTTTTCAGTGCTTCATCCAGGCATTAAAACATTCCAATTGGGTTTCCATCAATTCCCTGAGTTTGTTTTTGTTTTGGCTAATACTTTCAGTGCAGCTTGAACTTCTTCCTGTTGGCTCTTTGTCACGTGCTATCTCCTGAAATGGTGGAAAGTCAGCTAGTTCGTTTTGGCACAGGGACTGTGTATGCTTTCAATCATCTTTTGAGGCTTCCTGCATCAGTCAATATTTTGCCCATAGAATCTTTCAAGATTGCAACTTGAAGCTTGAAATTTTCTTGAGTTCTCTCAGTTTAAGATATGCTAAGTGTGTTCTTTTTTTCTAATTCTAGGTCTTTGCGCATTTCATTATACATTTGGTTTTGTTTTCTTGACCGGCTCTTGGAAATGTTCTATTCAGCTCTTTTGACTTCATTCTTTCTTCCATTTGCTGTAGCTACTCTGTGATTAAGATCACGTTTGAGAGCCTCTTCTGACATCCACTTTGATCCTTTCTTTCTTTCCTGTCTTTCTCAGGACCGTTTGCTTTTTTCGCGAATGATGGTTTTAATGTCTTCCCACAGCTCACCAGGTCATTAGTGTTCCATACTTTGAATCTCTTCTAGGAATGTTCTCAAAATTCATGGGGGACTGAGTTAAGTTCCTGTTTTGGCTCTCTTGGGCTTGTTTTAATTTTCTTCAGCTTTAATCTGAACTTGCAGATGAGCAATTGATGGTCTGTCCCATAGTCAGCTCCTAGCCTGGGTTTAGCTGCTGATAATGAGCTTCTCTACGATCTCTTCCCACAGATGTCGTCTAGTTGATTTCTGTGTGTTCCACCTGCAGAAGTCCACATTGGGCAGATAGACCTCCTTAATCTGGTCACAGCCTGGATATGATTAAGGGAGGTTTCATTCTGAGTACAGCTTACTGTTAGTAGAAATTGGCAGTGTAGGGAAGTTACAGGATTTTTTGCCTGCTGGATTTTGTTGTTGCATCTTGTTTGCTGACCTCCTGTTATATTGCTGATCGATCCCAGGAGATAAAATCTGACTCCTGACCTTGGGGTATTTGCAGTTAACCCATAGCATCTGGGAGGAAAGGTCTGGTGATCTACTTCAAAAAAGATCTCACCCATTGAAAATCCTACTCTGTTCTACTTGACATTCATGGGATCAAAATGGACCCAAGAGCATTTGGATTAGAAATGTGGCTCTGAGATCACACAACTAGCAAATACTTTAGCTGAACCAAGGTTCAGATCCAAGTCTCATCTGCACTTAAATTCAGCCCCTTTCTACTTTATCTGAAGGTACTGCTCTTCTGTACGAGAGACCTGCAAAATAGAGTAAGTACCTGTGTTTGCTGACTTAGACAAAGTATTGCTCCAACGACTATAATAGAAGCTACTCTTTTCAAATACAAAGCATACAATCTCAGTTGATTCAAGGAGTTAAAAATATAAGATTTCTCAAATCTTATATTTTAGGAGTCCCAAGATCTGTCTGTTTCTGGTAATTCATGGATGTTGCACATTAAGAGGGACACCAACAACTTGGTTGGCTAGCTAGTACAGAAAAGACATCGATAAACCACTATGCAAGGTGTGAATCTAGGAAAGGCTATTATCCTCTGTATGCTGTGGCTTCCTCGTAACTTCTTAGGTTGTTTAGGTAATCACTCTGCCAACCATTTTTGTGGTGGTCATTTCTGACTTCTGAAGACTGGTCAACTTATTGGATTCCTATTACAGCATGTTATCTTGGAGCACATTCAGTTGTAATGTTTTATCTTTTATCTGTAACAACTGTGAGGGAAGTCAAGAATATCCACACATAGGTGGAATAAGAAGCTACAACCATTTTGCTCTTTGTGGTCAGACACAGCAACATATAATTCAAATCAATCTTTGACACTGAAAGCAGCATTACTCAAGTGGAGGCATTGTGTATGTCTGGCCTTACAAAATAAAATACCATCCTTACATCTCATGAGCTCTTCCTTTATGCTATGGAAGCAAATGCTATTCATTCATGGAATAGTTCTGCACTTCACACTACTCTGAGTATTTGCCATATGTTTTTCCTTAACATTTTCTTGGGTGGTGTGACTCAATGTAAGAATGGATGCTAATGGAGTTGACTGAAGCAATAATTTATCAGAGGAGGATGTAGTAATTATATTTCTATTCCTGTATATTACTTGGAAGGCATTTTCAAATGTCTCTTGGAACATCAAAAGTAATTTGATGCAAAAAATAAAAATGTAATCATTTAAATTCCTGAATATTAATTACAATGAAATGTATTGAATACTAATCTTTTAAAAATAATCAGTTGCTTATTAGAAAAAAACACTTACAATTTCTGAAAACCTTATATCCTCTCATCAGTTAAAATCAAATTTCATTTATAAGCAGAGTTTATGAGCTTGAGTTGAATATTGAAGACCATATTCCTAGGAGAGGTGAGGCATTAGAGCAAAGGAGGATGATAATATTAGCTAAATATTAAACTTTGGATTCTGGTCATGTCCTTCCCTTCCCTATTTTTTATTATTTCATTTTCATGACTGTTTTTCACAAGATGATTACTTGATTCTCACTAAGCTTAATGAATTCATTTTGTGACTTCTTTCTACTCTCAGCAGAATATGAAAAACAAAACATCAAACTTACTACCATCGAGTCAATGCTGGCTCATAGGGACACTATAGGATAGGACAGAACTTCCCTTGTGGGTTTTCAAGACTGTAACAGTTTATGGGAGTAGAAAGCCTCATCTCTCTCATGCAGAGTTGCTGGTGGTTTCAAACTACTGACCTTGTGGTTAGCAGTATGATTCACAACCACTGTACCACTGTG
>NW_022111373.1:102693742-102695830 GCF_000313985.2 Echinops telfairi
GAGGGGTCTGGTGGGGTTTCCTGAGCTCTTTACTGGCAGTAGCCAGTTGTTTATGGGACAATGCCAAGACGCCTGGGGTGGAGGGACTCTCATTTGGCTGGTGAATCTCTCTGGCTCTCTCCTTGGTGCTGGCTGCTTCCAAGGAGCTTGCTTTTCTGGGCGTTGTTTTAGCAAGCCTGGCTGAAAAGGAGCCACCCCACAACGTCTTTGATGGATCAGCAGCCTCAAATGGGTTCTTGGCTCTGTTATGGCAACCAGACCCATTTTCCCTGTGAGATGTTTCTAAATTACTGCTGACTGGTAGCCCCCAAATTCCGTCTTTCCTTCCCACTTTTAGATTTTTACATGGCTTTGGAATTTAGATGGTGGTTTAGCTCTTACTGAATGGGTAAGCTGTTTTAGAGTAGGCACCTGCACATTCCCTTGTACAGCATCCAGCTGGTAGTAAGTTCTAAAAAAATTATGCTTGATGGCGATAGTATTTCACTGCCTTCTCTCCAGGAGGAATTCTTCAATGATCAAATCTTGTCACATCCAGTAAATGCTTAAGATCATGGAATTAAGTATGTGGGGCACCTGTCCCCTAGTTCAGGAGCCAGTTCATTTTCACATCAGTGTGTCAAAACCTAACATGATATTGTAATTGATGTGATATTTAAAGGATCATATGAACCCTTATGGGGCTGGCGCAGGAACCGGTGGTGCTATGTCCTGTAGCGCACAGGGTTGCTGTGAGTCCGAACTGACTCCTCGCACCAACAACCACGACGACCTGAGACAGATCAGAGGACGGATAATCTGTTGGGTCAACAAAATCCATCAACAGGATCTTGGTAAAACAAACAAAGAAAAAACCACAGTGATGGTAGCACATGAGAGAAGCAGCATGATTCTGTAGACATAACTTTATTTTCAGGTGAAGATTTTAGAAAATATACATTGTAGCTTTTGCCCCATGAATATTGGGCACATGGCAGCCTGCTCAAAAACCTTCAGATTTATTTTATGCATCACAATAACTATAAGATCTTGATATTGTCCCTCTAATTTCTTGAAAGACACATTCAATTCAATCAAGATTTACTTAATGCCACGCAATGCACCCAATAGTATGTTCATGCGATTTCTGGAAGCAATTGCAGTTGCTACCATGGGGAGGGAATGATATAATGGGCTAGATGGCTGAATGGTGATGACCTATGTGTAGTGGAGGGTGGTGGCCCTCAGGAGGGAGAGGGAAAACCAAGAAGTGGGGAGGGTTGGGCTGCTGTGGTATTTGATTGGTAGTTTAGACTATGGAATGAAGGGTTGAAGACACGAACTATAATCCACCACCTAAATTACAATTAGAAAAAAGAAAATAACATTTGTTGTCTGCCATGTGTGAGCCACTATTCGAAGACCTTTGAAAAGTGTTTTCTTGCTCCTTCTGACAGTCTTATAAACCCAGCATTGCCATGATCTCCATTTACGAAAAAGTCCCAGTGAATCCTGGTGGTGCAAGTGTTAAGCACTTGGTTGTTCATGGAAAATCAGTGGCTTAAACATACCAGCCACTCTGTGAGAGAAAGATGTGGCAGACAGCCTTCATAAATATTTACAGCCTCAGAAAACATATGGGGGCAGTTCTGCTCTATTCTGTAGGGTGTTATATCTCAGAATTGATTCAATGGCAATAGGTTATGGTTTTTTAAAATTTGTTTTAATGTGGATCCCAGAGAAGTTTAGTAACATGCTCAACATCATACATATAGTAAACAATGAATCCAGGGATTACCACATCAGTTAGGACCCAGTACCAAATGGGGCTCACCGGAGTCATAAACAAGGGAGACTATCATTAACGGTACCAACGCGGAAATGTTTCTCTTTTCTTCCTTGTATTTGTTATTCAATATCCTTCCAAGTAAATAAAAATTAAAATTATTAGCATGAATGTTGCCATCTGTTTTTATATTATGCAATGCCATTTCTAAATGCAAATATAAGGTTAAGTCCAAAAGTATTGACACTGGTTCACATATGCACGAGTATTATTTTTTTAATGTTTGAACTCAGTGGATAGTTGCAGACAAATTCTCTCATTAA